>NW_006262339.1:11756752-11950006 GCF_000493195.1 Citrus x clementina | reverse complement strand
ACAAGTTCTCCTCCGTATATCTTCCAACTTTTCTTTTCTTTTCTTTTCTTTCTTTAAGAAAACGTGACTTTCATTAAGGACCAATAATAATAATAATATAAATAAGAGTTATATCAAGTTTAAGTACAGTACATAAAACAAATTTTAAAATCAAAGGAGACCAATTTGTTTCTCAAATTAAGGGAAAAAGAACACCTACGTTCTCAAAGTTCGAGGAAATAGTCACAAAAAACCCCAAATTTTCAATAATTGACGCCAAGATTCCTTTTTGACAGTGATATCCTTTGACTTTTGACGCCAAAATTTTATAATAAATAGAAATATGGCATCAAAATAAATGTAATAATATATGCATTTTAAAATAATTTTAATATTTAAAAAATATTTTAATATTTTACAATCTATTAGACTTATTTTATTATATTAAAGTAATTTTTAATAATAAATAGAAACATAATATTAAAAAAATAAATTAAAAATTAAAATTATTTTGAATATTATGTAAAAAATAATTTTGATCTTATTAATAGGGATATTATTTGTTAATTGAAAAATTTATTTAACCCAAAGATTTATTTAAAATCTTTATAGTAAATACAAATATATTATTAAAATAAATATAATAATTTAAAATTTTAATATTATTTTAAATTTTAAAAATAATTTAATATTATTAATCTACTAGATAGATTATATTATTTATATTAAATTTGTATTAATTACAAAAACTTTAAAGTCAATTTTCTAATTACTAAATTCAAAGGATAATATGGTAAAAAAAGAATTTTAGTGTCCTTTTTAAAAACTTAGGAGTTTTGCGATCATTTCCTCAAACTTTAAGGTGTAGGTGTCCTTTTTCTCAAATTAAAATCTAAAGAAACACTAGAGGAACAAACCTTAGCTACTATAGTTCAAATACCCCCTAGTGTCCGATAATACAACAAAACACAAGAAAACACAATTCTAACAATAAAATGCAAACAAACAACCAAAAAAAAAAATCCACAAAATGCAACAAAAAAAACCAACCTTACGATTCACTAGAAAATCTCTCAATAAGCCCTTGACCTAGGCCATCAGAACTTCGCCTGAGGTCATCGGAACCTCAATGTACCACTATTAAAGCCCTCAACAGCTTCAATGTAGTCATACTATTCCAATCCAAATACTGACACAATCCCGATCTGGACATTGAAACAACACCGCCTATGTAGACCACCGTACGAGCAGTATAAAATCTTACAAAACAACAAAACATAAAAACGTACAATAACAGAAGCAAATACAAAAATAAAACAAAAGAAATATAGAAGAGAAATAGAAAATAAGAAAAAAGAAAAGACCTACTGGTTCCCTCCCCGGCCTAAACTCCTTTAGCATAATTTTTTGCTATAGTGATGGGCAATTGGCGACATGGTGGCGAGAGGTAGCAGTGGAGAGGTGTCGTTGGTTCGCGGCTACGGTGGCTGGAAACAAAGAGTTGAAAAATAGATTTGAAAGATTGGAGGTTTGAAAATGTGATGGCTGTGTAATTCAGGCAGGTTGATTGATCAAAGCTGGTGAATTTTAGCCTGTGGCAGAAAGGGTCTTAGCACAGAGAGAGAGAGAGAGTTTTTGATTTACCTCTAGTTATCTCTGGATATCATTTTTAACCAATAATGATTGTGACCCACCAATTAAGTTTTGAATCTCAAATTTTATATGTAGTTCATGTATTGGATAATAAATTTTATAATTGATAAAATAAATATTTTACTATCTACTAGATAAATATCACATCCATTAGAACTCAAGTTGGGATCCCCTTAGCATTACTCTTTTATAATGCCTCCATGTGAAGGGCGTAAAGTGATAAGGTACTGTGGGAAGTAGCATGGGCCTAATCTAGATAAATTTAACTCTAATAAAATATTAGAAAATTCATGGGTTTAAGCCATACTCAAAATCTAACTAAAAAATTGAGGATCGTTCAAACTTTACATATTTGACCTAAGATGCACTCACAAATGATGTAGGGTATTTTATCTATCAATTTGCATTGATCTTTATTTCCTCCCATCTTCCTTTTGACTTTATTTCACTACCAAGAAAGTCCTGCATAACAATAAGCCAAAAATTCCAACATGCTACTCTGGAGTTTATTTAACGTTGGCCCTCTTAAGTGCTCAAGTTGTTCTCTCCTATTTACTCAGAGATATTAGGTGGCATAGTGCTAAAGTGCTTGCACTTTAGACCGAGAGATCATATCATCTTGCATTTGTAAACTTCAACTAAGAAATTAATTTCAAAAGATTTTTCCTTGATCTCCTCTATTTGCCTAAAAAAGAAAAAAAGGAAAATGCAGCGCATGCAATGAAATAGTGGAAAATTTGATTGAAATGACTTGGAAGTTTTTAATTACAAATGATGGTACCCAAAGAAACTCTAGCGATACAAGAATGATAATATTGGAAAAGTCTCACAATCTTATTTATGAAAGACAAACAGTTTCAAGGCAATTCTTCTCTTTATCACCATTTGTTTGAAATTAAAGGGTCGGCATCTACAGAAACTGAGACACTATTTAAACTTGACCCACTAGAAGATGAATTTCTTCCGAAATCATGTCCAATAATGTCACCATCCACAAAATCAGTCTCTTCACAATTTTGCTGCAAAATGGAAGCTCCAATTGATTCTCTTATACCCCGTAATTCAAATGCCACTTCTTTCATCGTAGGTCTCTTTCTCCCATTCAAGTTCAAGCATCTTTTGGCAAGCATAGCAACGGTAATAATCTCTTCTTTCTCAGCTTCCTTAAGAACTCGATCATCAAGGACTTCAAACAGACGGTTCTCTTTCATTGCTTGGATAAAATATCTTGCTAAACTCTTATCTTCTTCAGCGTCAGTTGAACGGATAGGTTTCTGTCCAGTTAAAAGCTCAACAAGAACTACACCAAAACTATAAACATCACTTTTTTCTGTAAAATAACTTGACCGAAAGTATTCTGGATCTACATATCCAAAAGTTCCTTGTACTTGAGTGGTCAAGTGAGTTTGATCAATTGTTATAGATCTAGAAGCCCCAAAATTTGAAACTTTGGCTTGATATTTATCGTCCAAAAGTATGTTTGCAGACTTGATGCCTCGATGATAAATAGGAATAGATGCAGCTGAATGCAGATAAGATAGAGCACCTGAAACTTCAAAAGCAATGGATAAATACATTTCCCATGTGATTGGAAACTCCTCGGATCGATAGTGTATGTATTGATTGAGACTTCCATTTGGAATAAATTCATACACCAAAAGAGGAACTTCTGTCTCCAAGCAACATCCCAACAACTTAACAACATTTCTGGGGTCAATTTGAGATAAAATTACTACCTCATTGATGAATTGCTCGAGATTTCTCTCATCCAATATTTTAGCTTTTTTAACCGCCACAATTCGTCCATCTACTAACATTCCTTTGTATACAATACCTTGACCTCCTTGACCAAGGATTCGATTGGCATTGTAGTTGTCGGTGGCTTTCTCCAAGTCTTTTGAAGTAAATAACTTCATTTTCTCAATATTACCTTCATTGGAAGACAATTCTTGTTGTAATAATAAACCACCATTTTTTTTAAAGAACTTATGCTTGAGCTTGATTTCCCTTCTTCTTTTTGTAAACTTGTACAACCACCATATTCCAATGAGTAGAAAGAATAACGCAAGCCCACCACCGCAACCTGCGGCTCTCGAGGACAATAATGAAAGATATCATGATAGGAAAGATATCATCAATCTAAATGAACGTATGAACACTTAGTATTTTCATTTGAAATATATGTTGAAAAATATTATTAATTTATTATGATGTAAAATAAACGATCGCCATGCATACCTATAATAATGAATTTAACCCGAGATTTGTTAGATCTGTTAGATTTGTTGAAAATTTTAATGCAACGATATGAGAGACGATTACAACCCTCGGGACAATTGGAGCAACTGTAGCCGCTTGAGATATTACAGATCAAGTCACATGCCCGGAAAATAACAAATAAAAATAAATCAAAGGGAAGATCAAACTAAATCATGGCTACAACTAAATAAAACTCCACCATTTTTAGTCTCTAATTCTCTGTTTACAAAGATAGTTACAGTAATGGGAAAACTTTACTCATTTACAGGTAATTCGATAGATATTTTAAAAATCAATAATTTCAATCATCTATTGGATGATAAATTTTACAACTCTTTTCTGATCATCTTACCATCCAACGGAGGACTGTTACATCATTTGACATTTAACTCTAGTAAACTCTAGGGTTCTCCAATAGCATTTTCCGTTTCTCATCACACTTATTGCTAATGTTCATACGGAAATAGCATCTAAATGCTCCTGGAGCACCAAGTCTTGTCGTTCGGATATTTTCTTTGAAAAAAAAAAAAAATTCTCTTTAACACATAATCCAACAAGTACCTGAGCAGTATGCTTTCTCTAGGTTGTAGCCAGCAGAGCAAAGACATAAATGGCCTGAGCTTAATTGTGTTAAGCAACCTGTTTTATCCGAATTACAAAAAATAGAATATGAGTTATATTCTTCAAAACAACTGCCTATCTTTTCTCCCCACTTCAACACTGCAGGAACTTCTCGTTGATCTTCCAAATCATGAGGATCTTCAAGGTACTTGCTGTTGACCCAATCTTCATCAACCAGGAAAACAGACTGACATTTCTGAGGAATACTTTGAGAAAACAAGTATGATTTATTTAGATTGAAAAGATGAGTAATATTTGGACGAAGGGGGCATAGGAAATCATAGCAAGCAGGGTAGACAGTAGGATCACAAGTACAAATCGACAGACACCCATCAAACACAGATGAACCGTTCCCTTGGTGATATCTCATTTTGCAGCCTATGGCAGCGAATTTATTGTCAGTCGAAAAGGAGAAAGGGGTACCTGATAAGTTGACGCCTTTAGCAATATTGCTTGTTCGCTTACTACTGCTGTTTAAAAAAATCGCAGGAACGTTGACTCTAACCGCGGCTCTTGAATCATTAGAGAGAATATCCACTAATTCTAGCCTGTTGACGCCAGGAAGAAAAGCTTTGGGAATGCCAGAAGGGTGATCGCAGATAACTTCGTAACCCTTGTCAAAGTAGCACCCTTCTCCGATTCCGAAGGGGTAGCTGATGCTGACATTTCCACATTCAGTTGGACAGGGAAATCTTTCTGATGCTATGATCGGCCTGAGGCGCAAAACAATAATCTGCAGCAACACCAGACAAAGATGCACAGCCATTCGCCGCTTAAACTCAGTTTTCTTTAGTTCAGAAAGTGCATGTATTAGCTCCTATATTAATTCAGAAACTTTTCTCACCGACTAGAAAGTCCTGCATGTTAAAGCCAGAGATTAATTTCAGATTGCCAATCTTGACTTTTAATTACTCTGGGCCCTCTCAAGTCTTCACCAAAGTCCAAAGACCATTCTCACATTCCAGTATTTTGTCACATCGTCAAGACGATCAGTACATCTTCAATTTAATAAATTCAGAGTCATGTATATGTATGTATCATATCACCATTCTTCAACTTTAATTTAAAATTAATTTCAACAGATTTTTTTCTTTCATCTCATATGACCGATTGGTGAAATGATATTGGATTCAGTTAAGTTCAGAATATAATATTTCATCATTATATAATTTAATTAAGATATGAAACGAAGCCATAGTTTTATTGGAATAAAATATAGATTGATTAGCTTCATTTGGATTAAACAAAATGTAGCCTTAATATATATATATATATATATATATATACATATTTTAATCTTTGGCAAATGTTCCTTTGGTCTATAAGGTTTGATTGAATTACACAATTAGTCATTATATTTTTTAAATTATTTATTATCAATAGGCTGTTCTCTGCCTTGATTCTCTGATGTTGTTGTCATTTCATTCTCTTCTAAGGTTCTTTCATTGCTGGAGCATCAAGTACATCAAACAAACGGTTCTCTTTCATTACTAGGAGAAAACATCCTGCAAAACTTTTATTTTTTCAGCATCAATTGAACGGATAGGTTTCTATCTAATTAAAAGTTCACCCCATTAAAAACTTAGGGATTAATTTTTATCCATTTCTCACCCCATTTCTAAAAAATATTCAAAATTCACGCCATTTGGGGTGGGGTCCGAAACCTGTAGAGAATTTTGCCATCGTTATAAAAGAACCACAAAAAAATTAATTAGAAAATAATTCATCTTCAAGATTTAGCTTTTAAATATAACAAAATTTAACTCCGCCGCGAGGTTTTGAACCTAGAATTTAAGCTAGAAAGGTTGCAAATTTGCTAATGTTCCATAGAGGAGGACTTGACAATGATAATTAAAATAGATTATATTCTTATAACAAATTCGAAATTTTAGTTTTTGGAAGTTTCAATCGGTTCAAAAATTAATTTTATGTCAAATCTGTTAATAAATATTCATTGTCACTACTAGAAAAATGGGCTACCATGACAGAGAATATCTATCATCCGACCCTGTTTATGACAGAGTTTTTATCTATCATTGTAGCCCCTCTCATAAATCCGTGACAATAATTTATTTATCACAGGTGTATGTGACAGCTTATAGCTATCACAAATGTGTCACAACAAAAGCAACATCGTTTTAATATTTTAGTGGTAAATTTGTTTTATTGTGAAAAAACATTTGGCGGGTATTATGAATTCAATTTTAAATTATGGCGTGTAATTATGTGTCGCAGCTTTATGATGCTAATATGGTGTCATGATGAGAATTTTTTTTAAATAATAATATTATTAAAAGACTTTTTAATTTTTTTAAAATCAAAATTTTTTAATATTTTAAATAATAATAATATTTTAAATCATTTTTAATATTGTTAAATTAGAAAATAATTTTTAATATTTTAAATAATAATATTATTATTTTATTATTTTATAAATTCCATTGAAATTTAAAAATCAAAATATGTATAAAATCAATACATCCAAATTATCTCAACGATATTATCAAAACATCACTAAATCATCACTTGAAATAACCATAACATTGTCAAAACATCATCTATTCAATTATCACAAATCTACATCCCAACACTACCATCTGGATCATTACCAGCATACAAAAACATCACAACACTATATATCATCTGAAACACTACCAGGCTGATCAAGATTCACTACTACTTAAGACTTTATCAAACAATATCAGCATACAAATTTCACTACCACTTAGACTTTATCAAGATTCACTATCATCTAGAACAATACCAGCATACAAAAAATTCACTACCACTTAGCTTTTTGGGCATCATATATTTAATCACTGGAAACTTCCATCAAATAGCATCATCAAAATACATGGTGAATCAAATCCACAATAATATCTCATAAATCATTTACAATATCTAATCACCTAAAATATCCAATCACCAACCCATCCTAGAAAAATAATTAATCCATAAAAAAAACATTGATGGTAAATTCCCAAAAGCCACCAACATCACCTGAAAAGCAGATGACATTAAGATGAGTACCAAAAAAATGCAAATTAACATATCGGCCACTTATAGTTAATCAAATTCATAAGGTGTCATCACACAGTTCAATAATCAAGAATAATGAAGAATTTCACACGTGTAACAAAAACCTATAATTACTAACAAAAATCAATGTAACTTCATTTTTGAACTCTTCCATTCCTTGTCTGGAACCTTTTGACAGCCTTTTAACTGTAATTTCTTGCCTTTCTATTTATGTACCATAGATCTGCCTATTAGTTAGTATAAAAAGAAAATATGATCTAATTTCAGTAGAATGCCACAATATTACCTTGGACATTGGCCCAAATCTAATTTCTCCCAGTTTATTGCAACTTGAGAAGTTATCTGTGGCCTTTGCTATACTGGCAAAAAATTAGATTCCCATAATTCCATCATGTAAGCTCATCATGTACTGACTATTACCTGATCACATTTGTTTTATGTATGAATTTTCTTTTGACCATAATTCCATCATGTAAGCTCATCATGTACTGACTATTACCTGATCACATTTGTTTTATGTATGAATTTTCTTTTGACCATATAATTCCCAAAGGTAATTAATTAGCCTACCAGGTAAACTGGTTGTCTGTTGCTTAAGTCACAACATGTGAGACTTAAAACTAAAATTTTGCTTCTGTTTACAAAAGGAAAAAATAACATGTAAACTTTTTATTAGCTAAAAAAGATGCTAAGTTTTTACACATGCATTACCTCTAAGGCATATTACCTTATTAATCTCAGCACTAGCAGCACCGTAGAGTTGCATTTTGAACAACCTGCAATCAGTACCACACTCTTAAGTCATTTTACATGAAGCTGCTGCCCAAACAAAAGAATAAATAAATAAATAAACAAAAAATAAATCATTTTGATACCATCAAAGAAAGCCGGCTATCACTAGTTCCTCGGGGAAAAATATTAGTTTCCAAAAGTTCAGAGCACGACTACCAACTAGTATTATTAGCTCAAAGAGGGAATATACAATACTTCTAAAGCGAAATTTACAAGAGAATAAAAATTTTCAATTGTTTAAGTAACATTTAATATTCAGTCTGGGCATTTAATAGTTGTTTCAGTTGGCATTTATCTGGAGAAAAGTAAACAAATATCTACGTACCTAGAGATTGCATAAGTAAGTTCTTAGCAATTCATATAATATCTACAAGAAGTAATTTATAGGAGAAGCCAACTTATAGTTACAGCTCTAATCACTAAGGCTTGAAAAAACCAAATTAATAAACTCATTAACACTTCAGACATCAAATAAATAGAAGTTATAATTATGTAACCTGGTACCCCCAAAGGACCTTGTAAGTTGGCTTTAATTTAACTTTATCGAACTCCATACAAGCATTCTCGAAGAAGTAGTTACTGCCAAAGGAGCAATTTGGCTTCAGTCAACTTAAATTGGAATCATAAAACTACAACAGTACTATGAATGTATTATAATACAAACTAGTAATATCCCAAAAATAACTAAATAAATAAATAAAACCAGCATTATCATAAGTGATTCAGGACTGACAATATAGTAACTAAGCTTAGGAGTTCATGAGATCCATCACTGACACAAGTTGCAAATCGTATTAAGTACATCCCAACAAGAGCTTGTGCCTTTTCTTGTTAAATGTCTTAATAATTTATAAGAAAACAAAATTATCTGCAAAGAATCAAAGCAGTTTATAAAGATTGTTGACATAATACAAAAATGAGAAAGAATAGCGTTGAAAAAGGGGCATTTGTTCCAAACAAACTTGATTAACTGCTTCTGAAAGGTGAATATCCTTACACCTATTTGTTTCAAGTGGCTAGAGAAGGTAGATAAAGATTGTGACAAGGACTGTTCATCACCAATATCAGCAAGAACTGAATCAAACCAAGGAACCTTTGCATATTCTGAAGATAAAACGTAAAGGCTTGCATATTGAGTAACCCAGTGCAGGTTATATAATAGTAGAATAATCACTTATATGAATAGCAATCAGATCGGTCAAAATTGTGACAAGGACTGTTCATCACCAATATCAGCAAGAACGGCGTTTAGATCACAGAAAAATCAAATCAAATCAAAAGAATATAATATAAGAAAAAGAGGAAGTAAAGACCTAGCTGAACTTGAGCGTGTTGTTCATCGGCAAGTAGTAGCAGCAGCAGATTAAAGAGTAAGGACGAAGACGAAGAGTAGAAATTTGTTGTCGGCAAGCAGCGCAGCAGAGGACCAAATTTTTTGTCGGCAGCGTGATTTTGTTTTTGTGTATGATTTGGAAATTAGGGTTTGCCAATTGAAGTGAAAGGAGAGTCTACCACTTATGATTTTTTTTTTTAAGATACGGTGTCGTTCTATGTCTAAATTAACCCATTCAAAACTCATCGTTTCATTAAATATTAATATGCTATCATGTGTATGTGATAAATAAATAAACTATCACAAATTTATCATGCCTTTATGATATATAAAAATTCTATCACGAATCTATCATATTTTTGTGATAAATGACTAATTTTTGAATATCTATCACAAAAATTCTGTCATAGTAGCTTATTTTTCTAGTAGTGTGTATATTTTATGCCATTGGTGAGTTTTGTTTAATTCCATAGTCCTCAATAAGTGGAAAAAAAGAGACAATATTTGATTTTCAGTAACACTACTAACCTACATAAAAATGAAAATCAAATGGGTCATTGGGGGCGTAATCCCCAATGTGATGAGGAATAAAAAATAAAACAATTTTATGAAATAATAGTAAAGTTTTATAGACCTTATACCCAGCATCTGGCTCTCACTCAAGTCTTCAAGTTGTTATCTTCTACACGTTCAAAAACAGTTGACAGTAAGCTACTCTTGAATCCTGCAAACTAATAAGCTACTCTTGACGTTGAATTAACGCTGGCTCTCTCTCAAGTCTTCAAGTTGTTATCTTCTACACGTTCAAAAACAGTTGACAGTAATTGGATACGCAAAAGTCTTAATTGCAAGAAAGATAGAAGAGGTTTCCTTGCAAATACGTACAATAATATTGAAAGGGAAAGAACCATTTGCAAATTAGATGGGTCATAGCTATAATTGTTAACGATTCCATATTTCCATTCCGTCTTATCTTTAATCTAAATGGCCTAATTTCAATTTTTATTGTAGGCAAGGGGACACCAGACAGGTCGTCAATTGGCATGTTTGGTTTTAAGAAATATGAGGAGAGAAGAGGAGAGGAAAAGAGAGAGGAAAGAAATAGGAAAAAAAGATGAATTCCATATCCAACCAAACAATGCAAATGAATTTGACCATCATTTACACTCATTTTTCCCTCATTCTTTCCTTTCTATTCCTCTCCTCTTCTATCATTTCTCCCAACCAAACATGGGCTTAAGGAATGGAGTCATTCCCTGCTTCACTAGCTTGTTGAGGTATCTTTGGTAGATATTTTACGGATGTATTTGTTATAGGGCTTCTTTGATATACCAGAAGGGGTCTGAAAAGATAATCATACGGTGCTGCTAGTGCTGCTCATTTGATAAAACTAACAAAAGTAGAGTGCGGGGCCAGGACAAAGTTTATAAAAGTGTGGCCTGGGTAACGAAATAAGTGAAAAAAAAAAAAAAAAGGTGAGACAAACGACACAGGTGTGGGTAAATAAATTTATTAAAAAAAAAGTGTCAGATTTGGGGGAAAAAAAGGGCTGAAAAAAGTTAGGTTTATACAATAAATAATATAGAGAAAGGAAATAACAACGCAGCTTACTGTTTCTATTGATATGATTTCAATATATACACAACTAAAGCTAGTTAATTATAGTAAGTACACAATTGCAGTTTAAAGTTATGAAAGTCGTATATACAAATGATAAAAAGGTTGTACAATTACACCGTGCCTTTGAGAGTATCTCTAATATGCCCCTGTAAGATGGCGCTACCATTTGCGACACCGAGCTTGGAACAAAGAAGACTTATTCGTTGATGAGATGGAGTTTTGGTGACGGCATCTGCTAATTGGTCTTGAGATGATAAATGAGACACCCGGAGAACACCATTTTGAATTTTGTGATGAACAAAGTGAAAGTCAATGGCTATGTGTTTCATGCGACAGTAATATACAGGATAATTGGTGCCTAGCTACATTATGGCGACAGATGAAAGTTTATTTACCCACAAAGATAATCTCATGCACACTAGCATGAGATTAGATACATAAAGAAGAATCTGATAGTAAAGTGAAAAATCCCGTCGATAGAAAAAAAGTTTCGAAGCTCAGTGTTGTTCCAAGAACGTGAGCTTGCTTAAGGCCAGAGAGTGCCTTTTTAAGTTAGCAAACATAAGTAGGATACGTGGGATCAATAAAACGAGGTAGCTGAGGCATAAATACCTCCTTTGATAGGTGCCCATGTAAAAAAGCATTGCTCACACCGAAGTTGTCGCAAATACCATCCTTGTAGTAATGCCAAACACAAAGCAAACCGGAGCAAGCTTAATTACAAGGCTGAATGTTTCATCATAATCAATCACTTTTAAGAAAAGGGTAGCGGAGCTTGCTATTCTCTGATAGTCTCAAGGTACTACTGTTTCTCTATTTTGTTTTAATCTGTTGGATTGTATGTCTATACCCGTTTCCCTATTACAATTGTTTTAGAGCGTGCAATCTTTGTTTTATGCTACTAATAGCTATTACTAAAAGTTGCACCCACCTCAACATTCACTTTTAAGAAAAGAAAAAGTAAAAAAAAAAAGGATTGTGGCAAATAGGGGCATATGTCTTCAAGGGTAACTCTTGTTTCATCGCGCGATACTTGTTTATATGATTTAAACGGTGGATCGTGTGTCAATTTCCAAATTTTACTCATTTTTCGACTAGCCTTACAAAAGCACAGTTATGGAAATACAAAAGCACCAATTTGTAAAACATTTAAGTTCTTATGGAAATATTTACTGTGGTCTTTTTTTTAACTCAAGCGACTTTACTTTCAAGATTTGAAAAACCTGAGAACACAGTTATACTCAGCGACCGAATATCTTGAACTATGGTACACCAGTGATGACCAAAAGCAAATGTGAGTTGCTCTAATTACAGCTGATAATTTCAATTTTCTATTGAGAAAACAAACCATCTTCATATTTACGCAGAGTGGTGGAAACATTGAAAGATCATTGTGAATACTGTGGACCATTTGAGTTCTGTAAGGTTAATGATCTCTTAGATGCAAAGGTCGACGAAGTTTCGGATGCAGAGCATGTTGGTGGTTGAAATTGTGGGGAATGGCAAATGTAGAGAAATGCAACAATAATGGTGGAACTTTATTACGTAAAGTAATGTGTTTACAACTAACTCTATATGTAGGAAGAAAAATAATAGTAATAAGTAAACTGCATAAAATTTGTGTGCTTCAAGGCACATTACAAATGTCGCTTTCCTTAAGACGTTATTTGCCCCCACCAATTGAGTGATGCACATGGGTTAAGCAAATACGCCTCCAGGATACAATGAAGCACTTGTTTGTTTGCTTGCGTTGTGCATCGACGAAAGCAAACCAGAATACTCTTGAATGTTGCAAGCCTGCCAAGAAACAATATATTGTTCTTGCAGAAAACAATATATTGGATTTTTAATGCACAAAAGAAATGGGTGTTTTGTGTTGAAATTCGTACTAGAAAGGAATGCTAAGAAAAGAGTGGTGTAGGATCATTAATTTCATGTCTAAATGGCTTAAACATGACCCCTATTTATAGATATACTTGTGCCCCTTCATTTGGGTTGTCATCTTTCATGATACCCCTTTCTTCATGGCCATTGGATCTAGATTTAATTTTAATCAATGGTCCAAATTGAACCATCACCATTTCAAATGAAATGTCACCATGAAATGATGCATCTCTAAGTGAAATGTTACCATGAAAAGTTATATCATTTAGTAAAAAGATACCTTTTTTCTATAAGACACAATTAAATTGACATGTCCTTACAACAAAACATCATTTAATTAGACATGTCTTTAGTGAAAGGTATCTTTTCTATAAGGCACAATTAATAGGACATATCTTTACCATAAGACACCATTTATTTTGAAAATTTTCCAACAATCCCCCACCATTTTCAAAATAAATGAATTTTAAAAAATTATCTTGCACAGGCTTGGAAAACTTATGCATAGATAAAGGTGTCTTTTGGACTTGAACCTTCACTTAGTGACAATACATCAAGGTTAATCAAGGTGGCATGGTAGAAAAGCTTTGAACCAGCGACCTTAATCGACTAACCGGATATATCTCACACATAAGTTTTCAAATTCTCAACTATTCTTTAGCCGACACGTGGATTGGCCCTGTGTCTATATCCTGTTTTCATGAGCGCTTTAGTAACCAGCCAAGTTACATAGGAAGTGGCACCATCTCCTACACTCATATAGGTAGACTTATCTAAAATGTCCCTGTAACTAAAACATTTATAAGTCTATTAAAAGTTAAGTAGCTTAACCTTTCCCATATGTTACAGGTATCAAGCACTAACCTTTGGGATACATCTAAAAATATTATAGTATTTGCTATCACAACATATGATGTACTTTTGCTCATTGAACCCAAGATCTTGATATTTCAAGTGTTTGGTTGAGTTTCCATCATTGGTAATAAGATGATGCTGGCTTCAGTCCCATCCCCTTAGAAGGTTTAAATACAATATCCCTTATAAGGCCTTTAGTTAAGGGGTCCACCAAATTTTGGCATGATTTCACAAAGTCAATTATGATAACTCCATGGGAAAATATCCACCGTCCACCTGTTTTTTTTAACTTTTTCAAAAATACACAATTCTTTTTTACTATATGGCCTTGACAAAGTTGCCTCACTATCACAATGAATGGACATAGGAGGCATTGGTTTAGGCCAAATAGGAATTTCTATAAGCAAATTCCTTAACCATTCAGCTTCCGTGCAACATGAAGCCAAAGCTACAAATTCTGCAGCCATGGTGGAGTCTGCTATACAAGTTTGCTTCTTTGAGCCCCATGAAATAGATCCTCCAACAAGATTAAAAATCCAACCACTTGTGGATGTATGATCATCTCGATCAGTAATCCAACTAGCATCCGAAAATCCTTCCAAAACAGAAGGATATCCAATGTAGTATATACCATAATCCATTGCATGTTTTAAATATTTTAGAATTTTGTACACTGCTTGCCAGTGTGCTTGGCTTGGATTACTAGTATATCTACTCAGTTTTCCAACAGCGAAAGCAATATCAGGCCTAGTACAAGTCATCGCATACATAAGACACCCAATAACACGTGCATATTCTAATTGGGATACTGATCTGCCAGTGTTAGGATACAATCTTATGTTTGAATCAAAAGGTGTTGACACAGGCTTACAATCATAATAATTAAATTTCTTTAAAATTTTCTCAATATAATGTGATTGGGTCAATACTAGGCCATTCTTATTTTTTATAATTTTAATCCCTAAAATCATATCAGCAAGTCCCATGTCTTTCATATCAAAATTAGATGACAATAATGATTTAGTGAGTTCAATGCTCTCACTATCAATACTAAAAATTAACATGTCATCTACATATAAACAAATAATCACACCTTTATTTCCATTGAATCTGCTATAGACACATTTATCAGATTCATAAATATTAAATTCATTTGAGACAATCACTTTGTCAAACTTTTCGTGCCACTGCTTTGGAGCTTGTTTAAGACCATATAAAGACTTGACTAGTTTACAAACTTTATGTTCTTGTCCTGGCATAACAAACCCTTCTAGTTGTTTCATGTAAATTTCCTCATCTAATTCTCTATTTAAGAAAGCTGTTTTTACATCCATTTGCTGGATTTCAAAATGATAAATTGAAGCCAAAGCAATCAAGACTCTAATAGTAGCAATTCTTGCAACAAGTGCATAAGTATCAAAATAATCAAGGCCTTCTTTTTGTGTAAAGTCTTTTGCTACTAGTCTTGCTTTAAATCCTTCAATTGTTCCATCAACTTTCTTCTTCTTTTTGAAAATCCATTTACAACCTATAGGATTAGAGTCAGGTGGTAAATCAACTAATTTCAAAGTCTTATTACCCATAATAGAGTCCATTTCATCATTAATGGCCTTTTTCCAAAAAGCAGCATCTTGAGACTTCATTGCCTCTTCATAGGTGAGGGGATCAGACTTTACAGTAGGTGTGATCATGGTCTGTTTTGATTGTAAGTCTCTTGTCCCTTACACTAAATAGACTATAAAATCTGGTCCAAAAGATTTTATAGTCCTTATTCTTTTACTTCTTCTCAAATGATTTTGCTCATTATTAGCATCACACTTTTGACTAATTTCTATTTGTTTATCATTCTCTTGAGAATCAATACTTTTTGGTATAGTGAAAAATCTATTTTCATAGAATATTGCATCTCTAGATTCCACTATAGTATTGATCTCAACAAAGTTATTAGGTTCTTTTACAAGAAACCTATAAGCTTTACTATGCTTAGCATATCCCAAGAATATGCATTCAATGCCCCTTTCTCCTAATTTCTTTATCTTAGGTTCAGGTAGTCTTACAATGGCTCGGCAACCCCAAACTCTTAGATAAGAAATATTAGGCTTTCTCTTTTTCCATAATTCATATGGGGTCACCTTTGTCTTGTTATTAGGCACTCTATTTAAGATATGACATGCAGTTAAAATAGCTTCACCCCAAAAACCTTTACCAAGCCCAGCAGTAAAAAGCATAGCATTAACCATTTCTATTAATGTTCTATTTTTCCTTTCAGCTACGCCATTTTGTTGTGGAGTATATGCAGTGCTAGTTTCATGTACAATGCCAACAGATTCACAAAATTCAAAAAAAGCATATTCACCTCCTTTATCACTTCTAAGGCATTTAATTTTAGTGTCACAAAAATTCTCAACTTCATTTTATAAGTTTTAAATTTCTCTAACACTTGATCTTTAGAATGTAATAAATATACATAGCAATATTTTAAAAAATCATCAATAAATGTTACAAAATATTTTTTACCACCTTTAGTAGGATTACTATGCATATCACACACATCACTATGAATTAAATGCAATAAAGAAGATGTTTTTTCAATTTTTGGAAAAAGGAGATCTTGTGATTTAGTCTGTGCACATACTTTACATTTTTCATGCATATCATTTTCATGCTTAGGAAATAACTCCAAATTAGCCATATCATGCAATCTTCTAACATTCACATGTCCTAGACGATTATGCCACAAAGATAATGAATCAACCATATAAGCAAAAGAAACATTCATATTATTGATATTGAGTTTAAATATTCCTTCATACATGTATCCTTTCCCAACAAAGGTACCACCCTTAGACAATATAAATTTGTTTGACTCAAAAATAAGTTTGAAGCCAAACTTATCAAGAAGCCCACTAGATACAAGGTTTTTCCTAACTTCAGGAACATGATAAACATCAGTAAGAGTTAAAGTTTTTCCAGAAGTAAACTGTAGTTGCACATTGCCTTTTCCTTTAACTATTGCAATGGAGGAATTTCCCATGTAAAGAACACTTCCATCATCCATTGCTTTATAAGATTTGAAAAGGCTACGATCTTTGCATACACGCTTAGTTGCACCAGAATCTATCCACCATGCATTATCATCTTCGAAAACATTAATCTCAAATATCATGGCCACAAAATTTGTGTTCGAAACTTCCTTTTGTTTCTTCAGAAGTCAATAATCTCTTTTGAAGTGGCCAAGTTTTCCGCAGTGGTGGCATGTACCCTTCTTTTTCCTCTTATTGTTTTGATTCTCGTTGGAATCAAACTTTCTCTTTTGCTTATTCTTAGGGTGATTAAAATGCTTAAACTCCTTCCTCTCCTCCACAACATTAATTTTAGAGGACATAGTAGCCTGGTCCTCAAGACTATTAAGTTTGAGTTCCTCTTCAATACGAAGACTTTGGCCTAAGCCATCCAGACTAATTTCCTCTTTGCTATGTTTAAGACTTTTCTTATAGTCTTTCCAAGAGGGAGGAAGTTTATCAATAATTGAAGAGACAATAATAGACTCATCCATTTTCATGTTATGTTGGTTGAATTGATCAAGAATATGCAAAATCTCATTATATTGTTCAACCACAAGTCTATTATCAACCATTCTATAATTAAAAAATTTAGAAACCAAGAATTTCTTACTTGTGGCTTCTTCCATCATGTACTTAGTCTCTAATGAGTCCCATATTTCTTTTGCTGTAGTTTTGTTGTGATATTGATCAAACAAAGTATCAGACATTGCATTGCAAATGTGTCCCTTGCACACATAGTCATCTTGCTCCCACTTCTACCGCACTCTGGTTTATGCTAATGTCTCACCCTCACGTTCTTGAGGCTTTGGTGTTGTGAGAACATAGACCACATTGAGGCTTGTCAACAAGAAATGCAACTTTTTCTGCCAACGAATAAAGTTGCCACCATCGAATCGCTCCAATTTAACAAAATCTATTGCGAATTGTCGAAAAGATGAACTTGGTGCCATTGTTGCATAAATAACGTCTTAAGATTGTTGGTGGTTGAAATTGTGGGGAATGGCAAATGTAGAGAAATGCAACAATAATGGTGGAACTTTATTACGTAAAGTAATGTGTTTACAACTAACTCTGTATGTAGGAAGAAAAATAATATTAATAAGTAAACTGCAGAAAATTTGTGTGTTTCAAGGCACGTTACAAATGTCGCTTTCCTTAAGACGTTATTTGCCCCCACCAATTGAGTGATGCACATGGGTTAAGCAAATACGCCTTCAGGATACAATGAAGCACTTGTTTGTTTGCTTGCGTTATGCATCGACGAAAGCAAACCAGAATACTCTTGAATGTTGCAAGTCTGCCAAGAAACAATATATTGTTCCTGCAGAAAACAATATATTGGATTTTTAATGCACAAAAGAAATGGGTGTTTTGTGTTGAAATTCGTACTAGAAAGGAATGCCAAGAAAAGAGTGGTGTAGGATCATTAATTTCATGTCTAAATGGCTTAAACATGACCCCTATTTATAGATATACTTGTGCCCCTTCATTCGGGTTGTCATCTTTCATGATATCCTTTCATTCATGGCCATTGGATCTAGATTTAATTTTAATCAATGGTCCAAATTGAACCATCACCATTTCAAATGAAATGTCACCATGAAATGATGCATCTCTAAGTGAAATGTTACCATGAAAAGTTAGATTATTTAGTAAAAAGATACATTTTCTATAAGACACAATTAAATTGACATGTTCTTACAATAAGACATCATTTAATTAGACATGTCTTTAGTGAAGATACATTTTCTATAAGGCACAATTAATAGGACATATCTTTACCATAAGACACCATTTATTTTGAAAATTTTCCAACAGAGCATCGAATATCTTGCATGAGCAGGTATGCTTGTATTCTGGAATGGATTTAAAAAAATTGTAATTCAATCATCAGAGGTTCCTGAGATTATTGATGAGTGTATTGCAACTATAAATTGTTTTCCTTTTCTTACATAACCGAGCATTCCTTTGATCATCCATCCGAAGTCTCTTCTTTAAGATTGATTTCGCTGCATTAAAATAGTCAGATTCAACAGTTAGTGGTGGTTGCAGTCCAGAATCAACTGCCATTTTGACGCCATCAAGAATTGCCAAAGCATTCAGCATATTTTCTAAGCAAGTTTTCCTAGAGATGGAAGCAGCCGTGACACCCCATTTGAATTTCTTATAATACAAGTCGAATCTGCTTTTATTCTAAATTTAAAGATGCATCGACTTTTGGTGATTCTGCCCAAGATAAAGTGTATGCAGAAAATTGTTGCTGAGTGTCAGCCTTGCTAAGTCTGTAATCTTTCATCTTAGCAAAGCTATAAAAGGGCTTTTTTTTTTTTTTTTTCTTTGAGGCTCCAGGCAGAGGGATTGCAGCATCAATTTCCAATTTTTTCGAGCATATTTATAGCCACAAGCACATGATAAGCACCCTCCCCAGAATTCCAGCATGTGAAACAGTGCTGTCTACGATTTTATCTTTTCTGGGTTCCTTTTGGGTGACAAGAAATCCCTTGACCTTGACGCTTGCTATAGAAAAATCTTGATTTTCGAACTTATAGAGAGACTCCAGATAGGATTCCACCAGCTAGATGAATTCTAAAAGCATGAAGGCTATCGAGGTGCGTTAAGCTGAGGGCCACTTGGTAGCCAAGTAGGTACCTCCTGTGTCACACAATGGTAAAGAATTGCATCAACGGCTGGAAGAATATTAGCACAAATGAATTCTTCATTCTACTCACTCTACGAAATCAATATCAGATTGAACTGTTTGAGGGGTAAACAGAAAAGCCCTAGAAGTGAGGTCTGGCGATCTAGCTTGGCCCAAACTGAAAGAGTTGGAGATAGCTTGTCAATAACTTTATTGAAAAGGTCTAAGGGAGGATTATAACATTTACAGCTGCAACCTCTTGATAAAACCCAATGATTAAAAAAAAAAAAAAAAAAAAACTTATAATTCACAGCTTTGAAGAATTTGTTACAGGTTTCCGATAATTTGAAGATTTACATTATAAAACGAACACTATAGATTCTCTTGTTACAAAAACGTCAACTAATCCGAAACAAGAAGGCGAATTAAAGTAATACAGTTCCTACTAAGAATGATTCTCCAACTGCCAAAGATAGTATGATGTTACAATTCCGTTCCATGACCAAACTGTACGATAGTTTTTGTCGCAAGTGTAAGCACATCTACAAAAGCAGAAAATGATGCACGAAGAATCCTGGCCTCAACTGCCTCAAAGTGCCTGAATCAGATGAGAAAATAAACAAAATGTAGAAACTTGTAAACTGCAAAGTCCAAGCAAAGTTGAGATACTAAAGAACAATGGTATCTTAGAGGAAGAACTCTTCTGAAGTAACATATTTGAAAATTTTTCAGGAAAAGGGGAAAAATGATTGTTGAACGGGCCACACAAAAGTTCCAAATGAATATTGTCTCATAGGATAAACTGATAGATGCAAATTGAATAAATATTGGACAAGAATGAAAAATCAGTTATAAGAATGACCAAAGAATAGAAATTTACACTAAAAGTTTCCCATTAATCACAGATATCTGCCTTTTCACTTTGTCTGGTTGCAACTGCACTTGGAAATTGAATTCAAGTAAGAATTTATTGAACAAGCAATAAAGTTAAAGGAGCAAAGTATGATCTTAGGAATAGGATCGTGGTGGATCACCTCCTTATCAAGTAAGAATTTATTGAACAAGCAATAAAGTTAAAGGAGCAAAGTATGATCTTAGGAATATGATCGTGGTGGATCACCTCCTTATCAATAGCTAATGCTGCATGCACAATTGATGCATTCTCATTGGACTCGTAATCCACTTCAAAGTCACTGCATGGGAAAAACCATTTTCTAAGAAACAACAAAACATTTCAGGTACAGTTCCTCTAAAAACTTTCTGAAAGGTGGACAAAGAGCACTACACTGTCATGGGAAAAAAATAGATAACTCGTAAACAACAGAGGAATTACAGATTGTGAAGATAGCTCATTATGCAGAAGTGAAGAAGAAGAATCAGTCTGTTTTCAAGTCTCGTATCAAGAATGTCAAGTTGCCAGCTGTCATTAGTGCCACGTCAGAGAATCCAAATCAGCAGCAGCTAACAGCCTAACTAACTCTATTATACAGCCTCTGTATATGTGTTGAGTGTGAGCTGAGTGAAAGTTAGTTTTACTAATAGTTAGTTAGTTCTCAATTAGTTAGCGTGTGTAATGCATATATAAATAGCTACATATTCTGGATTTTTCAGTATGTGCAAAATATCAGTTCATCAAATGAAATAAGAAATTTTCCTTTCATTTTCCTAGCTGCCAAACAGCAATTCTTTGTTCAATTTATATTTTCTACACAGATGCTCTGTCCTGTTCCTCAACAAACAGAACTGAGAACAGTTCACCCCCTCAACTTCCAATAGTATATTATCCTCAATGCCAGCTTATTCAAAAACCTTTCAGAACTATCCAATATTCCAATAATAGTACCACTGACTTTATTTTTTTATGGTTCACACAACTTATAACTAAATTACAAATTAGTTCACGTGTCCAGTAAACTACCCGATCCACAATTTAACAATATGTGCCACGGCCCATTGATTAAAGTAAACACAATAACAGAAAAATAGAAAAGCTGTTACAATCTTTCTATTTTAATATTGGTTTTAATTATTTACTTTATATTTTAAGTGTAGCTGTTTTTTAATAAGTCAAAATTAAGTTGTTAGTTGGTCCCTTATTTTGTGGATTCATAAAGAATGATGGAGAACATGCTTAATGCTTGCTATTTTTATGCTTGTAACTTTGAACTAAAGTTCTATTTAAAGTTTGATGTTATTCAATAAAGGGAAATTATCAGTCATATACTCTTAAATGACACATGTATCAAACGTGTGTGAACACTTTTAAGGTATATCACTCGTATACCCTAAGTTGACAAAATACCTCTGTCGTCCACCAATCCGTTAACTGCCGTTTGTAAACGCTGACATCATAAGGGTAATCTAGTCTTTTAAGATGGACGAAACTTTGATTAAAAAAAGACATGTCATCCCATTTACCTAGTAAAAAATGACATGTCATATGATATATATTGATAAAAATGACATGTCATTCCCTTTATTGGATAATTGTTAATAATTGCTAAAAAAATATTACTTTACAACCGAATCTACTCCAAAATTTAATCTAAATTTTTGAAGATCTACTCCTCCAAGCTCCAACTGGAATTTTTTATGGTATAATATGTATAATTGTAAATTATATGTTGTTAATAATTTTTATGGTATAATATAGATATTTTGACGGATAATTGTTAATAATATGTACCATTAATAATTCATTTTTTTAATCAAAAAAATGTATTGTTAATAACAAAATAAAAAAAAATGTGTATTAAAAATTTATGTTAATTTTTGGGGTAAATTTTTTTTTTACCTCATTTTGAGTTTCAAGGGCGAAATAGTCAATTTACCATAATTCTATTCATTTTCTAACAGAAGTTAATGGATTAGTGGACGGCAGAAGTGTTTTATCAACTTAGGATATACGAGTTATACACTTGAAAAATGTTCACACATATTTGATACAGGTGTCATTTAAAAATATATGACTGATAATTTTCCTTCAATAAAAGAGTGTCTTGAGTACTATTATTTTCGCAACTTGTAAATTGTATTTTGGGAGTTTATTGGTTTCTCAAATAATCAATACTATTTTGAAGTACTAGATTTCCTCGAACACCCATGCAATTGTGTCGTAACTGAAATGAAAACAATTTATAGAATCAAAACCTACGAAGCAGATGACTTCAATTGATTTGATATATTGCAACTCAATAACCACCTCATATTCATTCTAGGCAATCAGATTAGAAAAGAAAACATCTTTCTAGCATTAATACCAACACAAACAACACAATACAAAGCATAGCAGAAGCTAAAAACGCAAACATATAGCAGTAGAAATTAAACATTTTGGTATATTTTTCTTTCCTCTTTTAGGAAATAAAGCTTTGAAGGCAATTAACTGAAAGCCATCTTCAAAAACAAACCTTCAATATTTATACAAACAGCGTAAGAACAAAATGGAACAAACCCACATTGAATAACCAACCAAAGCATAAAATTTATTGACAGTGGAAGATAACAATATTGAATAAATAAGGCAAAATTAACATTTCCCAAGATGAGAAAAGTCCCAGTAAAGGGAGACTTAGTAGAACCTCTAGCATAATAAATATATATCACAATGTTAAATAAAGAAACAGAAATAGCTAAGAGAGAGAATTAAAACCAGCTAAATTCCCATTGCGATGCGTCGGAAGCTAGAGCAGCTGCCATCACTTCTATTCTTCGCTGGGAAAAAATTTTAAAACTGCTAGGAGGGTCTTAAGTGGGGAAACGGGCCGGGTTTTTAATTTTGAATTTAACCAGAATGGGCCTTTTTTTTTTTTTGGGTACAACTTTTTGGGATGATGTATGGATATTTTAAAGTAACTTTTTCTCAATTTTTTTTTTATATTTAAAGCTGGTCAAAATCCAAAATTTATAAGTAAAACTTTTAAGCAAAACTTTTGAGTAAAACGATACTAATTAGAGTGGTAGATTTGACCCTCTTATTATATTTTACCAAGGATAAAATTGTGGTGCAACTGTGGTACCGTGCCACAGTTGCACCCAACCGTTGGATTCCCACTTATTCAAGTAGACCCCACGCATTTGAGTGAACCCAACGGCTGGTGAAACTGTGGCACGGTACCACCCGTTGCACTGTAGCCTGACCCTTTTACCAATCCCTTTTCAGTTAACGTTATTAAAAATTTTAAACTAATTTTTGTCTATTACTCCATTGAATCGCAAATTTATCTTTATTATGATTTTTTTATCTTTTTTTCCAAGCACCCACCGAATGAAATTTATAAAATCTACTTCAAAAAGAAAAAAAAATCTCAAAATCTCAAAATCACTATAATCTCTTTCTCTTTCTCTCTCTCTCTCTTTAAAGATTTATCCATCATTACCATAACCATAAAAAAAAATATTTCTTCATCATCTTCTATTGAGTGCTATAAATTAATTTCTTCCAAAAGTAAAGTATACAATATTTAAGAAGAAATAATAATTTAAAAAATTTAAAGAAATTAAGGTTTAAGAAAATAGATTACTTAAATTATATATTAATGAAAATTATCATGTGGGTGCACTTAAAAGTCATTTACCCTTTTAAATTATTTCATACAAAGATAAAATAATATTATATAAAAGTAATTAGTGGGGGCTGGTGAGATACAACGAAGGGTCAAATATCACAACTCTATTAATTATTTTCTTATCAATAAGTTTGGCAATCGATCTAGTTGAGCTCAAGCTTGGCCAACCCCTAGCCTTGCCCCTATGATTAAAAATAAAGGGTCTTAGTTTTCAAAAGTTTGATCCTCAAAACTGAGGGTTGGGCCAGGGTCAACCTTTTTCAGGTCAGGTTCAGCCTTGGGCTTTATCCGCACCTTGCAATAACCTTTTTAATTTTTAGATACTTTTTTAGAGTAAGACTCCAACTCTTCATTCTTTATTAATTATATTGTACTATTATTGTTCCATTTTATGATAAATTTGGTTGTAAGGAATTTAATAAATTAACTTTTTATTTAGCTTTAACGAAAATACAACATGTAAAAATCTAACCAAATTAACAAGTAAATAAATCGAATACAAAATACTATTAATTTGAGGAGTGAGTTCTGACCATATTTGTAGTGTATGTGCTTTAATTTTTAAGTATTATATTTTTTAATTTTGAAAATTAATTGAAGGGTCAAAGGTTGAGTTAGGAATTTTTAGTAAAGTCCTAACCTAGACTTGAATGTAATCGGGCCGAAACCTAATCCTTGACCCTTTAAATTCAATTAAAGATCCTAAAAATTAAATTAGGTTAATCAGACAAGGACGGGGTCTGGTCTTTTTGCCATCCTTACTTATCAATTATGGAAAGAGTAATATTATACTTACTCACTTCATATATTCAATTGAGATATTGAATAATATGATCTTTTATGTGTCATAACAAATTGCAAAAATAATAAGTTGATAATTAATAATAAAACCAATTAATATCATACAACATTAAATAACTCATATTTTTCAAACACACTGACGTATGGAATGGAGTGTTTGAGGGAGAGTTGAGACATGAATTGAAAGACTTGTACGTCAAGACTAGTGACTAGAGAGGTGTAACTTGTTTGTTTGGTTTTGCATTGTATAGTAGGTGAGTGTCGTTGTCGTGAGTCATGATGACCAAATGCCTAGGCTTGGCTTGTCGCCTTATGCCAAGCGTGGAAGCAACATGAGCATGCTCCTAGGCAAACACGAAAGTAAGGCAAGGCTAATGCGTAGATTGGGGCACGGTAACAAGCGTAAGCTAAAGGAAAAGCACAGAGAGAGTGAGAAAGCGTGCGCAAGGGCATGCAGTGGCAATGCACACAATATCTCATAAGCGCATGGAAATGCAGGTGTGCGAGCACTGGAAGCATGGGGCATGCGGGCAGGGGATGCATGGGGCGTGCGGGACGTATAGGACACGCACAGGCCATGTGGGTAGAATGCAGGATGGCGCGAGGCAGTAGCGCAAATGCATGCGGGGGTTGCGTACAAACTTGCAGCACAGTGGGACATATACGGGGGCCAAACTATGCGAAGATAAGAGGCGTTCGCGCACTCACTGTGTGGGGACAGTGGTGGTTGAATGCAGAGCATGTTAGCTACAAATTCTTCGAAAGTAGGACCTAAAATCAAACATGAAGTGGGTAGTTGTGGGTGCAACTAATGGGAGAACATGGCCTTGGATCACATGCGTAGAAAATAGGGGTAAAAGAAGTAGGCAGTGGTGGTTACTTATCAAGAGAGGTGGGCACTGCTGGTTACACTCTATAATATCCTTACAACTAGGCTAAGCGAGTAGTGGTTGCTTTATTCGAGAGGGAGTAGAGATGTGCTTCCTCACAACATGTTTAATGATGCCTAAACTTTAGGAGAAGAATTGAGGTAGTGCGAGGGTTGTGCTCCACCTTGCCTTAGCAAACGGGGGCGTCATTTGCAAACTAGTATATATAGTGATGGGAATGTATGTCTTGGCGATCCCAGGTCTTGGTAGAGAGAGTAGTGTTGTTGAGCATACAAAACCCTTGAGCTATTTGTAATCTTTTCTTATTTGCAGAAATAGAAAATTTAGGGGTTGGGACCTTCGTAAAAAGCAAATAGTATGCATTTTTGTGAACTTTAATACTCGCTATTTTAGTTTCCTTTTGTTGGTGGAATCAATCTTTCATGTAAGACCTCCATTATGAGTCTTTGCATGCTTGTTGCTTTATTTGCTTTCGTTAGCATTGTTGAGTGGCTGGCTAAACAGAGACTTAACACCATCACGTGGGGTTGCCACATCCTTAAGATAAGTCTCGGTGACAACTAGTATCAAAGAAAAGGTTGCTTCATTTTGAGAAGAAACTAATATTAGAAGGCATAGTTGGGTTTGCAGAATTCAGTTACAAAGCACGATTATAACTTGTTGTAGGTGGCAATTGATTGCAAGCTTCAATTAAAATTAGTTTGCAAACAGCTGATTGTGTGGTTTTAGGGAAGCTACGGTGCAATAGTAAAGTTGTATAATTTCGGAGAAATTAACAATGACAGAAACCAAAATGATGAGGCCATCAACAAAGGACAAGTCAGTGCACTTGGAGGCAATTGTAGGTATTTTACAACCTGACTTGGAGAGTTTGGCTGAGAACAAAGAAATCAACTCCATCAAGATACCAAGTGTGAGACTAACTTGCACAGAGTTTGTGAATGAGTTTTTGGACAAGCTAAATAAGATGATAAGGATGTTGCTGCATTAGCGAAGGTGCTGAAAGTTGACATTGGGGATCTCGAAACGGAAGTTGGGTTGTTGAAGCGGGCAGCAAACAACACTTCTCGTTCGAAGGATGGACTTTTGAAAGTTAAGGTGCCCAAACCTAAGACTTATAATGGGACTCGGAATGCCAAAGAGTTGAAGAGTTTTATGTGGGATATGGAGCAGACTTTAAGAAGATGTTGAAGTGCAGTGATCAGCAATAGAAATATAGGACAAACTCAAATGAAAACTAAAGGGTCAGTTCCTACCAGGATATACTAGCTGGCTCGCGAGAGAAAGCTTGAAGAAAAAGCTAAGGCATAATGAATTAATGAGGTATTACATTAAGGAATTCAGTTCACTAATGTTGTACATTAAGAACGAGTTAGATGAGGACAAGCTCTTCAAATTTATGTCGGGTTTGAAGCCATCGACAACGCACGCAACATCTCATAAGTGTGTGGACGTGTAGGTCGTGAACGTAGGACGCATATGGTGCAGGACCGCAGGACGCATAGGGCCCAAAGGACGCACGGGATGACGCGTGGCAGTAGCGCAAACGTATGTAGAGGTAGCGTATCACAATAGGGAATGCACAGGGGCCAAACTATGCAAAGATAAGAGGCGTTTGCACGCACTCTGTGTGCAAACAATGGCAGTTGAATGTGGAGCTTATTGGCTATAAATAAAAATGAGACCTAAAATTAAGCATGAAGTAGGTAGTTGTGGGTGTAACTAATGAGAGAGCATGACCTTGGATAACATGCCTAGAAAATGGGGGCAAAGGAAGTAGGCTGTGACGGTTACTCATCAAGAAAGGTGGGCAGCGACGGTTACACTCCATGACATCCTTACTTCTAGGCTAAGTGGGTAGCGGTTGTTTTACTCAAGGGGGAGTGGAGATGTGCTTCCTCACAACATGCTTAGTAGTGCCTAAACATTAGAAGAAATAATTGAGATGGAACGAGGGCAGTGTGCCTCCTCGCCTTATATATAGTGATGGGAAAGTATGTTTTGGGGATCCTGAGTTTTGGTAAATAGAGTGGTGTCCTTGAGCATGCAAAACCCTGAGTTATTTGTTATCTTTTCAAATTTACAGAAATAGAAAATTCACTGTTGGGACCTCCGTAAAAAGCAAATGTGTGTATTTTTGTGTATTTTAATCCTTGTGGTTTTAGTTCTTTGTTGTTGGTGGAATTAGTGTTAGAGTGCAATCTATGCACTACTTTTGCATTGTTTACTTCCTTTAATATCAATGTTTTGCACTTAATAATAGTGATTTACTTGTATTTTATTTTTGTAGGTGCAATTCTATTGATTGGTGCTAAAATTAAGCTATAAGATGATGTTTGAGGATGATTGTTTTCCTGGAGAAATTATGAGCTTCAGAAGAACTTTGTTGATAAGGCATGGACGCGTGCTGTCGACTAAGGACCTGCAGTTTTTATTTTAACGTGTTTTACCTTTTTGGTTATTTTTGTAATTTTGAATTTAATATTTAGATAATATTTTAGATATTAGTATTTTATTTTTGGAAAAACTCTATAAGAGAAAGGAGACATGAAACACAAAGGGGATGAGAATTTTTCTAGAGGAGGAAAGAAAAAGAAACCCTAGATCTAAATTTTTCTCTTCTCTCTATGAAGAACTAAACTTATTATTCTGGTTGAAGGTTAATAAAGCTTTGATTCATCATTACTGTGAGATCTTTCTTATGCTTTAATTGTTTTATTACTTTTTGGGTATTTGTTTATTCTCTAAATTATTGTCATGATTATGTTTGTTAATTAGATAATTGGCCACTATTTAATTATCAGCTTAATCTATTGTCAATTAAAAGATTCATCGTATGAAGATTTTAATGTTTGTGACAAATAGCATAGCAGTGCGTTGTGTTATGAGAATAAATAATCTAATTTAAATGAATCATCGTATGCGTTTGTTGATTAAGATTTGGGTCTCTCTGGTTTTTCAGACTGTCAATTGATTAAACCCTATGATCGTATCTAGG
Source organism: Citrus x clementina (assembly GCF_000493195.1). NCBI lineage: Eukaryota > Viridiplantae > Streptophyta > Magnoliopsida > Sapindales > Rutaceae > Citrus > Citrus x clementina. Next base: position 11,921,011 of record NW_006262339.1, on the reverse strand, counting down.
GTTGTCTATTGATTAGGGAAATAACCAATGGTCGTACCTTGGCTATCAACTAGTTAAGGAGAGATTGGCTATTAGAGGGTCTCAGTAGCTATAACCGGTCTATTCATAAGTAGTAATGATTTATATTTGAATCAATGATCAGTAGTCGAATCAAGCTGAGTTAATTCCTTCAACTAGAGCTTTTCCCAATTTGAATTACAATTTTAATTTGCATTCTTGTTATTTTAATTTGATTTTTATTATTGTCAACAATTCCCCCATTTTGCATTTTTCATTTTAAAAGGATTTAAATAATTATCAATCTCTGTGGACACGACCCTGCTCAATCACTATACACAATTTATTTAGAGTAGTTATTTATTTTTGCAGGCTTCGACAACCATCAAATTTTGGCGCCGTTGCCGGGGATTGGTGTCGTTTATTTAATCCTTTTTACGTTTTACTTGGTGTATGGTTCGTACTTCTCGTACAGGTACACTTTCGTTTGATCCTGAAATTAAGAAGACAGCTCACCAGCTGAGACAGCAGACGAAGTGAGCTAAGTAACAATCCTCGTCGCCTTTGCTTTATGAAACAGATACGGTGCCTGATTTGGTTGAATCATCTAGCGATTCAGAAGAACAAGTGATGGATAGAGTTACACTTGTAGAAAGAACTCTTAGAGAGTTAGCTGAACCAAACTTGAATCAGCAACCACTCTGCATTCAATATGTAGACTTGGAGGTAAATTTTGAATTAAAGTCTGGTCTTATTCATTTGTTACCCAAGTTTCATGGTTTTGCCGGTGAAGATTCTCATAAACATCTCAAGGAGTTTCATGTTGTCTATTCAAGTATGAGGCCACAAGGCGTGACTGAAGAGCAGATTAAGCTGCGTGATTTTCCTTTCTTTTTAGATGGGCTAGCTAAAGACTGGTTGTACTACTTGCCTCCTGGATCGATTACAATGTGGAATGGTTTGAAGAAGCAGTTCCTTAAGAAGTACTTTTCTGCTTCAAGAGCTGCTAACATCAGAAAAGATATTTTTAGGATCAGACAACTTCCTAGGGAGACTTTGTATGAGTATTGGGAGCGATTCAAACAATTGTGTGCTAGTTGTCCTCAGCATCAGATTTTTTATCAACTTCTTATTCAATACTTTTACGAAGGACTGTCATTGATGGATAGGAGTATGATAGATGCTGCTAGTGGAGGTGTATTGGTGAACAAGACCCCTACTCAAGTAAGGGAGTTGATCTTAAATATGGCTGCCAATGCACAACAGTTTGGCAGCATGCAAGATCCCACTTTAAGGAAGGTGAATGAGGTAAATATTTCTTCTATTGAACAACGTTTAGATAAACTTACTTCTCTTGTGAAAAAGTTTATTGTAGGTAATGTGCAACAGGTGAAGACTTGTGGCATTTGTTCTAATATGGTCATTCAACTGATATGTGTCCGACACTTCAAGAAGAACTCGTTGAACAAGCCAATGTAGTTGGAGGATTTCCAGGCATGCCTCAGAGGAGGTATGATCCTTATGCACAAACATACAATCCGGGATGGAAGGATCATCCCAACTTCAGCTATGGAGTTAGACCATCAGGATTCCCACAACAATACTCACCAAGACAACCAGCCCCTCCACAGTCAAACTCCAAGTCAGGTATATCTCTTGAAGAAATTATTAAATCACTTGGACTAATACTCAACAATTTTATCAGGCAACTACAACAAGCATTTAGAATTTGGAGAACCAAATTAGTCAATTGGCGACTACAATAAGCCGCCTGGAGTCTCAAGCATCAGGGAGATTGCCTTCACAATCTTAGGTGAATCCAAAGCAAAACGCTAGTGCTGTCATCCTTAAAAGTGGGAAGGAGTTGCAAGAGCCTAGTAAGAAAGTGACAAAGCATGTAGAAGATGAGCTTGAGAAGAATGAATTGATGCCTAAATCTCAAGATGCTCAACCCACCAGAGCAAAACCCCTACTTGTGGTGATACCTCTTCTTTTTCCAAGCCAGTTTGCAAAATCCAAGAAGGAGGAACAAGAGAAAGACATTCTTGAGACATTTCGCAAGGTTGAGGTAAATATTCCTTTATTAGATGCTATAAAAAAATACCTCGATATGCTAAATTCCTTAAGGAGCTGTGCACCTCCAAGAGAAAATTAAGAGGAGATGAAAGAGTTCACATGGGGGAGAATGTTTCAGCAGTTCTCCAAAAGAAACTACCTCCTAAGTGCAAGGATCTAGGTATGTTTACTATCCCTTGCAAAATTGGTAGTGTTAGAGTTGAAAAGGCTATGTTAGATCTAGGAGCTTCTATTAATGTCATGTCTCATTCTATTTATTCATCTTTGAATGTTGGTCCATTAAAAGAAACTGGCGTGATAATTCAACTAGCTAATAAGTCTAATGCATATCATGATGGGGTATTAGAAGATGTCTTAGTACAAGTTAATGAGTTGGTTTTTCCTACTGATTTTTATGTACTTGATATGGAAGAGGATAACTCTTCTAATTATGTCCTAATTTTGCTAGGAAGACCTTTTCTTAAGACTGCTAGGACTAAAATGGATGTACATAAAGGCACTCTCACTATGGAGTTTGATAGAGAGGTTATAGAGTTCAATATGAATTATGCCATGAAATATCCTCGTGAGGAACATTCGGTATTTTCTGTGGATGTTATTAACCCTATAGTGCAGGAAGTTTTTTATTTGGATGTTGAAGATTCATTGATAGCTGCTTTAAATAACAGTTTAGGCCTCAAAGGATTGCAAAATGATGAAAATGAGTTTGTTTTAAATTCTGTATTGCAAGAGACAATTTATGAATTAAATTCTTTGAGAACTTTAACTCATCATATGTCTTATATTGAATTACTTTTATCTCATGTAAAACTTCTTCCATCTATTTTGCAGGCACCGAAAATAGAGCTTAAACCACTGCCGAGTCATCTAAAGTACATGTTTCTAGGAGATAGTGAGACACTTCTGGTGATCATCTCTTCAAAGCTTAATACTTTAGAGGAAGAAAAGCTTATTAGAGTGTTGAAGGATTACAAAAAGGCTATTGGGTGGACAATTGCTGATATTAAAGGGATAAGTCCATCCACGTGCATGCATAGAATACTGCTGGAGGAAGATGCCAAACCTTCGATTCAAGCTCAACGCCGTTTGAATCCACTCATGATGGAAGTAGTGAAGAAAGAAATTCTGAAAGTTCTTAATGCAGGTATAATCTATCCAATTTCGGATAGCAAATGGGTAAGTTCGGTACAAGTGGTACCGAAGAAAACTGATATAACAATTGTTGAGAATTCTTATGGTGAGTTAGTACCCACCCGAGTTCAGAATGGGTGGAGGGTTTGTATTGATTTTAGAAAGCTTAATTCACTCACAAGGAATGATCATTTTCCTATTTCTTTTATTCATCAGATGCTTGAAAGGTTGGCAGAAAATCTCACTTTTGTTGTCTTGATGGCTATTCAGGTTTTCATCAGATACCAGTTGCCCTTGAGGATCAGAAGAAGACTACCTTTACATGTCCTTTCGGAACCTTTGCATACTGACGTATGCCATTGGGTCTTTGTAACGCTCCCGCCACTTTTCAGAGGTGCATGGTCAGTATTTTTTTAGACTATGTAGAGAACATTATAGAGGTATTTATGGATGATTTTACTGTCTATGCTGATTCTTTTGATGATTGTCTCTATAATCTGAAGAAAGTGCTTGAAAGATGCATTGAAACAAACCTTATCTTGAATTATGAAAAATGTCATTTTATGGTAGATCAAGGCATTATTTTAAGTCATGTAGTCTCTGCTAGAAGAATTGAGATAGATAAAGGTAAGATAAATGTTATTAAATCTTTACCCTATCCCACATGTGTGCGGGAAGTTCGTTTTTTCCTTGGTCACGCAAGTTTCTATCGACGTTTTATCAAGGATTTTTCGAAGATAGCTCAGCCTCTATGCAAGCTGCTTCAGAAAGATGTGACGTTTGATTTTAATGAAGCATGCAAGGTAGTATTTGATAAGCTCAAGGAGTTATTGACTTCAGCTCCAATTATACAGCCACCCGACTGGAGCCTCCCTTGTGAGATAATGTGCGACGCCAGTAACTATGCTGTTGGTGTTGTTCTCCGACAAATGGTTGGAAGAGCTGCTCATGTGATATATTACGCAACAACGGAAAAAGAAATTTTGGCTATGGTTTTTGCTTTAGAAAATTTCCGTTCATATTTATTGGGCACTAAAGTGATTATTTTTTCTGACCATGCAGCTCTCAAATATTTGCTCGCCAAGAAGGAAGCGAAACCGAGACTCGTCCGCTAGATCCTACTACTTCAAGAGTTCAACTTGGAGATCCGTGACAAGAAAGGAGCAGAAAACTTGGTTGCAGACCACCTTAGTAGATTGACCACGAGTGAAGAAGTAACACCTTTGAAGGATGATTTTCCAAATGAGCATCTCTTTGTAACTCAAGGTATGGTTCCTTGGTACGCTGACATTGTCAATTACTTAGTTACAAGAACTCTACCTAGTGATCTGACGAGGGCTCAAAAAGATAAGATTAAAAGCGATGCTAAGTACTATGTTTGGGATGACCCTTACTTGTGGAAACATTGCTCTGACCAAGTCATCAGAAGGTGCGTATCTGAGTTTGAAATAACTTTTATTCTTCAGTTTTGTCACTCATATGCATGTGGTGGTCATTTTGGTCCCAAAAGGACAGCATCTAAGGTGTTAGAATGTGGTATATTTTGGCCTACTTTATTTTATGATTCATACATGTTTTGTAAGTCGTGTGAGAATTGTTAAAAGGCTGGCAATTTAAGTCATAAGAATCAAATGCCACTTACCCTTATTCTTGTGTGTGAAATATTCGATGTGTGGGGCATTGATTTTATGGGACCTTTTCTCTCATCTTTTGGCAATGCTTACATTCTTTTAGCAGTGGATTACGTTTCTAAGTGGGTAGAGGCTAAGGCCACCCGGACTAACAATGATGAAGTTGTAGATTTTGTCGAGTCTAATATTTTTCTCAGGTTTGGTGTACCGAGAGCAGTGATAAGTGATAGAGACACTCATTTCTGTAATCGGGTGGTGGAGGCTTTGTTTAAGAGATATCATGTTACCCACCGAGTGACTACCGCCTATCATCCACAAACAAGTGGACAAGCTGAGATATCAAACAAAGAAATCAAGTCTATTCTTGAAAAGACGGTTGGTCTAAATCGAAAGGATTGGAGCTTACGATTAGATGATGCATTGTGGGTGTATCGCACCACGTACAAAACTCTCATAGGTATGTCTCCTTATCGTTTAGTATTTGGTAATCCTTGTCATTTACCTGTAGAGCTTGAGCACAGAGCATACTGGGCGGTTAAACAATGCAATATGCGGATGGATGAAGCGGGAAAGCAGAGAAAGTTGCAGCTGCAAGAGTTGGAGGAGATTCGAAACAAATCGTATGAGAGTTCGCGATTTTACAAGGAAAAGACGAAGACATTTCATGACAGAATGATTTTGAGAAAGGAGTTCTTTGTTGGTCAAAAAGTTCTTCTTTTTCATTCTAAGCTTAAACTTTTTCCTGGTAAATTACGCTCTTGTTGGGTAGGACCTTTTATTGTTACTAATATTTTTCCTCATGGTGCAGTTGAGATTCGGAGTCCAACCTCTGACAAAGTTTTTAAGGTTAATGGACATCGCTTAAAACCTTTTTATAAAGGTTTTTTGGTGTATATTGTGGAGGAAGTGGCTCTCGAGAGTCCAATTTATGAAGATTGATGCATGAATGTGTCTAGCCAAAGACATAAAACAAATGCGCTTTTTGGAAGGCAACCCAAATGATTTATTTATTTTGATTTTTGTTATATCATTTGTTTTAATTTTGATTCAGATTGTTTAAATAATGTTTTTTCTTATTTTGGCCAGAAGAAAATTTTTGGTTAGGCGTGCCCATGTTTTTACTAATAAGTAGTTTTGTGATTTTAAAGTAAAATAGTTTTAAGGGCTGCCCATATGCTTATTAAAAAAGTACTTCTGGAATTTTTTTTTATGTCTCAAGTCTCTTTTAGTTTTTAGTTTCAATAATAAAAAAATAAAAAAGGTTTTTTTTATATATTTTATTTTTTTATTTTATTTGATACAAAAAAATCGAAAAAAAAAGGTTTTTTTTTATTTTATTTGAAAAATTAATCGGAAAAAAGGTTTTTTTTTCAGGGTTTTAATCCCTAACGTATGACTGGCATCCCAGCAGCAGCCGCATCCAACATCCCGTCAGTAGCCACGTCTCGCGTCCCCAGCCGCGTCTCCTCACTCCAGCAGCCGCATCTCCAGCAACCAGCAGCGCAGCACCAGCCGCATCTCCTCACTCCAGCAGCACAACCAGTCCAGCAACCAACTGTACCAGTGTTTCCAGCGCGTTGCAATCGGTTTCCAGCACATCCTTGCCGCGTCCAGCAACTCGCACAGCCTCACTCTCCTCTGTTCAAAGAACCGCCGCTTTTCGCATTCAAACAAAACCCGTGAGTGAAATTACTGTAACAATGCCGAAGAGGAAAGCATCAACTTCCAAGTCATCAACGTCTAAAACAAAACCCGTCGCAAAGAAATCCAAGACTGCTGCTCCCACTACGGTCCCATGGAACACAGTTTCAAATTCACGCCGAGCCGTGAGACAAAGATCGAAACATGGAAAAGGCATGAGTGTTTTGCCACTTGCTAAATCCAACCTCGGAGGGTGCCTCACATTCACGGCTCAACAAAAGAAAGAAAAGTACAAAGATATTTCCAAGCGAAAAATACTTCCAGCTAAGTATATTCATTACCCGACTCTTGAATAATTGAATGTTAAAGATAATTTTAATTCTTTGATAGATAAGATTGGTTTGCGTAATTTTGTTGATGTTGATTGTTTCGGTTATGTTGAGTTGATTAGGGAGTTCTATGCTACTTTTCAATTTAATATACCAAATAATTTTACTTTGCATACTCCGAATGTTATAAAGTTTAGGTTAATGGGACGAAATTTTTCATAATCTATCACAGATTTTAACCTAGCTTTAGGATTCATTGATGATGATTATTCTTCTAATGATGCATCTTTAGGGACAACTTGTGATTTTAGAGAAAATTTTGAGCCTTATGGTCTTTGGCGTAATTTATCTTTTGATCACAATGCCTATGACCCGAGTAAATCAAAGAGCTCTTTCTTACGTGATCATATTTTGAAATGTGTGCATCGGTTCTTAGCATATAACTTTTTATGAAAGAAAGATTACTCTGAAGTTTTCTCTCAAACTGAGTTTTATTTTATCTGGTGCATGTTAAATTATGTGAGGCCTAATCTAGGTTTTTGGTTAGCAGATCAATTTCAGAGTGTGCTTAAAAGGTATAGGACTTTATTTCTTGGTCCATACATTACTCTGTTAGCTATAAACTTATGTGTGCTTGATCCTAACAATAATGATTTACATCCTGCTTGCAAAAAGGAATTTTTGGATATGTCTTTGTTTGAAAAAACAGGTGTGGTCGAATTCAAGGAGGGGAGATTTCAGTTTACTGAACCAGGACCCACTCAACTTCTAAAGAAGCTTTATGCTAGGAGTGGTGCTACCTCTGATGACAAGTTTGACGACGAAACTGCTGCCCCACCAACTATTCCTTCTACATCTGCACCACCTTTGAGCATTTAGTTAGAGAAAATGGAGCACAAGCTGAACAAGATGGAGCAGAATTTGGCCGCATACTTCGAGAGTGTGGGATTTATCCCACCATTTCCGCCAAGCCCATATACGTTATGTGGATCAAAGCTCACAATTCAGGGACGTTTTGCCTTTAATCTTGTATCCTTACGCTTTATTTCTTTATGTGAGCTTTGATTATCATACATTGAGGACAATGTGAGTTCATGGTGTGGGGGAGGGATTTTTGCAATATTGATGTCTGAAAGTATTATTTTCACTCTGTTCATCCTTAAATGATTTTGGAGTTAGTATGCTTCATATATTATTTTTAATTTTCTTTTCTTTCTCACTACTCTTTTCCCATCTATTTCAAATTATTTACATCTATTTTTATTTTTTATATTACTACATATATCTTTCTCGCTTCTTATCCTTTTTACCTTTCCTTTTATATATCACTCATATCTTCTTTTCATTCTACACCACTATTGATGGTTGATTCATTTGAAGAGTGTACATGATTTGATGGCAAATTTACCAACTTTGTGAGGATTTGAGCCTATGAGCAACCACTTTGCTCTAATTATTTTTGTTATGTGAATATCAATCTTAGTTTGTTTATGCTAGAACTTGCTTTGTTATGCATGTTGAAGCTGCATTACGGGATTTTATGCACTAAAATGATAAGGGCAAACCAATTTCCATTTTTCTATTTTCGCATTTTTCTTCTTTTTCTCCACCCGAAGACCTTTATTTGTTATCTTTGTTTGAGCCTTAAGCATTCTCTTCACTTGTTTTATTATTATTATTATTTTTACCCATCTAATTCTCTCCAACTACTTACCCATTTTCCTTCTTTTTGAGCCTCAATTTAAGGAGATTTTTGGACTCATTGTTTGGATATATTTTGTATATATTTTGTTGCTCTTGCTACCTTGAATTAAAGTTTCTCAATTAGATCAACAAGCATTATGCTTGAATTAAATTATGCAAGGTTCATTTCTTTTGTTTGGTTCACCATTACTGAAAAAAAAATGAATGAAAAAAAAAGTGTTTACATTCTTGGCGACTTGAGTAGAAATAAGCATTTTGATATCATAAGGTTCATTCAATGAGTTCATTCTTCTCATTTTGACCTCTTTTTCTTTCATAGACCTTTATTTTTCATTCAACCCATTTAACCCCGTTACAACCTTTTTAAGACCCTTAAATTTTTGCATTTAATTCTTGTTTTGTGGATTGAGATGTGATATATGAGCAAGCTTACGGTAATAGCATTCTTTGATTTGATTGGAGTGCATAAATGATACCCTAAACACTTTGAGATGGAGTGAAGTCAATGAGAGGGCTATTAAAACTTGTTGCACTTGAATTTTGAATGGATTTTCTGGGTGGTTGAATGTTTTTATACTAGCTTATGAGATCCTATGCTTTAAAATCCTTGTCTCTCGAATGTTGATTGACTTAAATTCTTAAGATATATTTGCTTAAGATTGTTTTTGGATGAGTTGAGATGAGAATTGAGTGGAGATTTGAGATTAGTCTTGAGTTATATGCTTGAGGACAAGCATTATCTTGGTGTGGGGGAATTTGTTAGAGTGCAATCTATGCACTAATTTTGCATTGTTTACTTCCTTTAATATCGATGTTTTGCACTTAATAATAGTGATTTACTTCTGTTTTATTTTTGTAGGTACAATTCTATTGATTGGTGCTAAAATTGAGCTACAAGATGATGTTTGAAGATGATTGTTTTCCTAGAGAAATTATGAGCTTCAGAAGAACTTTGTTGATAAGGCATGGGCGCGTGCTGTCGACTAAGGACCTGCAGTTTTTATTTTAACGTGTTTTACCTTTTTGGTTATTTTTGTAATTTTGAATTTAATATTTAGATAATATTTTAGATATTAGTATTTTATTTTTGGAAAAACTCTATAAGAGAAAGGAGACATGAAAAACAAAGGGGAGGAGAATTTTTCAAGAGGAGGGAAGAAAAAGAAACTCTAGATCTAAATTTTTCTCTTCTCTCTATGAAGAACTAAATCTATTATTCTGGTTGAAGGTTAATAAAGCTTTGATTCATCATTACTGTGAGATCTTTCTTATGCTTTAATTGTTTTATTACTTTTTGGATATTTGTTCATTCTCTAAATTATTGTCATGATTATGTTTGTTAATTAGATAATTGGCCACTATTTAATTATCAACTTAATCTATTGTCAATTAAAAGATTCATCGTATGAAGATTTTAATGTTTGTGACAAAATAGCATAGCAGTGCGTTGTGTTATGAGAATAAACAATCTAATTTAAATGAACCATCGTATGCGTTTGTTGATTAGGATTTGGGTCTCTCTGGTTTTTCAGGCTGTCAATTGATTAAACCCTATGATCGTATCTAGGGTTGTCTATTGATTAGGGAAATAACCAATGGTCGTACCTTGGTTATCGACTAGTTAAGGAGAGATTGGCTATTAGAGGGTCTCAGTAGCTATAACTGGTCTATTCATAATAGTAATGATTTATATTTGAATCAATGATCAGTAGTCGAATCAAGCTGAGTTAATTCCTTCAACCAAAGCTTTTCCCAATTTGAATTACAATTTTAATTTGCATTCTTGTTATTTTAATTTGATTTTTATTATTGTCAACAATTCCCCCATTTTGCATTTTTCATTTTAAAAAGATTTAAATAATTACCAATCTCTGTGGACACGACCCTACTCAATCACTATACACAATTTATTTAGAGTATGTATTTATTTTTGCTGACTTCGAATACCATCAATTAGTCTCTTACGTAAACCTCCATTGTGGATCTTTGCATGCTTGTTACTTTATTTGCTTCCGCTAGATATTGTTGAGTGACTGGCTAAGTGAAGACTTAGCACCATCACACACTACCAGAGTTACTTGCTGATTTGAAGAATCTTGATGAAGATATTAAGGATGAAGTCAAGGTTATGATTTTGTTACACTCACTACCAGAGGAATATAGCCATTTTGTGACTACCTTGATATATGGGAAAAGTGTGATCATCTTCAAAGATGTTTGCACAGCATTGACTAACTTAGAGATTTGAAATAATGATAAAAATTATGAACATGCATCGTCTGAAGCTTTGGTGAGCAGAGATTAGGCGATGGAGAAAAAGAATAAGCATGGTGGAAAGAATTTTCGATCTAAATCGAGAAGTAGAAATATAGCTCGAGACGAGTGTGGCTTTTGTCATGAAAAAAGCCATTGGAGGAAAAATTGTCCAAAAGCTCAAAAGAGAGATGGGAAGAAACCCGCATCAACAAACATGGCACGAAAAGATGAGGACTTTGATTATTCACTAATTATTACTCCTGCAGCATACGTGGCTAGTTCGAGCGAGTGGATACTTGATACTGGGGCAACCTATCATTTGTGTCCTATTAAAGAATAGTTTACGGATTTTCGTAATCTGGAATCCGGTGCTGTTGTGATGAGGAATGATCAACATTGTCGTACAATGGGGATAGGAACAATTCGGCTCAAAATGTTTGATGGAACGATTAGAGAACTTAAAGAGATTAGATTTGTTCCAGCTTTAAAGAAAAATCTAATTTATGTGGGTGCGTTGGAAGCTAAAGGCTACAAGGTTACTATTGAAGATGGCACAATGAAGTTTGCACATAGGGCTATAGTCATTCTGCAGGGAGTTTGGCGTCACAATTTGTACTATTTGAAGGGAGGTACAACTGATGAAGCAAATGTTGCTGAGGCCCACAGTGACACCACCAAGTTATGGCATGTTCTACTAGGACATGCTTGAGAGAAGTCTTTGAAAACTCTGATGAGGTATGAACTTCTAAAAGGTACCAAAACCTGTAAATTAAATTTCTGTGAGCATGGTGTAGTAGGCAAGAAAATAAGGGTCAAGTTTGGTACGGCTAATCACGATACTCGTGAGATCTTTGAATATGTTCACAGTGATGTATGGGGACCAACCAAGACTGCATCAATTGGTGGAAACTATTATTTTGTTACATTTGTTGATGATTTCTCTAGACGTGTGTGGGTGTATACCATGCGAGCAAAGGATGAGGTTCTAGAGATTTTTGTGAAATGGAAGAAATTGGTGGAGACTCAAACTGATAGAAAGATCAAAGTATTACGATCTGATAATGGGGGTGAATATACTTCTGATCTATTCTTGCAAGTATGCCAGAATAAGGGTATTAAAAGACATTTCACGGTGAGACATACTCCGCAACAGAACGGTGTGGTTGAGTGTATGAATCGTACTTTGCTGGAGAAAGTACAGTGTATGTTATCTAATGCTGGTTTAGATAAAAAGTTTTGGGCTGAAGCTGTGAGCTACGCAAGTCACTTAATAAACCGGTTTCCTTCTGCTGTAATTGGAGGTAAAAATCCTATGGAAATGTGGTCTGGAAAACATGCACAAAACTATGATTCCCTTCGTATATTCGAGTGTCCAACTTATTATCATGTCAAAAATGGTAAATTCGATCCTCGTGCTAGAAAAGTTATCTTTGTGGGATTCAAAGATGGAGTAAAGGGCTTCAAGCTTTGGGATCTCGAAGATAAAAAGTTTGTGTGTAGTAGAGATGTCACGTTTGATGAAGCTTCAAGTTCTCAGCAAGTGGAGAACAAGACCAAAGAGGTATTGCAGCAGGTAGAGTTTGATGTAACTTCATATGTACCAGTTAGTTCTACATCAAAGAATGGTTCAACTATGGAGGTGACACTTAGAGTTGAAGAAGAGGTTATTTCTTCTGATGTCCCCCAAAATGAAGAAACAATTGATGATGTAGAAAACGATGATTTTATAGCAACAAGGAGGCTAAAAAGAGAGATAAAAAAATCTGGATGGCTTATTAAAGATATGGTAGTAGCCTATGCACTTCCAGTTATTAATGATGACATCCCCAACACTTTCGGTGAAGCATTATGCAGCAGTGAAAGTGATCAATGGAAGTTAGCCGTGGAAGAAGAGATGAAATCTCTCCATCAAAACCAGACTTGGGAACTTGTGGAGTTACCAAAGGGGAAAAAGGGTATTGGCAATAAATGGGTCTACACCAAGAAGCAAGGATCTCTAAATCAATCAACTCTTCAATACAAGGCAAGGCTCCTTGCAAAAGGTTTTGCTCAAAAGGAATGTATTGACTACAATGAAGTTTTCTCTCCAATTATAAAACATACGTGCATTCGTATCCTACTTGCCTTAATTGCAGAATATGAGTTAGAGTTGGCTCAATTAGATGTTAAGACAACGTTCTTACATGGAGATTTGGAGGAGGAAATCTATATGACTCAGCTTTGTGGTTTTAGAGTTGCTGGAAAGGAGAATCATTTGTGTAAGTTGATTAAATTTTTGTACGGACTGAAGCAATTGCCAAGGCAGTGGTACAAAAGATTTGATCAATTTATACAAGGGCAGAAATTCACCAGAAGTGAACACGATCATTGTGTTTACTTCAGAAAACTACTAGATGGAGCTTTCATCTATTTGTTACTCTATGTCGACAATATACTTATAGCTTCGAAGAATAGAGATGAGATCGAAAGATTAAAGAAGCAGCTGGCTTTTGAGTTCGAGATGAAAGACTTGGGTGATGCACAGAGAATACTTGGGATGGAGATTCGTAGAGACAAGAAGAATGGGAGCGTATGGTTGACTTAAAAGTCTTATTTGAAAAAAGTGCTAGAAAGATTCGGTATGGATGACAAAACTAAACCAGTATGTACACCTCTAGCTCCTCATTTCAAATTAAGCTCTTCTTCATATCCTAGATCTCAAAAAGAGCGTGATTACATGGCTCGTGTTCCATATGCTAGTGTTGTGAGTAGTCTTATGTATGCTATGGTATGCACAAGGCCCGATATATCTCAATTAGTGAGCATAGTTAGTAGATACATGCACAATTCGGGTAAAAATTACTGGCTTGTGGTAAAGTGGATTCTCTGATATCTGTATGGGACAGTTGATGTTGGGTTATTGTTCAAGAAGGATTGTGGTCAACAATGTGTTGGGTATTGTGATTCTGATTTCGCCGAAGACCTAGATAAGCGAAGATCAACAACGGGCTACTTATTCACATTGGATGGAGGTCCGGTTAGCTGGAGGTCGATTTTACAATCGACAATTGCTCTGTCCACTACGGAAGCAGAGTATATGGTAGCAACTGAAGCTGTAAAAGAAGCTATCTGGTTGAAAAGCTTGTTAGGTGAATTAGGAATAATCCAAGAGAACATTGCGGTCTTCTGCGATAATCAAAGTGCGATATTCCTTGCGAATAATCAAACATATCACGCTCGGTCAAAGCACATAGATGTGAAATATCATTATGTGAGGGAGATTATCGAGAGCGGTGTTGTGTTGTTGAGAAAGATCGATACCAAAGATAATCCATCAGATATGTTGACGAAGGTAGTTTCTAGAGTTAAGTTTCAACATTGCTTAAAACTAATTCAAATCCTTCGATTGTATTAAGTTATGTCATTCGGGAATTTTGAACTACGGTTGGCTTGATCCCAAATTTTGGGTACGTAGGCAGTCAAAGCGACACAGCCATTCTGGATCCTTATTGAATGATCACTTTGAGAATGATGGTTTATTGGTAGTCGACTCATATTTGGACAAATCTTTGACGAGGTGGAGAATTGTTAAAAAGTCAAAGATTTTTGGTGAGTTTATTCAAATTGGTTGAAAAAGAAAAGGTGACCCACATGCATTTCTTTTGTTTTTCAAGTCGGCACCAAATTATAGGACTTTTGCCAACTACTTTAAGACTTTTTGCAATGAAGCTTAACTATAAATAGAGCTTCATTCATAGAGGTTTTTGCATCCTAAAAATTTGTTAAGCTTATAAGTTTCTAAGCTTTTGAGAGTTCTGAGAGTGTGAGCAATTGTAGAGTGTGTGTGAGAGTATTGGGTGTATTTGGGTTCTGGGAAAGTGAGGTTTCTTTACTCAAATTTGTATTCAAATAATTGTTAATAATACAATTATTTTTTCTCTTACTCCCGTGGACGTAGGCATATTGTTGAACCACATAATTCTTGTGTCCTTTCTGTGATTATTCGGTGCGTTTGATTCCGCATTTTGCGCACAACATGTTTCCCATCTTATTATGCTTTGTTGGTATATATCTACCACTTCCATTTCTCCATTGAGTACTTTATACCTTATAAAATGAACATCAAACTCTGCATGTTTGGTTCTAGAGTCAAAAATTGTTACCAAATAAGACACTAGAGGCAAAAGTCCACAATTTTATTTATTGATGAAATGAAATACGTAAGTTTAGATAAAAATTTGAATTTTTAAATTTTAATCGGTGATTTATTTAATAAATAGGTTTAATGGATAATTTGATAGGTTATTATAGCATTTTTCTTTTCCTCGAGATAAGAAAAAAAAATAGGCAGTCACTAAGGGTCTGTTTGGTATTGTTTTTGAATTTGTATTTTCTGAGAATAAAAACGAAAATGAAAATGGTGTTTTGCAGTTACTGTATTTCGAATTTAAATATGCGTCTGGTATCATTTTCTGTATCCTATATTTTAAAACTGAAAACAGTAATATGCGTTTGGTAGACACAGTTGAAAATGATTAAAACAGAGAATATGCGTTTGGTAATGCTTTTTTTAAAAACAGTTTTTACTAATCATTTACATTATATTTATAGTCATAAAATAATTATTTACCTAATACACACAAATACAACAAAATAATTTAACCAAATTTAATATAAAAAAATTACACGATAATAAATTTTAAGAATTAACATTAATTATTTAGCTAATAAACACAAAATCCGGATTCAATATTATAACATACAATTTTCAGTACATGCTATTAATCCCCCACTCAATTTCAGTAATGTAATCAGCATAAAGGTTGCATTGCTATGACTTTTTGCATTAATATTGATAACTAAAAGCCTGAACTTGCTTTTTGAACTTGGTTATTTGTTACTCAATGCGGACAGCTTACAACTTGAAGATTTGGGAATCATTTACCACGGAAATACCCACCCAGATATTTGGTATGCTAGTGTAGTGTTTTTGATTAAGACCTTATTTTCTTATCTTTTTAGGCGGATTGGTGGAGAATTTGAGTCTTTTCATTTTTTTTTAATTTGGGCTTTAATTGTGTATTTGGTGTTGGCTTTAATTTTATATGCCTATTCATATACTGTATATATTCTTTTAAAAAAATTAGAGTAATGCTTTTCACACTCCTTTAAGATCCTTATATTATCCCCACTAAAATGTCTTTATTAATTATGGACCCTAACTATATTTTAATCCTAATATTTGATATAATCAATTCTATTGATAAAATGAAAATAATTTTAAAACAATGAAAAAATAAATTATTTAATAACAATAATTTTATAATGAGCAAAGTATGTTTACAAATTTATTCTAAATGATAATGAAAGCTTTACTTTTTTTTTAAAAAAAAAAGGGCAATAGACAATGTGGATCATGATTGATGGACGTGAATGTGTGTGATTTTCATCAATTGAAAGGAAAAAATAAAAAATAAAAATCTTGACAGAATCAGAATTTTTTGTAAACATAAACCAAAAAGTGATACAAAAGAGTTAAAAATATTGCAATCATAAATTGTTGGCCAAGGGAAATAGTTTTTCCCTTCTCAGGAATGTAGGTGATGCTGCTGCTGCTGCTGCTAGTGATGCTTGGAGGTGAATACAGAACTGCCATTGAAATGCAATCTTCTTTCTGATCAGTTTTAAATATTGGCCTTCCGATAACATGCTTCAACTGCCCACCAGCAAGTGACAGATCCGGGAGAGCAACAATGGTTGGGCAAGTGCAGATCCGAGTGAGCAACAACGAAGTAGCAGTAGACGAAGATCCGAGAGAGCAAAGAACCAAGAGAGCAAGTGCAGATCCGAGAGAGCAAAGACGAAGTAGCAGCAGCTGGACGGAGTCGGAGCAGCAGCGGTTACGGCGGAGAAAGAGCTGCGGCAGTGGCTAGCACACCAAGAGCGACCAAGAGAGAGATTTGCTGCAACTAGATTGAGAAAATTGAGGGGAAAGAGGGAGCTGCAGTGAACTGGATTGAGAGTGAGGGCTGCAGTGAAGAGAAAAGTGAGGGCTGCAGGGTCACGATTTTTTTGTTGTTTTTTAATTCATTTTTGGATTTAGTTTGTAAAATTTGGAGAACATGTTTAACTTGTTTTCAGTTGTATAGTTATAATATTGAATCCGGATTTTGTGTTTTGTAATTTATTTTGTGAAATAAATCCACCAAACATGATTTATGTGTGTATTATAAAAATGAAAACGAAAACATAACTTGCAAAACAGTACCAAACGGGGCCTAAGACTCCAAAGTTTCTTCTTTGTAGGAAAAAAATGAAAACTTAGAATTGGTGCGAGATTCATTATAAAATACGTGAATGGTGAGAGTCTGTTAATATGCATCATATTCGGTTTTATTTAATAGAGGAAGAATATGGAGAGTGCAAGTTAGCTTTGGAAAGGGCCCATGATAAAGGTTGGGTTGTGACTTTGGCGAGCCCGCCACACAGCCCAATAGTTGCGGATTTTAAAATTTGAGGCGATGGAGTGATAAATTTTGCCATTTTGGGGCCGAACCACTACAAATTATGCTTGCACAATAAGGGAGACGCTTTTACTTAAACAAAGTTAGAGCACTCATCTAGTGCGACCAGTGCGCCACGTCGCATCAAATTATATTTGTACGCTAAGAGAGATACTTTACTTATATAAAGTTAGAAAAATAATCTAATGCGCCAGGCCGTACATGTTATGAGTGCGACGCACGTATTATATCAAAATTCTATAAAGCTAATAAACGGAAGAAAAAAGATATCATATGTATAATGGTGCAAATTTGTGAGTTTTGAGATTTATTGGGAACAAAATAAAGATAAAAAAAGGTTATTATGTTGTGTCATTAAAAGCACCACAAAAAAATTAATTAGAAATAATTTCTCAGCAAGATTATTATTGACTGTGGACATAGTTGTAACCATGGTCGTGGCTTTTATCAAGGTTGAGGTTATGAAAAAAATTATTATCGATGGAAAAGAGAAAAATGAGGAGAAAATATCTGGCCAACATAATATTCAAGAAAATATTTGTAATAGATGTGAAATATCTGGTTATTTTTGGAGAGAATGTCGTATTTCCACACTTCATGTGGATTCGAAAAAATCTAGATATTCATCATATATTTGAGGTAATTGATGTGTTTTGTTTAATTGTCCAAATTCCTCAGTAAGTGAGAAAAAAGAGACAACAGTTGATTTCCAGTGACCCTACTGACCTACATAGAGATGAAAATAAAATGGGTCATTTGCGGTAATCCCCAACGTGACGACGAATGAAAAATAAAACAATTTTATGAAGTAATTGAAGTTTTATATGTCTTATACCCAGCGCCTTTCATCTTTTTCTCTTCCCCTCACCATCAAGAGTCCTGCAGGCTAATTAAGTCTTGACTTTGAATAAACGCCGGCGCCCTCAAGTCTTCAAGTTATTATCCTCTCTACACGTTCAAAAAGAATTGACAGTAATTGGACAGAAGAAGTCTTAATTGGAAGAAAGGGAGAGGAGGTTTCCTTGCAAATACGTACGATAATATTGAAAGGGAAAGAACCATTTGCAAATTAGATGGGTCATAGCTATAATAATTAACGATCCCATATTTCCATTCCGTCTTATCTTTATTCTAAATGGCCTAATTTCAATTTTTGTTTGTATGATGAGTAGGCAAGGGGACACCGGACGGGACGTCAGTTCATACTTCAGGAACAGGGCCATTTCCTGTCCCTGTACTTGACTTTGAATAAACGCTGGCCCTCTCAAGTCTTCAAGATGCTATCCTTTACACGTTCAAAAAGAATCGACAGTAATTGGACACAAGAAGTCTTAATTGGAAGAAAGATAGAGGAGGTTTCCTTGCAAATACCTACAATAATATTGAAAGGCAAAGGGCCATTAATTAGAGGGGTCATGGCTATAATAATTAACGGTTCAATATTTCCATTCCGTCTTGCCTTTAATCTAATTGGCCTAATTTCAATTTTCATCTCTGTGATGAGAAGCCAACGGGGGACACTGGACAGGACGTCAATTCATTCTGAGGAACAGAGCCATTCCCTGTCCCATTACTTGACTAGCTTGTTGAAATATCTTTGATGGATATTTTGAGGATGTATTTGTTATTGGGCTTCTGTGAAATGCCAACGGATTCTTCATAGAAATTCATATTTTGCATTGAAAAATTTACTAATACTTGGAGGAATAGAGCACAGGAAATCGTAGCAACCACTTTTCTGAGTGGGATCCCAAGTGCAAACATAGGCACAGTTGAATCATTAACATTCTCCAGGTTAATTGCGTAATTGTCACAACCTATGGCTGTAAACTTATTATGCCTCCAGGGAAAAGTAATAGTCAACTCCTCTAGCAATATTATTGTGAGCGTTGATATAGTTATAAACTCTTACACAAACTTATTTTGCATAAATTAATTTGACATTAACTCATTGGTTAAGTGAAAATAGAAAATAATAAAAACAAATCATTCAAACTAATAGATATTTAATCCAACCAATTAAATCATGCTACATCAATTTGTATACAAAAATATTTATACAAGAATTTGTAACTATATTATTACTCTATTATTGCTCTATTATTGCTTGTTGTAATATAGTACTGTGTAAAGAAATTACTGGAATGTTGACTCTAATTGCAGTTTCGGAGTAAGAGTACGATAGTTCCATTTTCTATTATTTTGTACACTAATCTATTAAATTTTAACATGTGCACTCTTTACCCCCAGGCTCTGGTTGCTAAAGCTGAAGCAGTAATGGAGGCTTACAAAAGAGTTCAAAAACCAGAGCAAGCTCAAAATGAAATTCAGTAGGTTCAGGCTTAGTGAATTTGGAATCCCCCCCGAAGTGGATTTGTTAAAGTCAATGTGGATGCTGCTACAAACTCAGAAAAGCACCTTGCAGGGCTCGGAGCTATAATCCGAGATGATCGGGGGAATGTCATAGCAGCTGCAATCAAGATTTGGAAATTTCATGGAGATGTTTCCTTTGCTGAAGCAGAAGCCTTGGAATAGGGATTACAGATTGCTAGGAATGCAAGTGCAAAGGCTTTAATTGTTGAATCAGACGCTCAAAGCGTAGTCAAGTTAGTTAACAACAAGCAAGGCGGCAATTCTGAGATCTTTTGGATAATTTTGAAGATTCAAAACTTAATGAGGAATTTTGAGCTAGTTAGCATTAAATATACTCATAGATCTTGTAATGCCATTGCCCATTCTCTATCTAAGTTAGCATTAGAGAAATGTGAAAATGTTGTTTGGATGGGTTCTTACCCTTCACAATTGATGTATTTATTCTCTTCTTCGATTTAATGGAAGTTTCTTTTCAAAAAAAAAAACATGTGCACTCTTTAAAATATTAAAAAAATCGTTACTTAAACCATTTGAATTATTTTACTCAACCATTCAGCCCAACCAAAAATTCTATTAAAAATATTTAGTATATACTTACAGTAATCAAATCAAAGCCTTGTTCGGCAACGCTACTATCCTAAATGGGCCTAGTTTACCTATAAACAGATTCTTTGGCATAACGTTCGTGTTAGCTTTTATTTATAAAAATATATTCAATGTTAAGCATATATGCTTTATTTGCCCTCGATAACATTCGGGGAAAAAATGGTCATCTTGACAAAAAAAAGAAATAAAAAAACAAGAACAAGAAGGATTTCCAAAAATACTTGATGTTGCTGAAATTTATCTTGATGCTTAGTGATACAATGAAAAATAATAATGACTCATCTCTTCAAGATCAAGAGAAGACCACGATTTATCAATGTCACCATCTCCATCTAGCACTCAAAACAAGATATCTTCCTATAAAGGACATATATGTCATATGAAATAGCTTGATGAGAGATATAGTAATTTAAGGTTAGTAATTCTTCCAAATACTTGTAATGAATGGAATGCCCTTAAGTTGTAGGATTTTAAGTCAGTTCATGAACATAATAGTAGAGAATTTGAATAATCAAACACTCAAAACACTCTTTTCTTATTAACTCAATATAACTCCTTAATTACGACTCTTTTGCAATTAATAAGCTTTACTACTTCTTGTTACTTAAACCAACTGAGAGAGTAGATATTTATACTTGTTACAATTTAATCACAACCATACGTTGACTTAACTACCACATAAATCATAACCACAAACCAAACCTAACAACATACTCAACACCACAAATTCTACTTCCCATATTACCACATTTAACACCCCAAATCTTAACTACCCAAAGAAGCTTGCATGAACTAGATCAAGAGTCATTTGCGTTTCAAAGTTGTATGGATCAAGTTTATGATCCAACATATTGTTGGGAAAATGTGCTCTTTAAAAGCATATGTGTTTATTTAATTGTAATAAATAATTTTTCTAATTAATAAAATAAATGAGGTATTTTATTCAAATATCTTAATTGAATTAATATTTTGACTAAAATCCATTTAATCATATTATATGTATTTATGTGATCACCATGTGGATTCACAGAAGACATAAATACAAGTTATCTTATGATTAAATAAATTTAGCTCGCAGTTGATAAATCAAGTTGGGCACTTTATTTAGGTATAGACTGTAATGAATTCAGTGAATGATTTGTCTTAATCATGTATGAATTTATTGATGTAGTACGACTACATTGAATAGGATCACATATGAGATTTAATTAACTTTGTAATAACTGTCAGACTTATTAAATCTCATAGGCATTAATTTTACTGTAATCTTAATCTTGAGTTAATTATGATTTCATGATTGTAATTGTTATTCCATTTGAGTTACCAATGGGCACGACACATACTTGTGGTCAAGATTACCCGGTATCTTGGTGGGAGCAATTATGAGTATTGGAGTTATGGATTAACAATATAGAATTTGTACAACACATCTATTGATGGACTTTCGGCACTTGACCATAGAATTCTCTGGCCAGAGTGTGCAACATATTTAGTATGTTGAAAATGATCATTAGAGAAAACCAGTAAGTATTAAGGAACAAAATGTAATTAAATTGATTGGACAGTTGAGATAGCGATTTAATTAATGATGTGGTACAAATGATTGTGCAGTAAAGAAATCAATATGGCTTGGGACGAATTATTATTCGAGCATACAATTATGGAGGTCAATTCCAAAAGGCAAATGCTTCAAGTGTGGACAGAAAGGTCACTGGAAAAAGGATTGCCCTACGATTGTGAAATCAGGTATGGGAAATCTTTTTGTAATTGAGGCATGTTTAGTTCAGAATCCTATTGACACTTGGGTGTTGGATTCAGGAGCAACTAATCATATTTGTAATTCACTTTATTGGTTTCAGGAAACCAGGAAAATAAGTGAAGGAAGCGTCAAGCTGCAGTTAGGGACAAGATAGTTCGTGTCAGCAGTGAAGACCGGATCTGTTTTATTATCTTTTAATAATGAGACTTTAATTTTGAATAATTTTCTTTATGTTCCAGACATAAAGAAGAATTTAATTTCAGTAGCTTGTTTGTCAAAGCAATGGTACACTGTAAATTTTGGATCCTCTGTTTTTATTTTTTATAATAAAAGACTTATTTGTTCTGGTACATTGGAAGATAATTTATATCATTTAAGTCCAATGATCCATTCTATGCACGACACAGTGATAAATAATGATGAGCATACACATTTATCTAAGAAAATAAATATTTCTTCCAACCAATGTTACCTCTGGCATTTACGTTTGGGTCATATAAACCAAAATAGGATACAGAGAATGATCAAAGATGGGATTTTGGGTCCATTAGAAAATGAATCATTTCCACTCTGTGAATCCTATTTAGAAGGGAAAATGACCAAAAGGCCATTCTCGGCCAAAGGAGTACGTGCAACAGTACCACTTGACTTAGTTCATACAGATGTATATGGACCAATCAATGTACAAGTTCGAGGAGGTTATGAGTATTTCATCACTTTCACTGATGATTACTCGAGATACGATTATGTTTATCTGATGCATCATAAGTCTGAAGCTCTTGAGAAATTCAAAGAGTATAAGGCTGAGACAGAAAAGCAATTAGATAAGAACATAAAGAAACTTCGATTTGATCGAGGTGGTGAATTTCTCTCAGGAGATTTCAAAGAGTATCTGGTTGAAAATGAGATTATATCTCAGTTGATTGCCCCGGGAACACCACAACAAAATGGGGTAGTTGAAAGAAGAAATAGAACTCTTTTGGATATGGTGAGATCTATGCTTAGTTATTCGTTATTACCAATCTCTTTTTGGGGACTAGCACTAGAAACTGCAGTTTACCTCTTGAACTTAGTTCCATCTAAGTTAGTGCCTAAAACCCTAATAGAATTATGGTCAGGTCGCAAACTAAGTTTACGACATGTTCGTATTTAGGGATCACCAGCACATGTACTGAAACCAAAGGCAGACAAAATGGATTCACGTTCTGAGATTTGTATGTTTGTGGGGTATCCCAAAGGAACAAGGAGAGGTTTATTTTATAGTCATCAAGATAGGAAAGTGATCGTGAGCACACATTTCACTTCCCTCGAGGAAGACTATATGAATAACTTTAAACCTAAGAGTAAGGTAATACTTGAAGAACTGTCAGGTGATCAAGTTGATGGTCAGCTTTCAACGCCTGTTACAGAACAGGAAGAACATCAACAACCAGATGATCAATACAGGATTATCCCTGAACAACCATCACTTTTAGAACCTCGTCGTAGTGGGAGGGTAACTAGGTTACCTATGAGATACATACTTTTGGGAGAAACCTATACAGCTATCTCATATGAACATGTACAAGATCTCACTAGTTACAATGAAGCTCTAATAGATAGAGATGTTGAATTTTGGAAAAAGGCCATGAATCAAGAAATGGAATCTATGTATTCCAATAAAGTCTGGGAACTTGTTGAGGCACCAAATGGGGTAAAACCTATAGGGTGCAAGTGGATCTACAAGAGAAAAAGAGAAGTAGACAGAAGGGTGGAAACATTTAAAGTAAGATTGGTAGCCAAAAGGTTTACTCAGAAAGAGGGAATCGATTATGAGGAAACTTTTTCTCCGGTTGCTATGCTTAAATCCATCAGGATTCTGCTCTCTATTGCTGCAGTGCTAGATTATGAAATTTGGCAAATGGATGTCAAGACTGCCTTTCTTAACGGGCATCTTGAAAAAAACATCTATATGCAGCAACCAGATGGATTTATACAAAAAGGCCAAGAACACATGGTATGTAAGTTGCAGAGATCCATTTATAGATTGAAGCAAGCATCCCGGTCATGGAACATCATATTTGATCAAGCGATTAAATCGTTTGGATTCATTCAGAACATTGATGAACCATGTGTGTACAAGAAGATTCAAGAAAAATATGTAGCCTTCCTAATTCTTTATATAGACGATATTCTCCTAATTGGAAATGATATAGGAGTATTGACTACAACAAAGAGTTGGTTAGCAAAACAATTTGATATGAAAGACCTAGGAGAGGCAAGTTATATTCTTGATATCAAGTTAGTACGAGACCGGAAGAATAAAACTTTAGCCTTGTCTCAAGCGGTCTATATCGATAAGATATTAGCTAGATTTAGCATGGAAAATTCCAAGACTGGTTTATTACCATTCAGACATGGAATTACATTCTCTAAGGATTAATCACCTAAAACATCTGAAGAGATAGAGAAAATGAGACAAGCTCCCTATGCAGAAGCTGTGGGAAGTCTCATGTATGCCATGCTTTGCACTAGGCCAGACATTTGTTTTGCAATAAGGATGGTTAGTAGATATCAATCTAATCCTGGACCTAAACACTGGTCTGCGGTCAAGCATATAATGAAGTATCTGAAAAGAATTAAAAATTATATGCTTGTGTATTCTGGTGATGAACTCATTCCAATGGGTTATACTGATTCTGACTTTATGTCAGATAAGGATTCCAGAAAATCAACTTCCGGCTATGTGTTTACATTGGGAAGTGGAGCTATTAGTTGGAGGAGTGTGAAACAATCTTGTATCGCAGACCCCACAACTGAAGCTGAATATATGGCTGCATCCGAAGCTGCAAAAGAAGTTGTATGGCTCCGCAAGTTCCTACAAGATCTTGAGGTGGTACCTGTTATAACTGCACCCCTTAAACTACTTTGCGATAATAGTGGTACAGTAGCTCAATCTAAGGAACCAAGGAACCACAAGAAACAAAACATATTGAGAGGAAGTATCATCTTATAAGGGATATAGTGCAGAGAGGTGATGTGGAGGTTACTCAGATTGCGTCAGAGCAAAACTTGGCAAATCCTTTTACTAAGGCCATACCTGGGAAACCTTTTAACTTGCACTTAGAATCCATGGGCATGCGTGAGATGCCAAATATGCTTTGAGAGCTATTAGGAGATTGTTGGGAAAATGTGCTCTTTAAAAACATATGTGTTTATTTAATTGTAATAAATAATTTTTCTAATTAATAAAATAAATGAGGTATTTTATTCAAATATCTTAATTAAATTAATATTTTGATTAAAATCTATTTAATCATAGTATATGTATTTATGTGATCACTATGTGGATTCACAGAAGACATAAATACAAGTTATCTTATGATTAAATAAATTTAGTTCGCAGTTGATAAATAAAGTTGGGCACTTTATTTAGGTATAGACTGTAATGAATTCATTGAATGATTTGTCTTAATCATGTATGAATTTATTGATGTAGTACGCCTACATTGAACATGATCACATATGAGATTTAATTAACTTTGTAATAACTGTCATACTTATTAAATCTCATAGGCATTGATTTTACTGTAATCTTAATCTTGAGTTAATTACGATTTCATGATTGTAATTGTTATTCCATTTGAGTTACCAATGGGCACGACAAATACTTGTGGTCAAGATTACCCGGTATCTTGGTGGGAGCAATTATGAGGATTGGAGTTATGAATTAACAATAATTTGTACAACATATCTCTTGATGGGTTTTCGGTACTTGATCATAGAATTCTCTAGCCAGAGTGTGTCAACATATTTAGTATGTTGAAAATGATCATTAGAGAAAACCAGTAAGTATTAAGGAACAAGATGTAATTAAATTGATTGGACAGTTGAGATATCGATTTAATTAATGATGTGGTACAAAGGATTGTGCAGTAAAGAAATCAATGTGGCTTGGGACGAATTATTATTCGAGTATACAATTATGGAGGTCAATTCCAATCTTTTAGTGGAGTAGATTTGGAATTAAAAAATTAGGCTATTTTAATTACATGCTTAATTGTTATAGCCACTATTGTATGTTCCCAAATGATCCCCTGGTTAGCTCATTTAATTGACTGCACCACTACTGGATTAATAAAAAAGATAACTGGTTATTTGGGTCAAAAACCTAAATATATCATTTAGTGGGAGGCTCTATTTTATTAGCTTGTGTGTAAGGGGCCTTATGTTATTTTACAAGGTGGATCCCCTATAGAAAAAGCAAGTAACGTGAGTTTTGATTTTCATTATTTGGAGTCTAGGGTTTTCACTAAAGGGAGATATAAAAAGGTTTATTTTCTCTAAAGAAAAGGGGAGCAGCTACTTTATACAGATCAGAGAAAAAGATTTTTCTCTCTATTGTTGAGAGAAAAATTTTCTCGTGCTAGCTGCTTTGGTAGTGATAAAGGCACCCACACGTCAAGTGCAGATCAAACCTGAATCATAACCTGGAAGATCATTGGTAACAGTTCGTGATCTAACAAGCGTGGTGGTGACGGATCGTGATCTAACAGGAGTGGTGGTGACGGATCGTGATCTGGGAGCCTAAATCAATTCAGTGGAAAAAGCCAAATCGGATTTTCAAGGTACGATTTCTAGATTACAAATTCTTATATATTGTATGAGAGCGATCTTAAAATGTTTTATAAAAATTTAAAAAACTGATTTTTCTCCAACACATATAATTCTACATTGTACAAAATTACTAAATAATTAAAACTATGTGGGGAAAATATTACTGATGGGGATATGTTGAAAAAAAATTATAAAATTTCATCCTTCCAATACAGTTCTATAACAACAATATAGAGCTCGTCGGTATACAAAATATTCTGATTTGATTGCATGCTTTCTTTTGGTAGAAAAGAATATTCAATTATTAAGCCCATCCTATTGATACAAAACAAGTTCTTGGAGCAAATGTTGTCTATGTGATCATGATGAAAATGGGCATGGTCGTGGGCATAACTATGCCCGTAGATGTAGTCATGGTTGTGGTCATGGCTATTATTAAGATTGAGGTCATGAAAAAAAAAATTATTGTCGACCTCACGGTGGTTATAAGAACCATAGAAAAGGAAAAAAATTGAGGATGAAACACCTGCCACAAGATAATATTCAAGAAAGCACTTGTGATAGATGTGAAATATTTGGCTATTTTTGGAGACTATGTCATACTCCCAGATATCGTATGGATATGAAACAAAATCTAAATATTCATTATATATATTAGGTCATTTATGAGTTTTATCTAATTCTTCATAGTCATCAATAAATGAGAAAAAGAGAGGTAATAATCAATTTCTAGTAGCATTTATTGACCTATAAAAAAATGAAAATAAAATTGGCCATTGGGGATAATCCCAACGTGATGACGAATAAAAAATAAAACAATTTTATGAAATAATTAAAGTTTTATAAACTTTAAACCCAACATCTTTCAACAGTTTTTTCCCCTCACAATTAAAAATCCCGCAAGGTAATAAGCTAGTGTTGACTTTGAATTAAGTTGGCCCTCCCAAGTCTTCAAGCTGTTATGATGTAGGATGGATGCATAGGACGAATGAGATATTAGGCCTATTATATATTATTTTGAAGCTTGTGACGAGACGAATCAAAACTAGAATTGTTGCATGGGCAGTGTTCGAGCCTAAAAATCCATTTCTTTCCTTGTCGTTTTTTTAGTTTTAAGATATTTTCTTATTTTTTTTTCTATTTCTTTTATGATTTTTATCTTTTTTTAAGATCTTAGATTTGGGCACCATTTGTTTTAGATTTTTTTATTCAGATTAGGAGAATTTTATTATAAAATAATTTTTTAGATTTACCTATTTGGTAAATTCAAAATTTTTTGGATTATTATATAAAGGGGCCCAAAACCCTAATTTTATTAATTTCAGACATTTAAATTTTATCATTTAGAAACTTTTGTTTCTTCTATCAATCAAATTTAAACATTTCCGCATCTTTAATTAGTATCAAAGCAAGTTCGCTTATCATTATGGTGCAACCACACGATCATAGGAGCAATTGCCCGGAAGACGATAATCAATGGTGAAATACTAACTAGACAACCCAAAAGGGATGGTGAATTGAGTTTCTAAAAAATTTAAGCAACTAAGAAACTTAATGCAATTTAAACAAGGCAATCAAATTTGAAATAAACAAATTAATGTGTAATAAAAAATAAGGAAATAGGGTAAGAGAGAGCAAACACGTGATTTTTACTTGGTTTGGCCACCCGTGCCTATGTCCATGCCTCTAAGCTCATCGGACTTGAAGATTTCACTAAGTAAGCCTCCAAGGCTTCAATAACTTTTTACAATTGACTTCCAAGATACCAATAGACCTTTACAACAAGAGATTATCCCCAATTTCTTAACCCAAGTGTATCCCAATACTTATAACCTCTCAACTTAATTTTACAAAAGGGATTACAAATAAATCCCTCTCACACATTGTGTTCGATTACAAATGAAATCTTAAAATGTTAGTAAATGAGATGAATATAAGAATTTAAAACTCAATGAAAGTTGTATGCTCAATAGTTTGCTCAATGATAGTAGTTTTTTTTTTTAAAAGAAAGTAAAGACTTTCATTACTTCAAACAACACTGTCAAATACATTCATTATCTCTGCTGGTAATGGATAAAACTAGATCGCAGATGTTTTTCTTCCTAACGCAAATTTTGCTAAGGAATGGGCATAAGCATTACAATATCTAGGAACATATTGCACTGTAGTCTTCTGGAAATACTTTCTCTGGTCTTGGATATCAGACACAATCCAGAAAATTTCAGTTTTGCTGCCCTTTGTGTTGTTAACCAACTCAGCCACCTCTTGACAATCTGTCTCAACTATTAGATTCGATAAGGCTGCTTCCTTTGCAATCTGCAAACCCCACCTCATAGCCTCTGCTTTGGCAAAGCTGACTTCTCCTTTTAGCGTGGTCTACTGGATGCCTGCTACTATCACAATGCCTTTTGAATCCCTGATAACTGCACCTATGCCCACTGTTTGGTTCTTGCTGTTTATGGCTGCATCAACGTTGACTTTGAAAGAGTTGTCTGGATGGGGATCTATCTTTCCTGCTTCTTGTTGATGGTATTGCTAATATGAGAAAGCCCTATCTTCCTTACCCTCTGGTATGCTTCCACTGTTGATTATGCCTTAGCTGTTAAGATGCTTGGCTTCAGGTTCTTCCCATCGAACAAGAACTTGTTTCTTGCATACCATGAAACCCACAAGTATGCTGCCATTAGCTCTATATCAGCCTTCCTAAATCTGATGCTCATGTCCTGGATGATAGTGAAGATGTCCTGGGAATAAAATTCATGTTTGTTCACTGGAAAAGGGGCATGGTTCCAGATTTTCTTTGCTGATTTACAGATTAGGAGCGCATGACTTATTGATTCAATGGACCTTCTGCACCTTTGAAAAATTGGATCTTGAATGATTTTTCTCCTCCACAAATTCTCAGCTGTTGGCAGCAGGTTATTGAAGCTCTCCATAAGAAAATTTTAATCTTTTCGGACAAAGCAAGAGACCATATTCCTTTCCATTGGTTTGAATTGCTTCCTGAGCAGCCAGGCTCTTCTGGAAGATTTATTTTTAAAGCTATTTGGTAGCCGTTTTTCACTGAATAATCTCATTTCTTATCAAAATGCCACATTAATTCATCTTCGGATTGCCTATGTGGCAAATGGATCTTCAAGATCAAATCGGCATCTGATGGCATGAAGTGCTGGTTTAATGTTTCCACATCCCATTGGTTTTCTGCGTTTATCAAGTCTGCCACGATAGCATCTGTAGACAAGCTTGGTAGAGATATCGGCTTGAAAGAGGTTGGTCTTGGAATCCAGCAATCTTGTAAATCCGAATATTTTTACCATTACCTATTCTCCATCTAGCTCATTCCTTGATGATTTGCCGCCCCCATATGATACTCCTCCATATATAAGATGGGTTGGATCATATGCTTGCATTTAAGAAGGTGGAGTTTTTGTAATATCGTGCCTGCAGCACTTTGGAAACCAGAGAGTTAGGATACTGCATCAACCTCTAGCCTTGTTTGGCCACCAAAGCTTGATTAAAGCTGAAGAGATCTCTAAATCCCATACCCCCTCTACTCTTTGCACGGCTGAGTCTGCTCTATTTTGCCTAATGGATGCCTTGTTTTTCCTCCTTAGATCCCCACCAGAACTTTGCAATGGCTCTTTGTATGTCTTCACATAAGCTCTTTGGAAGCTTAAATGTGCTCATGGCATAGGCTGGGACTGCTTGGGCTACCGCTTTAATAAGAGTTTCATTCCCACCACTTGAGAACATCTTGTGATACCAGCTTGAAATTTTACTCAGGATTTTCAGCTTGATGTCCTTGAAAAAATTGGTTTTCTTTCTGCCTATCATGGATAGGAGGCCGAGATATTTTTCATGGCTGAAGACTACCTTTAAGTTGAGGATATCTTTGATTGCTGTAATCTGGTTGTTCGGCACTTTGCCACTAAACACCATAGATGACTTTTCAAAATTAAAGATCTGCCCAGAGGCTTTAGCATAACAGTCAAATATTCTCTTCAAGTGCCTGCAATCGGATTTTGTAGCCCTTGAGAAGATAAGGCTATCATATGCAAACAGTATGTGAGAAATTGTGACTTCTTTGGCAAACCTCAAGCCCCTGATCAGCTGATTTTTCTCTGCTTGGAGCAATAAATTTGAGAAAACCTCAGCACACAAAATAAATAAATAATAGGAAAGGGGACAGCCCTATCTCAGACCTCTCTCAGGTTGGATAAAACCTTTGGGACTGCCGTTGATTAAGACTGAGAAGGTGGCTGTTGTTGTATGTAGTTCATTATCAACTTTGCCCACTTTTGAGAGAAGCCGAGCTTAGCCATTGTGAGCTTCAGAAAAGGCCACTCAATCCTATCGTATGCCTTACTCATATCCAACTTTAGAGCTACCAAACCCTTTCTTTTCCCTCTACTGCTTCTGATCTTATGCATGCATTCATAGCCAATTATCACATTGTCCGTAATTATCCGATTTGGAATAAAGGCATTCTGGGTGGGGAAGATAATTTGGGAGAGTATTGGTTTCAGTCTATTTGCAATAACTTTGGCAACTATTCTGTACACTACATTGCAGAGATTGATTAGCCTAAACTCAGAGACTTTCCTTGGCTTGTTTGTCTTAGGAATAAGAGCAATGAAAGTATGATTTAGAGGAGCGAGGTTACCTTGCTCATTAAGGATGTATAAACAAGTCTCTTCCACTCCTTTATGAACTGATTTCCAGTGCTTTTGGAAAAAAGCAGCAGGAAGTCCATCAGGGCCTGGAGCTTTTGTGGGCGGCATCTGAGATAGAGATTTGACAATCTCCTCAAGACTGAAAGGCTCTTCCAGATAGGCGTTTATCTCTGGGGTGACCTTTGCTGGAAGTTTCTCTAAGGCAGCTTAAATTTGGTTGTAGGTTGGGCTGGATGATGTCAATAAGCTTTGGAACTAATTGCAGAACTCCCTCTCGACTTCATCCTGCTTCGCTGTCCATTGGCCTTGATTGTTTTCTACCCCCCGATCTGAAGCATTGGAGTGGAAGAACTTGGTGTTTTTATCTCCCTATCTAAGCAAATCAGCCCTTGATCTTTACTTCCAATAGACTTCTTTATCAATCAGCATGTTATTAATTTGATTCTCAATTCTTCTAATTTCAGCCCTTCCCTCATTTGATCGTTGCTCTGTCTGAGGTTCTCCAGCTGTTTGATAAGCTTTTCTTGTTTTTTTTTGGTTGCCTTCAAACTCATCTTTACTCCACAACTTGAGCTGAGCTAAAGAATTTTTAGCTACCCTTTGGAATTGTTGCGCCAGATTCTCCCAAGATTTCTCTCCATAGTGAGCCCATTCTTCACTAACTATTCTCTTACAGTCTTTATAGGGACTCCACGTGTCTTCGTAATGCTCTCGAGTGGGATGTTGTTTCCTCTAGCTTTTGTTTCTACCTCTCTCATTACAATAAAAAACAACTGCGTAGTGATCTGAAACCCAATTCACCAGATTAATTGTTGTTGACGCTTGAAAATTATCACACCAATCCTTGTTGCACAGGAATCTATCTAGCCTCTCTTCTATGTGGTGAGGGCCAAATCTCCTATTCAACCATGTATAAGGATACTCGTGATACCCAATATCAACCAAATTCTAAGCTTGGACAGCTTCTCTAAAATCAGCTATCACATTTCGGTTTCTATCATTCCCTCTTTTTTTCTCATGCAAATACAAAATCTCATTGAAGTCTCCAAAGCAACACCAGGGGTGAAAAGAGAGAGCTGCTAACCTTTTCAAGAGAGTTCAAGTATGGTGCTTTTAGGTCAATTTTGGATGGCCATAAATACTGGTACATCTCCACACTCTTCTATTTTCGTTTTGAACCACAGCATCTACATGGCTCATTGATAGTAGTTGCAATCACTATTATTTGTGTTTAAATGAGCCTTTTTATAGTTTGAGCTGAAGAATAGTCGTTAGAGATAATTTACTCGAAGTTGGATCAACGTTAAATAGAAGTTGGATTGCCGTTTTGACTTGAGCAAGTTACCATTAGACAGAATTTCAAATTGTCAGATCACCGTTATTGAAATGTCGGATCGCCATTATCGTCCAGTAACTTGCAAAGAAGATGTCGATTTACCATTTTCAAGAAGTCGGTTTGCCGTTAGTATACAAACACTAATCTTCAATTCTGTTCAATGTAAGTTAGCTGTTATCTTCCAAACAGCTAGCTATTTGCTACAGCGACTGCTACAATGAAACTATTTTCTAAAATTATATTTTTGCCCCAAAATTTTATATACTTGTACTATGGCCCAAAACTTTATGATACTTTTCAAACAAGTCCATTTTTAGAATTTTAAGCAATACTTGTTGATTTCAAAGTTCTCAAAATTTTTTCAATTAGACCATGAGCTTGAAAAACAACCAATTTCATGAAATCACGTTTTCTTTGAAAAAAAAACCTTTATTATATGAAAATAATGATTTATTTAAAATGTATGAAAAATAACTTGAGCTTTTAAAAACTTAATCATTCTTAATCTTGTTTGTTATCATCAAAATCATTATTATAGACACATACATGTTAACAAAGGGATGTAGCCAAAGACTGTGGAGGCTGTGAAACGGGCGGCTCGAGAAGCAACCTTGGAAGCAATTGAGGAAGCTTATAACTCGGGATTAGTGGTGATAGAGCAAGACAATTATGAGTCTTAAGTTTTCCTTGAACAAAAACAGAAAGAGAGGTCAACAACAAAAAGTTAATCACGAGGAAGAACTTCAAAGAGTCAATCGTGGTGTACAACCTGAAGATTACAACTACATGGAGATACCTCAAGGGGTCGGTCATGAAATAAAACCTCAAGGCATCAATCATGAAGTAGTACCTCAAAATTTAGGTCCTACGTGATGAATACCAGTACACGTGCGTAAGGAGCTAAGAAACGATTTAGAAGAAGAAAAATATATGGAGGATGATAGGGGCCCAAAAAGAGTTTAGATTACAAGATTAATGTTAATATTCTGAATTTTTTTGGTGGGATGCATGTTGAAAAATTTTTAGACTGGATATCACAAGTGGATAATTTTCTCGAGTATATGGAGATTCCTCAAGAGAAGTGAATTAAGCTTGTCCAGCTTCTGCATAATGGCAATACATACATAATTAAAGAAAAGTTGCAAAAAAAATTATCAAATAGTGGCCTGGAATGCAAAGGATGATGAGAGAGTATTTCCTGCCAGTAGAATACTGGCAGCAGTTTTAAATATCAGAACTGCAGGTAAGGAAATCATAGTGTCAATGAATATATAAACGAATTTTATTGTCTACACACTCAAAATAATATGGATGAGCCAGAATTTTGAATAGTTACGAAATATATTGGCAGATTAAAACAAGAGATATAAGATGAGATAGTAGATACAATCACTTATAGTGAAGCCTATGCTGGACAAGTGTTTGAAGTGTAGGGAGCTAGGCCATCGATCGAGTAACTATCATTTTAAAATTTTGAATTTAGTAGAGGGTAAAGTCAGCAAGACAGAGCTGAACGACGTTGAGAATGGGGATGCCAAAGAAGCTTTAGAGTTGAAAGCAAATGAAGGAGAAACTAAATTGTATTATATAGAAGATTTTATTATCATTGAAAATTTAAAGAGGATAATCAGCGCAATAAGATTTTTAAAACATGTGGCACTATCAACGATAAGGTGTACAACATTATAATTAATAGTGGCAATAGCGAGAACATATTTTCAAAGGTGCTATTTGACATGATAGGACTTTCAACCAAAAAAATCCAGTATCTAACAGAATATGATTGATAAATAGAGAGACAAAAATGCAAGTAATAAAGGACCGTCGTGTTCTTTTCTCCATTGGGAAGATTTATAAGAGTGATGTGTTGAGCGATGTAAAGAATATGGATGTGTGCCATCTATTATTTGGTAGACTTTAGTAATTTGATGTTGATACAGTATAGAAGAGAGGATAATGTGTATGAGTTTTAGTGAAATAACAAGAAGGTTCGTTGATGCCTTTAACGAACAACAAGAAGAATACTAAGGTTGTTAAAAATCATCAAGAGGATGATTGCGATGATTGCTAGAAGCTAGAGAAAAAAGAAGAATTAAAGGTGAAGATTGTTCTTGAAAAAAGTATAGCCATTATTAATTGAGTTTGTTGATATTAGACCATTAAAGTTGTTGGATGGGCTGCCACCTTTATGAGATATGGTGCGAGTTTACCTAACTTGCTTCATTATCGTATGAGCCCTCACGAGCATGTGATCTTACAAGGGTAGGTTGATGAATTGTTAGGGAAAGGTTTCATTCATGAGAGCATGAGTTAATGTACTATACTAGCTTTGTTGGTATCGAAAAAGGATGAGAGTTGGCATATATATACAGATAGTATGCTAATTAACCATATTATAGTGAAGAATCGATTTCTTATTCCACGTTTTAAGAGTTATTAGATCAACTAAATGATGCTCGGGTTTTCTCAAAGATAGATTTGTGTAATGGATATCATAATATCATAATATCATAATTAGGCCTGATGGTGAGTGGAAGACAACATTTAAAATTAAAAAAAGGGCTGTATGAGTGGTATTTTATGCCATTCCGGTTGTCTAATGTGTTAAGCACTTTTATGCACTTAATGAATCAAGTTCTTAAGTCTTTTTCCTGCAAATTTATTGTGGTGAATTTTGACAATATCTTAGTTTATTTTGTTAATGCAGTGGCACACCTAGAACATTTGAGAATGATTATAAAGATGTTGCAAAAAAAAAATAAACTTTATATTAATCTAAAGAAGTGTAGCTTTCTGTAGAGTAATGTGGAATTTATAGTTTTATAACTGATGTAGATAGGATTCGAGTTATTGAGTCGAGGATACAAGCCATTAATGAATGGCCTATGCCGAAGATAGTGGGTGAAGTTAGGAGTTTTCATGGGTTGACGATGTTTTATAAGAGATTTATTTATAGTTTTAGTAACATAGCCCCACTTATTACAGAGTGCAGTTTTGTTTTATTAAAAGAGAATTTTTTTACTACTCCTGTGTTAGCCTTACTAAACTTCATCAAGTTGTTTGAGGTTGAATGTGATGCTTATGGTAATAGTATTGGGCTGTTATTTCTCAAGAGGGACGACTACTTAGGTATATGAGTGAGAAGTTAAATAAAATATAACAGAAATGGTCTACTTACGACTAAGAATTTTATCAAATCCTTAGGGTGTTGAAGTCATAGGAGCATTACTTGATTCATAAAGAGTTCGTACTTTATAGTGATCATCAAGCATTCAAGTACTTTAATAACCAGCAATATCTGAGCAAGATGCATGCAAGATGGGTGCGCTATACGTAAAAGTTCACTTTTATTGTTAAGTATAAATTTGGGCAACATAATAAGATAGCAGATGCACTCAGTAGGCGAGCAACTTTACTACTCTCGTCATTAAAGGTACTGGTTTTGAATGCTTGAAGGAGTTGTACGCTAAGGATGAAGACTTTGCGCATATTTAAGATCGATGCATTAATCATCAAAATGTAAAAGATTTCCTTATTCAAGATGGGTATCTGTTCAATTCTAATTAGTTATATATGCCTCGAAATTCTAAGGGAACAAATTGATAGGTTGTGATCAACAGGTTTTCAAAGATCATGCATTTTATTGCTTGCAAGAATACTAAAGATGCTGCTTTAGCTGCGCATTTGTTCTCTGAAGAAGTGGTAAGTTTGTATGGTATGCTAAAGACTATTACTTCTGACATGAATGTGAAGTTTATCAGTAAGTTTTGGCATCATCTCTAGGATAAGTTCAGTACAATTTAGTAGTGCTTTTCATTAGCAAACAAATGGTCAAATGGATGTGGTTAATCGCACTCTGGTTAACATGTTGCACTATGTTTGTGGTGACAAGCAACGGAATTGGGAAACTATCTTGCCTCAAGTCAAGTTTGCTTTCAATAACATGGTGGTAAGACCCTTTTTGAGATTGTCTACACTTGTTCCCTACCCCATGTTTATGATTTAGCTATCATGCCCATAGCAACTGGAGGGAGTAAAATAGTGAATAATGTGGTAAAAAGAGCTCTACAGATTCATGTCAAGGAACGAGCTCATTTGGAGGCTGCAAACGCTATGTACAAGGTCGATGTGAACATGCATCGACACGGGAAAGTGATGCATGTCCACATCAAGTATGGACCGTTTCGTGTGGCAAGGAAGATTAATAATAATGCTTATGTGCTCTAACTGCCGGACAACTAGAAGATCTCTTACACATTCAATATGGCTAATCTATTTAAATATCATCTAGATGATGAGGCATTGTACAAGTCAAACTCGAGGGCAAGTTCTTTTCCAAGTGAGAGGGACTACTGTATGATGGGTGTGTGGGATGAGAAGGGTACTTTCCAAAGGGTATAACTTAGGCTACATGTGTCTGTTTTGAGTGTATAATATATCGTTTTAAAGTTTGCGAGAAGACAAATCAAGCCTACAAAGCTTATGCCATTTTGGGCCTTGCTTGAGCCTGAAAAATTATTTCTTTCCTTATCATTTTTCGATTTTTAAGATATTCTTCTATTTTTTCTAATTTCTTTTTTTCCCTAAATAATAGATTTGAGCACTATTTGTTTTGGATTTTTTATTCAG
Organism: Citrus x clementina; assembly: GCF_000493195.1. Taxonomy (NCBI): domain Eukaryota; kingdom Viridiplantae; phylum Streptophyta; class Magnoliopsida; order Sapindales; family Rutaceae; genus Citrus; species Citrus x clementina. Next base: position 11,883,771 of record NW_006262339.1, on the reverse strand, counting down.
ATTAAGAGAATTTTATTATATTTAAAGTTATTATATAAAAAGATCTAAAACTCTAGTTTTGTTAATTTAAAAATTTTTCAATTAGCCTCATTATTTAGGATATTTTGTTCATTCTGTCAATCAACTTTAAATGTCTCCGCATTGTCATGTTATCCTCTACACGTTCAAAAACAATTTACATTAATTGGACATTCAATAGTCTTAATTGGAAAAAAAGATAGAGGAGGTTTCCTTCCAAACACGTACAATAATATCGAAGGGAAAGAACCATTAATTAGAGGGGTCATGGGTATAATAATCAACGATTCCATATTTCCATCCCGTCTTGCCTTTAATTTAATTGGCCTAATTTTCATTTGTTATTTGTATGGTGGGGAGGCAAAGGGGGACGATGGGCAGGACGTCAATTCATGCCTCAGGAACAGAGAGCCATTCCCTGTCCCACTACTTGACAAGCTTGCTGAAATATCTTTGGTAGATATTTTGCGGATGTATTTGTAATTGGGCTTCTGTGATATGCCAACGTATTCCTTACAGGAATTCATACAAATTGTTCGATGATAAAGTTTTGGATGGAATTTTTTACATTCCAAATTTTACTCTGAACAAATAAAGCAACCACTTTTCTGAGAAGGATCGCAAGTGCAGACATACAGGCACAGCTGAATCATTATCATTGTCCAGGTTAATTGCATAATTGTCACAGCCTATGGCTGTAAATTTATTGAGCCCCCAGGGAAAGGTAAAAGGACTACCATATATATTGACTGCTCTAGCAATATTATTGCTTGTGGCAATAGCACTGTGTATAGAAACTATAGGAATGTTGCTCCAGTTTTAGTTACGGAGTAACGGTACGATATTCCGTCTTGATACTAGGATGAAAACCTTTGGGAGAGCCAGAAGAGTGAATATTACGTGATAACTCTTACCAAAGTGGCACCCTTCTCCAATTCCAAAGGGGAATATCATCTACACGTTTCCACAATCGTTTTCACAGACAAATTGTTTTGATGCTTTGATGGACCAGAATAACAAAATGATCTGCAACAGCACCAGATAATATTGATGAACAGCAGATCGCTTGCATTCGGTACCTTTTCTCGTTTTTTTCTATAGATTTGGAATATGGAGGTTTAGTTTAGTGACACTTAAGTCTTGATTAATAAAATGAGTAGGGCTGCTTGCTGTCTAAAAATTATTCTAAACATTCTATTATTTTGTATATTTAATATATAAAATTTTAATACGTACATTTTTTAAAATATAAAAAAATATCCTTATTTAAACCATTTAATTAATTTACTTAACCATTCAGCCCACCCAAAAAAATCTATTAAAAATACTTGATAAATACTTATAGCAATGAAATCAAAGCCCTGTTTGGCAGCGCAGCTATCTTAGCTATCCTAAATGGGCCCAGTTAAGCTAGAAACAAATTCTTTGGCACAACGTCAGTGTTAGTTTTTATTTGTTAAAAATTATGTTCAATATCAAGCATACAGACTTTATTTGCCCTCAATAACATTTGAAAACAAAAGCTGAAAAAAAGCAGCATGTAGAAGAATTTCAAAAGATGCTTGATGCTGCTCCAGTTGATTCGGCTTCAGTTTCAACTTCCTCTCTTTCTCTCGAATGTTTTTTTCAAAATCAAAAAGAAGAAATTAATTAAAAAATAATTCATTTACCAATTTAACTCAAACTTCTGCCTGCTAAGATTTGAACCTAGAATTTAACCTAACAAATTTGATATTGATATCTAAAATAGATTATATTTATGTAGCAAATAAAAGTTTGACTTTTTGGCAGTTTGCAATATTTTAAAATATTAATTTTTTCTGAAATCTGTTAATAAATATGTAACATATGTGAATTTAAAATGAAAATGAGGCGGTTAAGGATTTTATAAGTAAAAGAATAAGCTAGAAACAAAGGAAACATATGCACGTGTAACAGAGAGTGAGAGAGAAGCTACCAAACCAACCCAACTACAGACCCGAAAAAACCCGACCTGACCTGCGAACGTGACCCGGCCATATCTCCCATTTCCGGCCACCGTTTTGGCCGAGCTTGGTACCAATCTGAAGCTTAGAAGCCGACCGTCGTTCCCATGCCATCCTCTCCGCCGAAAACCAACCGGAACACCGGAGATCGAAGCTTGAAACCCGCGACTGTTTCACTTTACTCCGCCGGGATTTTCGCCGGTTTTGGGTGACACCACCAGTTGGATTTTGTTCCCCACGATTCCCTCTTCCATTTCCGACCATTCATAGGCACCGAGAGTCACTGTTTTGCCGCCGGTCGATTCTTGGAATTCACGGCTGCCGAGCTAGATTCCGGCGTCGTTGCCGCGCGTTGGAGCTCACCGTCGGTACCATTGAACTCAGCGTGATTGGAACTTTAAGATTTGAGCTTCCTAGCCAGTGTTGACCAAATTCCGGTGACCGTTGATCGGCAAGGGCATTTTGGTAATTTCACACTATGAGGGCAATTTTGTAATTTCTGAGCCTGTGGATATTTTAGTAATTCCTAGAATTGAGGATTGGGTGTAATTACGATTCCGAGGGTAATTCGGTGATTTACGATTTCAGAGCATGTTAATGATCTACGGACTCAAGGGCATTTTAGAAATTTTATGGACACAGGAGTTGTAAATTATGGATAGATGTTCGTTTCGAGTTTATTGCATAAAATTTAGTCATAATTCCGATTTACGGAAAATAATTATGTCGTTTCCTTAATTTAGGAGGATTTGCGAGCGAGAACCGGTCCGCGGACGTGGACGATAACCGACCGTGAACACCGTCACTGTGAGTGGAATATACAAAACTTATTTTCATAGTTAGCGATGATAGTAAAGCATGTTTGCGAAATAAGTATTTTAAATGTTCTGATTTAATGATTTCTCGAAATGGATTTTATTCACGCATTGATATTTTATTAAAATGTTTGGTTAATGATTTTGCGTATCGACTTTGAATAAGCATGATAGTATTTTAAAGATAAGAAAAGTGGATTCAAATGTGGTATGATTTAAAATATGGTTAAGAGGTATGTGAATGAGTATAATGATTGTTTTTGAAATCATTAGACAGTACCCTTCCCTCCAGATACAGTGATACAGATGAGATGAGATGAGAGGCCTTTGACACATAGAGGCTTTAGGCCGTGTGTTTGGGTGCTTTTGCCTTTTGGGGCCATATGCATGCGGTATGATGATTACAGATATACTGATATGAGATACAGACAGATATTGAGATACAAATAATACATATGATACAAATAATACATATGATACAAATGAGATATAGGCCTTTGGGGCCCGTCTGAGTACACACAGAGGTTTTGGGCCGTGTGCTTGGGCGCTTTTGTCCCTTGGGGACTAGATTATGCATGCACAGATATGATGAGATATGAGATTTCCCTATCTATCCGTGTAGCTCCGGGGCGTGACGTTACCCAGATAGTACATCATTGCCCATCCGTTGAGATTCGGATATGACGAGATTATTTCCCTGGGTACTTGTTTGGCGATGATTTTCAGATTTGTGAATTCTATATGATATTGTGATATGATTTCCATGGTTAGTAATCTGATTTAAATGTTTAATGATTTATTACTGGTTTCTCGCTTATGGTTTAATGAAATCGTGTTTGGAAATGATATGATTATTTCTTTTAAAGTAAGAATTAATTTTCAAAACTACTATCCACTCACTGATCTCACTAAGTTTTAAACTCACCTCGTTTTTATTATATTTTCCCTCCCTCACCAGGAGGTTGCAGGTACACCAGACCGACCCAGCGACTGTAAATATATTTTGAGTCTTGGCCACGTGATGGTGTTAGAAGATATAAATGTTTTTGTTAGGACATCTTGGTTATCTCGTTCTGTTGGGATTGTATAATTTTGTTATACTATTCTTTTGGGATTAAGAATAAACTGATATATTAATATTAGTTATAATATTATCTTTTGAGACTCTGGAGATATAAAACTCAGCATTTTAGTTGAGGATGTTAATCACTGGAGTTTGTTGTATATTGAATTGTATTGGGAGTGTTATATTCATATTTATAGATTGGGAGTGTTATATATATAAAGGAGATTCTGCCGAATTTTTGGCAGAATCTTTACTAATAGAATTTTTATCAAGTCTGTTTTGATGAGACTAGATAGACTTGCTTAGGGGGATTCGGGGCGGGTCATTTCAAAATATTAATTATATATTAGGATATTGGTTTTGTTTAATTCTCCACATTCCACCATAAGTGAGGAGAGGAGAGGAAAAAAAGAAAAAGAAAAAAAGGCAACATTTGATTTCTAGTAACACCACACCTACATAATAACGAAAATAAATTGGGCCTATGGGGTGATGAATAAAACTTAAAAGAAAAAATTGTGAAAATATTGGATTATTGGAACCCCTTCATTAATCTTATAAAACCTCTCTTATATATTTTTTTTTCTTCTTTTCAATTTCAATTGAAAATATAATTTGTTCCAAACCAGCTCAAAGTCTCGATTTCTTTTGGATAATTTTTAGGGACCTCCTCGGAGATTTGACATATTGACACTTAAATAGAAAGTATAATCATAATTACAGAGACCTCCCCTACTGTCTGTACTCAGTTTCCTTGAATGTTAGTTGACTAGTGATATGTAAAAATTACCCTTGATTTGAGAAAAGACCTAAACAGCCTTATTGCTAACTATCAAATTAATCATCACACTTTAACACACTTGGGAAACAAAGATTTGACATCAAATATTCATCAATTGTTAAAAGTAAAAAAAATTACTAGGAAACTAGGGCTAGCGATAGTATACAGTGAACTAAAATTTAAAAATTTAGTAGTACTAAATATCAAATTAATCATTACACTTTACCACTCTTGGGAAATAAAAATTTGACATCAAATATTCATCAATTGTAAAAAAAAAATATCGTAGGGAAACTAGGGCTAGCGATACTATACAGTGAAATAAAATTTAGAAATTTAACATAATACAACAGTTCAAAGTCAAATTTGGTATATCTAATAGACAACAACCTATTGTTAACATTTGTTTAATTCCATTGATCATTAAAATGCTCTTAGTTACACCGATTTTTTCAACCATCTCCTTTAACTTAAGAATTCAATCTCCACCACTAACTTCAACCGTTGCCCTTTTCTCTTCTATTTCTTTGTGACGTATAGCTGCCTTATTTTTTAGATTTTCAGCATATTCAGCCTTCTTTCCTTCCAATTATTTCCTGCCAATTACTAGATTTGTTGAAGATGAAATGGGAAGTAAAACAAAGAAAAAAAAAAGAATCTAGAATAAGAAGAGACAGGTTACCTCAATCTTTTTCAATTGGGCTTACAAAATTCCTTCTTGCTATTTTCGAATGTAGCAAAGGCTGAGAGCTTTTTTGCCTTGATCAACATTTTCAACACAATTGATTCAATTCACATATGATCAGTAGGAAAAGTACTAAAAAAAATTATATTTTTACTTGTTCATGATTATATTATTTAGTCAATAAAGGCCATTTATGCACACCAATCCTGACATACATGTTAAAAGGAAGACAATTATAGAAAGGCATATTTGTTCCCTGCTTTTTTTTTTTTTAACAAAGACTCTCTTTTCCTTTTCGACCTCCACTAGAGCATCATCTGAAAAAAAATAACATGAGACCACAAGTTATTCGCTTAGAAACTTTCGCATATTCAATGCAAATTGAATCATTTCACCCTGCTTAACAAAAGATTTTGACAAACCAATGCGAACTTCCATTTGAAGCATTATCAAAGTCACTTAAAAATGGCAATGATGCCTTTTTACATCTTAAAAGCATAATTGAGTTTCATTTTAGAAGACTTAGGATTTATAGTCATAGTTTAAAGCAAGAACAAAATTAAATATTCATACATTCCCATCTTAGCATCTCATTACTCCACTTAGGAATGCCACTACTTTTTTTATAAAAAGAGCACATGCAGCCTCTAATCAATGTTACAGAGCCGTTTTAATGGTTAAATCACAAATAAAAACACAGTACAGCTTCAATAAAATAAATAATTTAAATCTTTTACACAAACATCATCCAAAATTTCTTCATTTTATTTGTCACTAATGCTTTTTTTATCAAGCAACTAAAAATTCTCCATATTAAGGAGCACAAGCAATACCCTTTTCAGCTTCTTTAAAGCATCACAAACAAACCCTTATTTCCAATATTATTAATGCATATAACTTCACTAATTTCTAATATGCATTGGTATTTTTAGTTCAAGCACATGTTAAGAAGTTAATTCCTCCAAATAGCATCCATATTCTTCATAACAGTGCTAACCCATTTTCATTTGACAAAGAAGTCACATAAAAATCACTAATTTCCAACACATATGTTATGATTAGCTCTTAACTTGAAAAATCCAAATAGCTACGGTCTGAAAGTAACAAACAACATGCATCTTCTCTAATACATCAACAATTTGATATCTTTTTTTTTTATGAACAACACAATGCCAACTGTTCTCCAACACTTCAGCCCATTTTCATTTTCAAACAAAAAAAAAACAATCTATGATTAAAATGAAATAAAATTTCAATTTTATTTTAAAATATAAAACATATTAAAACAAAAAAAAAATTAAATCCAAAATTGTTTCAAAGACTAACCTTCTTTGAATTCAAGTCAATAACAGTCATGTCCGACGCCGAATAGTCAGCTATTTTCACCTGACACCACCCTTAGGCCACCATCGATGCTTTTCTTGTTAATAAATCTAAGCTAAAGTTGCGGAACTTGGCAATAAAAATCTGATTTTTTTCATCTTCAAAGCATTTAGAGATGAGGAGTGCATGTGGGCCTCGGTTGATTGAAAGAGAAAATGGTTTTGTGATGAGTTAGGTTGATGAAAGAGAGCAAGCATTCATCCATCCTCTAGTTAGTGGTAACTGATTTTCATCGGGATTTTTTGAGTGTTTCAGTGGGCTTATCTTCAAATTAGCTTTTTACTTATTTCAATTTTAAATGCGCTTTTACTAATTTACCCTCCTAGCTGACAATATACGAAACTGAGTATAGACGGCGGGAAGATCTCTGTAATTAGAGGCATATTTTTTATCTAAATATTAATATGTCAAACCTTAAAAGATGTCTCTTAAAATTACATTTTTTTTTCTTTTAATAATTTAAATTTTTTGTTTTATACATAAAAATAACTAAAGTTTTAAAACCCTTTTCTCTAGTATCTTTCAATTGGACAAGAATCTCAATAAATAATTATTAACTAAGATAAATAAAAGAAAAAGTACAAAATAAATTATAATCATTAACTTAGTGGTCAATAAAAACTAAACTCAGCATTAAATCCTAATCTCCTTCAACTTTTTGTTTTTTCACCTCACTATCAAGAATCCTGCAGGGTAACAACCTAGTCTTGAGTCTTGACTTTGAATTAACGCTGGCCCTCTCAAGTCTTCAAGTTGTTATCCTGTACACATTCGAAAACGATTGGCATTAATTGGACACACGGAAGTCTTAACCGGACATTAATTGGAAGAAACAAAGTAGAGGAGGTTTCCTTGCAAAATACGTACAATAATTTTGAAAGGGAAAGAGCCGTTTGTTTAGTATAATAATCCACCATTTCATAACTTCATACGAACGCTTTTATACATGGGAAGACATATGTGTAAGAGACGCCTAATTCTATAACTATTAACACTTTCCGAGCTATGTAATAGTATTTTCTTGTTTCTAAGGACTTCGTGAAAGATTAATTTTAGGATAAGACACACCCAATAACTAATTTTATCTATCCACATTTTAGTGAAATGAAACGACAAATCAGATCTCTTAAATCTTTAAATTGTTTTTGTTCATTAATTTAAAATGAAGCTTCTTTTTTTCCATATATCATCCCCTCATTTTTAGTAGTAACACTTTGTAGTTGGGCTTTGGCAGTTCAACAGAAATTTTTCTCAGTTGTGTATTAAATTACTAAATTATCCTTACATATTATTTAATTTCAATTTTACCCACCTCATTTTTAAACTTAATCTCAAATCGATTTTTCCATAAAACAAACTCTAAACACCGATCTTATTAGCATGATTCCAACATCGACAGTTCTCATCGATGCAATTCCAAAAGCGGCTATTCTCATCGACGCGATTTTGACACCAATCATATTCATACACCTCTGTTCTTCTATCTTTGTTTTCAAAATATCTAAGAAAGGTGCGTTTTCCTTTACTTTGTTACATGTAATTTTTCATTTTCTTCCCTTTTGTTCAGAATGTGCTGGGCCTTTTGCTTGGAATAAATTAATAGGTGATTGGTCACGTGTGATTTATTTGCTTTGAAGTCACTATCTTTATTGCATTTTTAATTTTTTTAGTTGGTTTTATAGACATGCACAATCCCTATCTGATGAAATTTCCCTAATAAAAATCATTAAAGGCAGCAACGACACTACTACAAAAATGACTTTTACTGACACTTTGTTTCTGACACTTTGAAAAAAATGTCAGTAATTACCTAACTATGCACCATTTTCTGCTTTTAACAAATAAATGTCACAAATTATTAATACTAATGTATCAGTAAATTAAATATTAGAGATTACTGATACTTCAGCATCAGAGATCTAAAAAAAATCATTAAAATGTGTTTTGATTTTAACTCGAACCTGCGACTTCTAAAACTCAAAACTTTTACGTTTAGATTGCAAACCACTGGACCCCATAAAATTGAGTTAGAATTACAATGTTATATAAAATATTAACATATAAAAAACCAAACCCTAATTCCCCTTTTCCATTGTGCAATAGAGCCCATGCTGCAGCTGCTGCATAATATCCTTGCCTTTCTTGACTTCTTCTTCTCTATCGTGAAAGATGCCGAATGACAAGGCCCAAACGCCCACGTCCACGGCCGCGCCCAACCCCCACGGCTGCACCCACCCCCACGCCGTTGCCACTGTCACTTCCGTTCAAGTGGTTCGACACTGCAGGTACTAAATTAAGAATTTAAAACATGTAAAACGAAAGTAAAACATATCCCAAACTTAGCAATTGTCCCCGTCTCGTTGTCTTTTATACACACAAATCTCTAACCCAAACTCAAACCCAAAACTGTCTCTTGCCTTTCTCTTTCTCTTTCTCTTTCCTTTTTCTCTTCTCGATCTCTTTCCTTTTTTTTCTGTCCATTCACAAATTCGTTCATTTAACTCAAATAGATAATATAAAGCTAAAACCCTAAGTGAGGCTTTTATTCCCTTTTTCCTTTTTTTTTCCCAAATTGAAAAACGGACCAAAACCGTAATCGAGGCTTCTTTCATCAATTTTTTTTCTTTTTATGGTCAAATTTCTCTTTTTTTTGTTCAATATTCAAAACCCATTTTCTTGAATTTGAATAAAATTATTGAGAAATTAGTTAATTTTCTTGCTATGGAAGGGATACCACACCTTATACGTAGACCTGTGAAGGAGATTTTCAATGACTTTAAGGGCAAACATGTTGCCTTGATTAAGGCTTAACTGCTAGTAATGGCTTAATATTTTATTTTCTTTGTCAAATTAATTAATAGATTTGTTTTATTTTAGCTTATGATTATTGGGGTTTTTTGTTAATTTAATTTTTTGGGTTGTTGCAGATGTTGAGAAATTCTCCCAGTAGTGCAGTCTTGGTGGGATTTCTTTTCCATATCTATTTTTTGTTTATTTAATTGTAATTTGAATTTTTTTTTCTTTTTTTCCTATATTTCTATATTATATAGATTGAATGGCTGTGTATTTCATAATTATTACGTGTTATTTATTGCTCTGTTTCATGTAAAGATAGGAAATTATGTTATAGAAACCAACATGTTTATTTTTTTATTTTTTTCAGTTGGAAGATTTTTAATAGAGACAATGACTATGATATGAATTAACTAAGTTCATGCTTGTCTGAATGTTTTGAGATTGCACAAAGTTCATGATTTGTCTTTAATTCAAGAAGAAAATGCTTGTTTTTAGGTAGTTTTGCTTGTTGTAGCACTTGAAGACTTACATTTTCTTTGTTCATTTGCACGGTTAGTTTCGCTCTTATTCAGAAATTTATGTGTTTCCTCACTTGCATGGTCATTAATTCATTCCATAATTTTTCTTCTGTAAACACACTTTTATTTTCCTTTCACTAGTTTGAAGGAATTTATTTTTTTAAAATAAAAAATTCTAAAGATTGGAATGAATTGAAATTGTTGCTATAATGTACTTTCTTTGCTGCTGAAGTTCAAGGAATGTCTATTTAAATGAACTAGAACTTGAAAAATCTTGAAGTGTTGTTGTACCCATAGACTTCATTTTTTTCCTGCACATTACACTTATTTTGTTCATCTTCTTACCTTCAATTTGTCGTAGAGGTTAACAATGCTTGACGAGAAATGGAGGTTTGCATTTACTGCGGCTGAATCTCATGAACAAGAAGTTGGCAAACTGCGGTCTATATTTTTTCCTCAAATTCATAGTTGAATTCATAGTAAGCTCAAAGCAATTGATTGAGGGAGAAAATAAATTGAGTTTTATTTATTAGCATAATTTTTGTTATTTAGTGCTTTACACTCTTCATGACAACTTCAGCGATCTTGTCCTATTACCTTAAGGTACTACTGGATATTTGAGAAAAAATTAAAAATGATTAAGCTTATCTTTCTTTGATGATAGAATTACAATATGTCTTCTCACTTATTATAATTCTTCTGGGGAGTTTCCTTCTTTTGATTTGTTTCTTAATGTCACTAAGAACAGCCAAGAATCTATTTGTTTAAAGTTGATATGTTGAGTTTATTGTTGAGGGTTTGAATGCCTCAGTGTTTTCTATTTTTCTATTTATTCTTCTCTTGGTGTGTGATACTTCAATAGCCTTTTTTTGTGGACTCCTTTTTGACATTTTGTAATTATTGTTCATATTAATACTAATTTCTCTGTTTCCTATAAAAAATAAATAAATAATGAAGGATAGGTATAAATATTATAAGCATTTATTGGAAAATAAAACTATGCAGCTTATTTAGTTGTTTTCCTATTTAGTGATAAATTAAAATTTTTGGCTTAATTATATTCGGATATATAAACACCAAGTTTTCAATGTTAAAATTATTGAATTGTTAATACTGAATCTTTTTTCAGTTTCAGTTAAAAAAAAAAAGGCCCTTCTTTTTTCTATCTTCAAATTTTGTGTGATAGAAGTATACTGTTGGGCCTTTCTTATCAACTTTAGCTTTTGGGATTATTGTTGGTTTAACTTTAGAATTATTTGACCCAGAGATTTTATGTTCCATTAAATAATAACACTCAATACACTGGATTTAGTTCATGTTTATTAAATGTGGATTTTTATGTGAGACGGTACAAGTATTGGGGATTAGTGGTCTCTCAACATTATGATCGAAAACTAGCCCTCACTGCCAATTTGTATTTTAAGCCCAATACTCAATCCTTGATCACTATCAAACTTCAACAATCATTTCTTCTTCATATTCTTATAAATCAGCCTCAAACTCCAACGAAAAACCTAAGCCATTCTCTGTAAGGGGTAAGCGTCTGTTCTTGTTTGGATGAAGGTGCCAAGTTTTATTTTGCTCTTTAACGTTAACAAGTCAATTCCCATGATGTGTTAGGTGATTTGTTTGTTTCATGCTGTTTATTTCCTCGTCTTTTTTTTCTTCTATCTACTGTTTCTTTATGAATTTACCTCTAGGCATTTTTGCAGTTGCTTACTATGAAATACAATGGGCTTATGCTATATTTTTGTAAAAATAACTATGTAATTCAATCTCCAAATTAGTTAATCTTCTTAGTTGGCTTTGTCTTTGACTGTTTTTTATATCAATTAATTTGTTTCATTGTGTGCGGGTTAATTTCTATTGTTGGAGCCATGAGTCTGCTGAACACATTTTTCCTAACAGAGGTTTGGGATATGGACTTGCCCAATTTTCGTCTGTTTTGTTTCTAGGTTATTATGTAAAAATTTTATAATGGTTTGCTTTGCTTTGGGTTATTATGTAAAAACTTTGTAGTGGTTTGCCTCAAATGTTTCTGTTATTATGTCTTTGGTCTTATCCTGAGATACGCTATATTCTTATTCCTCAATTTTTACCCCTGGATTGTTTAATGAGTTTTTAATTTTGGATGTATACTAATAAATCTCCATTTATCTTTCTTAATCCTTAGGATTTTTTATTTTTTATTTTTGTATTCTACTTAAGTTGAGTTGTGTATAGATCTGTAGGAAAATCCACTCAAATTCAATTCTTAGCAGATAAATATTCTTCACAATACTACCTATTACAATTAGCTTGCACTAAGAGAGCTATGTATTGTTTTTGCCCCATTCTTTGTTAGTCTCTTTGAACACTGAAATTGGCCTGATTGTTTTTTCTCCCAAAAATCCAAGAATTATTTTTTGTGGTATACTAATTGATTTTATGTACTTGTAGGTGGGAAAAGAACAATGAAGCTGCTTGTGGATGTTCAATGACATTATGTGCTTCTTTCTGTTGGTTAATATTTGTTGAATCTTAACTTAGTACTTGGTTGTTAAGAGCTTGTCCAAGACTTAATTTAGTACTTATATTTTTCTTTTCCAAACAATGATGTAGTTGAATTATATGAATTTAAGTGATGTATTTGAGATGTTTCTTATGCAATTGTGTTGCGAGATTTTGTATATTTAATATATTTTGAGTTTTCTTTCAGTTGTAAAACAAATAGGAAAATATAATTAAAATCAAAGTATACTATTAACCAAAAGAATCATAACATCACTAAATACTGACACTAAATGTTTAAAATGACAGTAATAATTTTTGATGTTATTGAGTCAGTGTGCTCTTGATACTGTAGTCTCATAAATTACTGACATCTAAATAGTATCATTAAATACTAATGCTATCGTGTCATTATTTTAGTGATACCATAATGACATGAATTACTGACACAAAAATCGCTGACACTAAAAATTAGTGTCAGTGTGTTCTGGCTGGAGCATTACTGACACAATTAACAAGTGTCAGGAAAAGTAATTACTGACACTAATTTAGTGTCAGTAAAGCCCATTTTTCTAGTAGTGAACAAACAAGTAATCAATTCCTATAGATTCCAACAATACATGTTTTTGAACAAATCATTTCAGCTTCACACAAATTTGAAAGGATTCACTTAAAGGTAACTAAAGAAAATTTAAACTATTGAGAAAAATTATTTTAATTTCTTCGAAACAGGTTATGTAATTAGAGGAACCCGCAAGTTTATTAAACTAACAACTCATTTTGAAACAAGTTATGTAATGTTAGACATAATTCATCCTTGCTGCTAGACATAATTCATCCTTAATTAATGTTATTTGTTTTAAAAAGAAAATTGGGTATTGCTCTTAATTAATCTCTTTCCTATATTGCTGTTTGATGAAGAAATATTACTCTATTTTCTAGGTTTAAGTGTACGCAATTATGTCTAGTAACTCAACTAGTAAGGCTATTTGGAACCCTCAGACTTCATATGTATTTTGTGAGTTATGTATTAAGGTGGTGGATCCGAACATCGTCCTAGGACTCATGTGACTTCCGAAGCATATGAAAATTTAATTAAGGAATCCACTAAAGAAACTGGATCGGATTACAATAGAACTCAAAAGAAAAACAAATGGGATTCTCTTAGAACTGATTGGAAATTGTGAAAGAATTTGATTAGCTTGGAAATTGGTCTAAGGTGGAATCATAGGTTATGGATAGTTGATGCAAGTGAAGATTGGTGGAAAAAGAAAATAAAGGAAAATTTGCAAATGAGTAGATTTCGAAAAAAAATGGTATTGATCTAGAGTTAGAAAAAAAACCTAAATTTAATGTTCAAACACAGTGGCTATGAGTGAGCATGTTTGGCTTCCCTCATCTGGTTTTCCTTTAGAGAGTAATGAAGCATTTGAATATCTTAGTGTTGAGAGTAATGCTAACTCTAATGAGTACTTTTAGGGTTTGAAAGAACACATGGAAGATTTTACGAAATATGCCAAGCTACACATTCAAGAAGCAGGTGGAGAGAGTTATTACTACCATGGCCTTACATAATTACATAAGAAGACATTCATAAAATCATGATCATTTTGATGAAACAATGGATGAACCAAGTCATAGTAATAGCGAACATATAAGCAGGATTGCGTCTCCTAAAGAAAGTTATGATACAACTAATAACATAGCTCAAAATATGATAATCTTGGGAGATGGCATTGCTGCAAGTTTAATGGAGGCATGACAATGTAAATATTTATAAGAATTTTGTAATTAGTTACATTTTAATTTTATAATGTTATGTTGTACAATCTTTATTAGACATATTTGGTATAATTTATTTCTTCAATCAATGAGTAAAATTAGAATTTATGTACTTTCAATTTTAAATTATTTTGTTTTAAAAAATATTTATTACAACTTGTGAAGAAAAATAACTTCGATTAATTAAATATTAATTTGATTTGTCAAAGTAATAAACAATAATCATATGTTAATATGATAATTCAAAATATGAAAAATAATTTGACTAATTACTAATTAAAAATAATGTTATTTAAAATTAATTATTACAAATATTCATCAACTTTCACTATACAACAATTAAAATTTACCAAATACCATCAATTTTGACTCTACAACTATTAAAATTTGCTAAACCCCAGCAGCTTCTATCCCACAACTATGATTTTTGCTCCACAACAGCTGCATCTTAATGTTGTGTTTACTTGTTAGTAATCGAAATGGACTGTAATCAGAATGAGTTGAAATCATTATGAGCTGGAATGAGAATGAGGAATAGGAATCAGAATAAGTTGTTTACTTGATCTACATGAATCAGAATAGAAATGGGTTAGAATCTTATTGATGTATTTATTTTATCTTGTAATCAGAATCAGAATGAGTTATATTGTAAAAAATTACTAAAAAGCACTTAATGAATTATTGTCACAATTATTATTTTATATTTTAATTATAGTGATTATTTATTCAAAAAGTATTATTATTAATTAGTATTGACAAGAATATATTAATATATTAATTAATTGTACAAATTTTTAACTAATAATTATTATTATTATTATAAAAATATATTAATTGTTGTGATTATTTATCCAAAACTATAATTATTAATATATCATTGTTAATAATATACTAATATATTAATTAATAGTAATAATTATATAAATTAATTAATAATATATATGAATTAATTATAATAAGTATATTAGTAATTATTATCATAGTATACTAATTAATTAGTTATAATAAAAGTATATTAATTATTGTGATTATTTATCAAAAATTAAAATTATTAATAATTATGGTTTATAATATATTAATATATTAATTAATAGTAACAATTATAATTAATTAATTAATAATATTTGAACTAATTATAATAATTATTATAGTAGTATATTAATTAATTAATAATAATACATTAATTAATTATAACTGAGGACAAAAATTTGAGGAAGGTAAAATAGTCAATCCTGAAAATGGGAGACTCATTCCCACGTCCCTCTTAGGAATGAGTCTCCCATTCCTCATTCTAAAATTGTGGTGTGCTCCATGATTCCGATTCTTATTCTTGAATTTATTTTGGGAAAAAAACACTGTTAATAATTTTGATTCCCAAGTCCGGAAAGTAAACGCAACATAAAAGTTGTAGGACTTTACTCCCAAACACACCCTATATATTGTCAGCAAAATCAATCAAGGCAAAGGTGCTATTAGCAATACAATGGCACCAAGTGATGGTTCACCAATGGTACTCGAAACACAAAGAACGGGGCTACAATGTAAGCGTGTGAATTAGGAACGAACTGGACTCATTATATGTGTCACATAAGCTCCACGTAGGATATCATGTCAGCATCTCCTGTTCCACTTGTATGCAGATTCAGATGCCGAGATGCCTCACTCTGTCAGCTTCAAAGTTCTAGTGCACTAAATATTGGTAGCATTAGAAGCTTGCTTCTTAGATATTTAAATATGTTTGCCACAGATGCTTTGTTGGAATCTACCTTATAAATTTATTTCTCCGCTTACAAACTGAACATCAAACTCTGTATATTTTATTCTAGAGATGAAAAATTTTAGCCATAAGAGAAGCATAATGCAAAAATCCACAACTTAATTTATTTATATATGAAATGAAATACTTGGATTTCAAAAGAAAATTCTTTAGATTTCAAGGGAAAATTCTTCCCTTTAATCACCACTTGTTTGAAAGCAAAGGGCTAGCATCTACAGAAAAAGCAACAGCATTTAAAATTGCTCCAGTTGAAGATGAACCAGTTTCAAAATTTCCACCCACAAGATCAATGTCTTCACACTTTTGAGCTCTAATCGCCCCTAATTCAAATGCGACTTCTTTCATAGTAGGTCTCTTCCTCCCATTCAAATTCAAGCATCTTTTTGCAAGCATGCCAACGGTAATAATCTCTTCTTCCTTGGCTTCCCTCAGAACTTGAGCATCAAGCACATCAAACAAACGGTTCTCTTTCATTGCTAGGAGAAAATACCCTGCTAAACTTTTATCTTCTTCAGCGTCGGTTGAACGAATAGGTTTTTGTCCAGTTAAAAGCTCAACAAGGACAACTCCAAAACTATAAACATCACTTTTCTCTGTAAATTGACTTGACCGAAAGTACTCTGGATCTAGATATCCAAAAGTTCCTAGTACTCGTGTGGTCAAGTGAGTTTGATCAATCGTGACAGATCTAGAAGTCCCAAAATCTGAAACTTTTGCTCGAAATTTATCATCCAATAGTATATTTGCAGACTTGATGTCTCGATGATAAATTGGAATAGAAGTAGTTGAATGCAAATAGGATAGAGCACTTGAAACTTCTATGGCAATGAGTAAACGCATTTCCCATGTGATTGAGAACTCCTCAATTTCATGTATATATTGATAGAGAGTTCCATTTGGAATAAATTCATACACCAAAAGAGGAACCTCTGTCTCCAAGCAACATCCGAGCAATTTAACAACATTTCTGTGGTTAATTTGAGTTAAAATTACCACCTCATTGATGAATTGCTCAATATTACTCTCATCCACTAATTTCGACTTTTTCACAGCCGCAATTCTTCCATCTGTCAACATTCCTTTGTACACTGTGCCTTGGCCTCCTTGACCAAGGATTCGATTGGTATTGAAGTTGTCAGTAGCCATTTCCAATTCCATTGAAGTAAACAATTTTTTTTTCTCGGTATTACCTTCATTTGATGACGATTGTTGTTGCAACAATAAACCACCGTTTCTTTTAAAGAACTTCTGCTTAAGCTTGATTTCTCTTCTTCTTTTAATGAACTTGTACAACCACCATGTTCCGATTAGTAGGAACAACATTCCAAGCCCACTAGTGCAACCTGCAACGCTCCAGGACAAGAATATTTAATACGCGTTCGAGGGGATTTATGGCAAGGAACTGTTTAGAATAGGAGATCATAAATGTATAAGCTATTGCAAATTTCAGGTGCAGAAGTTTTTGCGTTTGTTAGCCTATATATACTGAAATTAACAAAAAAAAAGAACAGTTAATTCTGTCGACGAAATCTGCAATTCCAAAACATACCTATAATAATGAATTTGACATGAGAATTTTTGTGCAAAATTGGAAGAAGTTCATTTCGGCAGTCACTGAAGGGGGGATTTGAAGAGTTGTAACCTTTGGGACATCCTGATGAGCAATTGTAGGGGCTTGTGATATTACAGAGCAAGTAACCTGAACAAACCCAAAAGATGAAATAGAATATCAAAATAAATTACGGCTATATATATATATATATCTTGCCCTTTTTACATATGCGAATTCTGCAATTACTTTCACTAATTTTGTGTTAGATACGTAGTTGGTTCAAGGAAATGCAGTACACACTTCATATATGAAATTAATTTAATTAGTATTCGAAATTGTACCTGAGCAATATCCATGGTGGTGTCGGTCAAACCTTGTTTCCCTAAAGCAAAGGCAAAGGTAGCCTGAGCTTAATTGTATTAAACATCTATTGTCCTTGTTACAAGTAGTTTTCGAATTATATTCTTCATAACAATCTCCTCTATACTCAGCCCACTCCAACACTGCAGGAACTTGTCCGTGATCTTTCAAATCGTGAGGATTCTTCAGGTACTTTGAGTTGATCCAATCTTCTTCAACCATGGAAACAGAGTGGCATTTCTGAGGAATACTTTTAGAATAAAAATTAGATATTTCTGCATTGAAAACCTGAGTAATGTTTTGAGGAAGGGTGCATAGGAAATCGTAGCAACTGGGGTTAAGAGCAGGATCACAAGTGCTAATCGAAAGGCACCCACCAAAAACGGATGAATCATTCTGTCGCTTAATAATCGTTGAATAGTTGTTGCAACCTATGGCAGTGAATCTATTGCGCGACCGGGAAAATGTAAAAGGGCTACCTGATAGACTGACCCCTTTATCATTGCTTGTCAGGTTACTGCTGTTCAAAGAAATTACAGGAATGTATACCCTCATCATGTATACATCAAAAGAAGTATATGAATCATAAACATAACCGTCCAATACTTGCAGGTTGTTGATGCCCGCAAGAAAAGCTTTTGGGGAGCCAGAGGAGTAATCGCAGAATACTTCAAAACTCTTATCAAAGTAGCAACCGTCTCCGATTCCGAAGGGGTAATCGATAGTGACATTCCCACAATCATATTGACATAAATCTTTCGAAGCTTTGTTTGGCCATAATAGCAAAAACATCAATTGCAACAACGCCAGATAATGATGAACAACCATTCTCAATATTTTTACTCGGAAAAATGAAGATTTAACAGAGCAATTGCATGCGTTGATCTTTAATTAAATTCCTTCTAGCTTCCTTTTAGCTTTTATCCCAATACCAAGAAAGTCGTGCAAGTCAACTTGACTTTTAATTAACCATGGCCCTCTCAAGTCTACAAGTTGTTCTCCTCCGTATATATTCTTTTTTTCTTTTTATTTTAAAGGAAGTATGACGGACCTGTAATAATAATAACAGGCTTAAGTACAATACATAAGATAACAATAAGCTCAAATTAAAATCCAAAGAAAAACTAGAGGAACCAATCTTAGCTACTATAGCTGAAATCCCCCTCGTGTTTGATAATACAACAGAGCACAAGAAAATACAATTGTAACAACAGAATGCAAACAAATAACAATAAAAAAAACCACAAAATGCAACCAAAAAAAAACCAACCTTACGGTTCACTAGAAAGCCTCTCAATGAGCCCTTGACCTAGGCCATCAGAACCTCCCCTTAGGTTATTAGAACCTTGATGTACCACTATTAAAGTCCTCAACAGCTTCGATATAGGCATACCGTTCCAATCCGAACACTGACACAATCTCGATTTGGACATTGAAACAACACCATCTATGTAGAGACCACCAGAACCACCTTAGGAGCAGTATAAAATCTTAGAAAACATAAAAACATAAAAACAAGCACAATAACAGAAGCAGAGACAAAAATAAAAATAAAAGAAATATAGAAGAAAAATAGAAAATAAGAAAAAAGGATAGACCTACTGGTTCTCTCCCCCGACTGAAACTCCTTTAGTATAATTTTTTGCTGTGTGATGGGCAATTGGCGACGTGGTAACTAGAGGTAGCAGCAGGGAGTTTCGGTTGGTTCGAGGCTGCAGTGGTTGGAAAAACAGAGTTGAAAAATAGATTTGAAAGTTTAGAGGTTCGAAAATGTGGTGGCCGTGTAATTCAGGCACGTTGATTGATCAAAACTAGTGAATTTTAGCTGGTGGCAGAAAGGGTCTTAGCAGAGAGAGAGAAAGAGTTTTTGATTTACCTCTTACGCTAGTTATCTCTGTATATTTTTTTTAACCAATAATGATTGTGACCCACCAATTAAGTCCCGATTTGAGTCCCAACTATTATATATCGTTTATCTATGAATAATAACTGATAACATAAATATTTTACTATCCACTGAATGAATGCCACATCCATTGGTACCCAATATGGGATCCTCTAGCATTACTCTTTTATAACATGAGTGAATATCAATTTATAACTTGGGAGAGTTGAGAGTACAGAATTGGAACGTAATTTTAAACAGACTTTTCTTTCAAATGACTTTTCGAGTGGTACCCAAGCCTCCATGTGAAGGGCGTCTAGTGGTAAGGTACTGTGGGAGGTAGTGCGGGCATAATCGTGGGTGAGTTTATCTCTAATAAAATATAAAAGTTCATGGGTTTAAGCCATACTCAAAATCTAACTAAAGAGTTGAGGATTGTTCTAACTTTATATTTTTGACCTAAGAGATTCACTCACAAATGATACAAGGGTATTTTATCTATCAGTTTGTAATCAGATAAAAAGATTTTTAACCCATGAAATACAAGAAGGCGCATTGATCTTTATTTCCTCCCATCTTCCTTTCGACTTTATTTCGCTACCGGGAAAGTCCTGCATCACAATAAGCCAACAATTCCGACATGCCACTCTGGAGTTTATTTAACGTTGGCCCTCTTTAAGTGCTCAAGTTGTTCTCTCCTGTTTACTAGAGATATTAGGTCACATAGTGCTAAAGTTCTTGCACATCAGTATTTAATAGACTCTGAGAAGGTCACATAGTGCTAAAGTTCTTGCACATCAGTATTTAATAGACTGAGATCATATCATCGTGCATTTATAAACTTCAACTACGAAATTAATTTCAACAGATTTTTCCTTCATCTCCTCCATCCCCCCCCCCCCCCAAAAAAAAAGAGAAAGATGCAGCGCATGCAATGAAATAGTGGAAATTTTGTTTGAAATGACTTGGAAGTGTTTAATTACAAATGATGGTGCCCAAAGAAACTGTAAGGATACAAGAATGATAGTATCGGAAAAGCCTAAAAATCTTATTTATGAAATACGAAACAGTTTCAAGGCCATTCTTCTGTTTGTCACCATTCGTTTGAAATTAAAGGGTCGGCATCCACAGAAACTGAGACACTATTTAAAGTTGAACCACTGGAAGATGAATCCCTTTCGAAATCATGTCCGGTAATGTCACCATCCACAAAATCAGTCTCTTCACAATTTTGCTGCAAAATAGAAGCTCCAACTGATTCTCTTATACCCCGTAATTCAAATGCCACTTCTTTCATCGTAGGTCTTTTCTTCCCATTCAAGTTCAAGCATCTTTTGGTGAGTGTAGCAACAGTAATAATTTCTTCTTTCTCAGCTTCCTTAAGAACTCGATCATCAAGGACTTCAAACAGACGGTTCTCTTTCATTGCTAGGATAAAATATCTTGCTAAACTTTTATCTTCTTCAGCTACAGTTGAACGGATAGGTTTTTGTCCAGTTAGAAGCTCAACAAGAACTACTCCGAAACTGTAAACATCACTTTTGTCAGTAAAATGACTTGATCGAAAGTATTCTGGATCTAGATATCCAAAACTTCCTTGTACTTGAGTGGTCAAGTGAGTTTGATCAACTGTGATAGATCTAGAAGCCCCAAAATCTGAAACTTTAGCTCGATATTTATCGTCCAAAAGTATGTTTGCAGATTTGATGTCTCGATGATAAATAGGAATAGATGCAGCTGAATGCAGATAAGATAGAGCACCTGAAACTTCAACAGCAATGCGTAAACGCATTTCCCATGTGATTGGAAACTCTTCTGATTCGTAGTGTATGTATTGATCGAGGCTTCCATTTAGAATAAATTCATACACCAAAAGAGGAACTTCTGTCTCCAAGCAACATCCCAACAACTTAACAACATTTCTGTGGTTTATTTGAGACAAAATTACTACCTCATTGATGAATTGCTCGAGATTATTCTCATCCAATATTTTGGATTTTTTAATAGCCACAATTTCTCCATCTGCTAACATTCCTTTGTATACAATACCTTGGCCTCCTTGACCAAGGATCCGATTGGCGTTGTAGTTGTCGGTGGCCGTCTCCAAATCTTTTGAAGTAAATAACTTCATTTTCTCAATATTACCTTCATTGGAAGACAATTCTTGTTGCAATAATAAACCACCATTTTTTTTAAAGAACTTATGCTTGAGCTTGATTTCCCTTCTTCTTTTTACAAACTTGTACAACCACCATATTCCAATGAGCAGAAAGAATAACGCAAGCCCACCACCGCAGCCTGCGGCTCTCGAGGACAATAATGAAAGATATCATCAAATGAACGTATGAACACTTAGTATTTTCATTTGAAATATATGTTAAAAAACATTATTAATTTGTTATGATGTAAATTAACGGATCGACATGCATACCTATAATAATGAATTTAACCCGAGATTTGTTGAAACTTTATCGCAACCATATGAGAGACGATTATAACCGTCAGGACAGTTGGAGCAATTGTAGCCGCTTGAGATATTACAGATCAAGTCGCCTGCCCAGGAAATAATAAATAAAAAAATAAATCAAAGAGAAGATCAAACTAAATCATGGCTACAACTAAATAAAACTCCACCATTTTTAGTCTCTGATTCTCTGTTTACATAGATAGTTACAGTAATTGGAAAACTTTACTCATTTACAAGTAATCCGGTGGATATTTTAAAAATCAATAATTTCAATCATCTATTTGATGATAAATTTTACAACTCTTTTCTGATCATCTTACCATCCAATAGAGGAATGTTACATCATTTGACATTTAACTCTTGCTAGTAAAGTCTAGGGTGCTCCAATAGCATTTTCTGTTTCTCATTCACACTTATGAAATCAATAATTTCATAACGCTCGTGGAGCACCAAGAATTTTCCCTTTTCTTCTTCTCGTTCGGATATTTTCTTTGAAAAAAATAAAATTACTCTTTAACTCATAATCCAATATGTACCTGCGCAGTATCCTTTCAGTAGGTAGTAGGTGGAAGAGCAAAGACATAAATGGCCTGGGCTTAATTGTTTTAAACAACTTGTGTTATCCGAATTACAAGAAATAGAATATGAGTTATTCTCTTCAAAACAACTGCCTATCTTTTCTCCCCACTTCAACGCTGCAGGAAATTCTTGTTGATCTTTCAAATCATGAGGATCTCCAAGGTACTTGCTGTTGACCCAATCTTCATCAACCAGGAAAACAGACTGACATTTCTGAGGAATACTTGGAGAAAACAAGTATGATGTATTTACATTGAACAGATGAGTAATATTTGGACCAAGGGGGCATAGGAAATCATAGCAAGCAGGGTAGAGAGTGGGATCACAAGTACAAATCGACAGACACCCAACAAACACAGATGAACCGTTCCCTTGGTGATATCTCATGCTGCAGCCTACCGCAGCGAATTTATTGTCAGTCGAAAAGGCGAAAGGGGTACCTGATAAGTTGACGCCTTTAGCAATATTGCTTGTTCGCTTACTACTGCTGTTTAAAGAAATTGTAGGAACGTTGACTCTAACCGCCGCGGGATTTGGATAAGGGAGAATATCCAATAATTCTAGCCTGTTGACGCCAGGAAGAAAAGCTTTGGGAGAGCCAGAAGAGTGATCGCAGATAACTTCGTAACCCTTGTCAAAGTGGCACCCTTTTCCGATTCCGAAGGGGTAGCTGATGCTGACATTTCCACATTCAGTTGGACAGGGGAGTCTTTTTGATGCTTTGATCGGCCTTAGGTGCAAAACAATAATCTGCAACAACACCAGACAAAGATGCACAGCCATTCGCCGCTTAAAATCAGTTTTCTTTAGTTCAGAAAGTGCATATATTAGCTCCTCATAAAACTCTCACCGACACGAAAGTGCTGCAAGTTAAAGCCAGAGATTAATTTCGGCATGCCAATCTTGACTTTTAATTACTCCGGGCCCTCTCAAGTCTTCTCCAAAGTCCAAAGACCCTTCTCACGTTCCAGTATTTGGTCACATCGTCAAGACGATGAGTACGTCTTCAATTTAATAAAATTAGAGTCATGTATGTGTATGTATCATATCGCCATTCTTCAACTTTAATTTAAAATTAATTTCAACAGATTTTTTTCCTTCATCTCATATGACCAATTGGTGAAACGATATTGGATTCAGTTAAGTTCAGAATATAATATTTCATCATTATATAATTTAATTAAGATATGAAACGAAGCCATAGTTTTATCGGAATAAAATATGGATTGAGTAGCTTCATTTGGATGAAACAAAATGTAGCTTTAAAAATTTTTTTTTTTTAATCTTTAGTAAATGTTCCTTTAGTCTCTAAGGTTTGAGTGAATTACACAATTACTCGTAATATTTTCAAAATTATATGTGATCGAAATTATATAACAAAATTAACTATGACTTAAAAAATAACGAAAATCAACTCTGCTGGCAAGATTTGAACCTAGATTTTAAGCTAGAAAAGTTGCATATTTGCTAATGTGCTATAGAGGAGGATTTAATAATGATACTTAAAATAGATTATATTTATATAAAAATTCGAAATTTGAGTTTTTGGAAGCTTCAATCGGTTGAAAAATTAATTTTGTCTAGAATCTGTTAATAAATATTCATTATATATTTATTTTAGGGGACAAGTCTATGTTACGGCTTCTGTAAGTAACAGCAGCCAATGGAGAACTTCCACGGGTGCTAGAGAAGAGAGAAAGAGGTCCCAATGCAAGGTGATGGAAATGGGAAAGTTCGAAGCTGTTACTTGCAGCCTCTGTACCGTAGCCATGTCCTATTTTAGGTCATTGGTGAGTTTTGTTTAATTCTCCATAAGAAAAAAGAGGCAATGGTTGATTTCCAGACTCCAGTAACACTACTGAGTACTGACCTACATAAAAAAAAAAATGAAAATAAAATGGGCCATGGGGGGGGGAATCTCAAACGTGATGGCGAATAAAAAATAAAACAATTTTATGAAATAATTAAAGTTTTATAGACGTTATACCAGCATCTGTCAACCCTTTTTTACCCTCATCATCAAGAATCCTGCAAGAATAAGCTTGTCTTGACTTTGAATTAACGCGGCCCTCTCTCAAGTCTTCAAGTTGTTTTCTTCTACACGTTCAAAAACAGTTGACAGTAATTGGATACGCAAAAGTCTTGATTGCAAGAAGAGAGAGAGGAGGGTTCCTTGCAAATACGTACGATAATATTGAAAGGGAAAGAACCATTTGCAAATTAGATGGGTCAGAGCTATAATAATTAACGATCCCATATTTCCACTCCGTCTTATCTTTAATCTAAATGGCCTAATTTCAATTTTTGTTTGTATAATGAGTAGGCAAGGGGACACCGGACGGGACGTCAGTTCATACTTCAGGAACAGGGCCATTCCCAGTCCCTGTACTTGACTTTGAATAAACGCCGGCCCTCTCAAGTCTTCAAGTTGCTATCCTTTACACGTTCAAAAAGAATCGACAGTAATTGGACACAAGAAGTCTTAATTGGAAGAAAGATAGAGGAGGTTTCCTTGCAAATACCTACAATAATATTGAAAGGCAAAGAGCCATTAATTAGAGGGGTCATGGGTATAATAATTAACGGTTCCATATTTCCATTCCGTCTTGCCTTTAATCTAATTGGCCTAATTTCAATTTTCATCTCTGTGATGAGAAGCCAAGGAGGGACACTGGGGTACTGGACCGGACGTCAATTCATTATGAGGAACAGAGCCATTCCCTGTCCCAGTACTTGACTGGCTTGTTGAAATATCTTTGATGAATATTTTGCGGATGTATTTGTTATTGGGCTTCAATTTTTATTTTTATGATAAGTAGGCCAGGGGACACCGGACAGGTCGTCAATTCATACAAAGGGCAATTTTCAGAAACCTCCCCTGAGGTTTGATATAATTTCACTTAGATGGCGAGTTTGATTGTATTCTCACTTACCTCCCCTACCGTTAGTATACATACGGTTTGACCGTTAGTTGACGAGGGTAAACAATGCCGTGAACAGTAACGTATACAGTACCGTATACGTGAATAGTACCGTACATGTGAATAGTGTCATTTTTCCTTTTATGCTCCTCTTAAGGTTTTCGACTGTCCTAAGTTCAAAAGTGATGTCCGTTTTGCCGTCTGATCTCTCCTTTATTGTGAAATGACTATAATGCCCCTAAAATACATAAAATACTTAATTAAAATAACAGACACGTAATTAAATTACAAGAAGGTTAAATATATAAAAGTAAGGGTTGTTAGTAAGGCTTGAAAGGTAAAATGACGGTTTTCTCCTTTATAAATATGCATTTTCTAACACTCAACAATTAGGATAACCCAAAATATGCATTTTCTCCCTTCTTGTCTCTCCGGCGAATGAACCTCGGCATTAAAGCTTTCATCCCTGTCTCTCTTTGACCGAGTCCCTACTTCAGGTATTTCTTCTATTTTCTCGGTCTTGGTTAGTTGTAGATAATTTCTTTTCTCTGTGCTTTGTTTGGGTAGTGGTTGGTGGTGGTGCTCTGGTTATAATTTAGGGAATGTCGAAAGGCAAAGAGAAAGTCGTTGAGATTGATGACGACGAACTAGGTTTCTTGCCTAGTCTGCTCATCGATCCTGCTTTTGACCCCGGGATCCCCTTAGAACCCATTAGGTCTAGTGTCGGGACTAGTGCTAGGAGGATGTCTCCCCAAACAACCTCCACGAGCGGAAGTAGCGGTGAGGAGGGATCTTCTGGCTCGGAAAACACCCTAAGTGTGTTAACATATATGTTTCCATAATATTGATTTTGATGATAACAAACAAAGTTAAGAATGATTAATCTTTTAAGCTCAAATTATTTAATATTCTTTTTAAATAAATCATTATTTTCACATTATAAATGTTTTGTATTTAATGGAAAAATGATTTTATGAAATTGATTGTTTTTATTCTTTTTAAATAATAAATCATTATTTTCACATTATAAATGTTTCATATTTAATGGAAAAATGATTTTATGAAATTGGTTGTTTTTCAAAGTTTATGGTTTAATTGAAAGCATTTTGAAAACTTTGAAACAAACAAGTATTGCTTGAAATTTTGGTGAAGGACTTATTTGAAAAGTGTCATAGCATTTTGGGCTATAACATAATTTCAGAAAGTTTTGGGATTAACAAAGCATTACTTAGAAATTCTGAAATTGGACCTATTTGCAAAGTTTCATGACGTGTTGGGCTATGGTACAGTTTTGTAAAGTTTTGGGGTCAAACTGTAATTTTAGAAAATAGTGCACTGTGCAGGTTACTGTAGCAATCACTGTAGCAAACGGCTAACCGTTTATTTAAAAACGGCTAACCGTTTATTTAAAAAGGCTAACCGATAATTTTCAGAAAGCATATTCTTTAAAGTATTGTTAATATGATGATTCTGGAAACTAACGGTGAACCGTTTATTGAAAACGGTTAACCGATTATTTCCAGTTTGCTAACCTTGAACCGTTTAGTAAGAACGGTTAAACCAAATTTGTTTTGCAGGTCTCTGAAAATTAACGGCGAAAGGGTAAGCCTAAACGGCTAACCGTTTATTTGAAAATTAGCCCAACGGTAACTTTGACCGACCGAAACGGTTAACCGTTTAGGGTTAACGGCGAACCATTTTCTGTCCGACAGTCTATAACGGCTAGTTTTTCAGCTCCAACTATAAATAAGCTCAATCCAATTCAAACAAGTAGAATTCCAACGATCATCATTGAGCAAAATATTGAGAATACAACTTTCATTGAGCTTTAAATCTTTGTATTCATCTTATTCATTCACACATTGAGCTTTCACTTGTGATCAAACACATTGTGTGAGAGAGATTCATTTGTAATCTTTTTTGTAAAATCAAGTTAAAAGATTGTAAGTGTTGGGATACACTTGGGTTAAGAGATTGGGGATAATCTCTTGTTGTAAAGGTCCATTGACACCTTGGAAGTCAATTGTAAGCGTTTGAAGCCTTGGAGGCTTGCTTAGTGGAATCCTCAAGCCCGGTGTGCTTGGAGGCGTGGACGTAGGCGGGGATTGCTGAACCACGTAAAAATCCTTGAGTTTGCTTTCTCTTCCCCTACTCATTTATTATTGTGCTTTTATTGAATTTATTGTTTTCGAATTTATTAAGGCATTAGATTAAATTGTTGTGTGGTTTGCCTAAGATAATTTTTAAAATCCCAATTCACCCCCCTCTTGGGTTGCCTAGTTAGTATTTCATTTGGTATCAGAGAGAGGTGCTCTTGTGTAGACTTAACCGTCTAGAGTTAAAGATCCATGGCAACCCATAATGACTCAATTTTTAGGGAAGGACAATCCACAATTAGACCACCGTTCTTTGATGGTAATGACTATCCTTATTGGAAAACTAGGATGAGAGTGTTTTTACAAGCCTTAGATTATGAACTATGGGAAATAGTTTGTGATGATTCATTCATTCCTAGGAAGAATGTTTTAAGTGAATTGGATAAGAAAAAGATGTCATTAAATTCCAAGGCTATGAATGCTTTATTTTGTGCCTTAGATAAAAAGGAATTTCATAAAGTTTCAAATTGTTCTAATGCTTATGAAATTTGGAGAAAACTTGAAATTGTGTATGAGGAGACTACAAAGGAGGAGGAATTTCATGAAGTG
Organism: Citrus x clementina; assembly: GCF_000493195.1. NCBI lineage: Eukaryota > Viridiplantae > Streptophyta > Magnoliopsida > Sapindales > Rutaceae > Citrus > Citrus x clementina. Next base: position 11,855,206 of record NW_006262339.1, on the reverse strand, counting down.
TCGAATTTGGCACTTATGGCAATTGGAGATGACTCGGATGATGGACTTGATGAGGTAAATGATCTTCTTACTTATGATGAATTACATGATGCGTTTAAAGAATTGTATGATGAGTGGATGAAAATTGGTAAAAAGAATGCATGTCTTAAAAAGAAAATGGTAGAGCTCAAAAATGAAAATGAATCTCTATGTGCAAAGATTACATGCCTAGAATTAGAGAATAAAACATTGTATGATAGAGTTGCATTATCAAATGAGAAACCTAACATTTCACACAAGCATCTAGAATCACATGTAAATGACTTGAAAAATGAAAAAGATGCCTTGCAAAAATCCAATGTTTCATTAAATGAAAAGATCAAAGAATTGGAATTAGATAATGAAATGTTACATGATAGAATTGCATCATTCACATGTAAACAAAGTACTTTGTATGAGCATGAGAAATCACATGTTGATGAATTAATAAATGAAAATGAAACGCTTAAGAAAAGGAGCAATGAGTTGAATGAGATTGTTTTGAAATTCACAAATGGGCAAAAGATGTTGGATAACATGCTTAATTCACAAAAATGTGTGTTTGATAAAGGAGGACTTGGGTATAAGCCTTACTTGAAACAAAATATTATAAGAATTATTTTGTTAAGGCTACCTCCACAAATGATCAAATTGTATGTCATTATTGCAATCAAAATGGTCATATGAAGAATAGATGTCAAATTAAAAGAAATGTGTATTATGGAGTTAAATGTATTTGGGTTCCGAAAGGAACTAAATCTAACACTCAAGGACCCAAGAGTATTTGGGTACCAAAGGGCACAACGTGAATGTTCTCTTTGTAGGAACCACAATCAAGGAATGGTGGAGAGTTCCTTGATGAAGCTTATGAGGATAATCACTTGATCATGGTCTAAGCAAAAATAATGAGGCAAAATGATTTAATTGTTTTGGTAACTATTATTGCCTTATTGATTATAAGTTATGGTCTTTTAATCTTAGTAAATATTTAACATTTCATTTGGTATCATAACATTGAGTGCATTAACATGAAGTGGATAAGTTTATCTTGCCTATTTACTATATTGAGTGAATCATGACAAATGAATTTACGAAAGTATGCTTGTATGTTTACATGATGGAATTATCATTGTGTTTAACATTTAGTGCTTTATCATGATGCATGGTTATATATAAGATGATAGCTTGTCAACTCATCATGATGAATTTGTTTTGATTTTAATGATTATTTAATGCCTAAGCATGAAAAATAAGTGATATGCTTTAATTCTCAATCTTTGAATACTTACATATTTCATGATTGTGTGAGGTATATGCATGATAGATGAGTTATATGTTATTTCTTGTATTATAAATGATCATGGTGGAGAATTTGAAAATCATGCATTTGAGATTTTTTTTAATGATTTTCCATTAAGCATAAATTTTCATCACTTAGGACTCCACAACAAAATGGAGTTGTAGAGAGAAAGAATAGGTCTATTAAAAAAAATAAAAATGGCTAGGACCACATTGATTAGACTTCATCTCAGTAATACTCTCTATGAGCTTTGGAATTATAGAAAACCCAACATTAGTTATTGCAAAGTTTTTTGGATGCAAATGTTTTATTTTGAGCACAAAAGATAATCTTGGCAAATTTGATCCAAAATTTGATGTTGGTATTTTTCTTGGTTATTCAATCACAAGCAAAATTTATAGAGTGTATGACAAAAGAACTTTGATTGTGGAAGAATTTATACATGTTATATTTGATGAGTCTAATTCTTCCTCTATGGAGAAAGTTGTTGTTGATGATAATGTAGATGAAAAGCTACAAGAAGATTATCAAATGATAGCCAAAAGAACACACCACTTGAAAATCAAGAGGAGCAACACGCGGAGTAAAATGAAAGTACTTCTCAAACACTCCCTAAAGAGTGGAGGTATGTTTCTTCTCACCCTAATGACTTAATTTTGAAAGATCCATCACAAGATGTAATTACTAGATCATCATTTAAAAATATATGTAAGTATGGATTTGATCACTTGTTATTTAACTCATAATTATGGCTTTTCTTAATAGTTATGTTAATTTTGATGATCCATATATTGGCATATGTTGATTTTGATGATTTATACATTGTCATTATGTACTTATGCTTTGCTTAAGTTTTGATGATAAAGTTTGTGCATTGATGATTACATTGTATTTGATGAAGCTTTGATCTTATGCAATCTATGATCAGTGAATGAATGCATTTTTTGTACTTTATCGATGTATTGTTGAATATGTCTTACTTATTTTAAATGATATCGAAAAAGGGAGAAATACATATACTTCGAGAGTTTTAAGTATATGAGATTTTTTTGTTATATTGAATGTCACATTAGATATTTGATGAGTTTAGTTGTCTTTATTTATAAAATGTGATTGATAATTATGGAGCTTGAATATTTGATAATATGCATGCCAATTTGGTAAAGAAATCAAAACCTCTTTGCGAAGAAGAATTTTCAAAAATTCGGCATAAACTTGGAATGATTTGATTTCTTGATGATTTTGGTAATTGATGATTAGATGTGCGTTGCTTGATGAATTGAAGGAGTTATTGGTTTGTTATAATTGTTGAAGCTTATATGGAAATATTTTTTAATCACGTTGAGTATTTGAGAATTTGCTCATCTTTAAGGGGAGATAAATATGATATGTTTTTGGATAAAATCATTGTGGTTAAAATTTAAAATTGGCCATATATTTAGGGGGAGCATATAATATGATTTTGGATAATATGCATTTTGAATTTTTTTGTTGTCCAAAGGGGGAGATAAACTAATATATCATTTCAATGTTATCAAAAGGGAGGAGAATAATATGCACTTTGAGTATTCTTTTGATAATTGATATTTGATTATGGTGATCATTTTGATGATATTTGATTATGGTGATGATTTTGAGATATAATGACGATTTGATTTCATGGGTGTTTTATATGATAAATTTCATGTTATGAGTTGTTGATTTGGTGATTAATGGAATAATGGTTCATGATATTTTGGTGTGATGATTTGTGTATGGAGTTGGCTTTTATCATGATCTATAATAATTTGGGAGTAATATTACTAATCTTGTATTTGAGGTAATGCTTGTTGTTAGGGGGAGATTCTTTCAAAATTTCTACTCAAACAACATGGGTAACAAATTTGCTACTTTTATTCTTTTCCTTTACGTTTTCTTTTTTATGATGAAAGGGGAGAAGAATACATGTTTTCAAATCTATAAAAATTTGCTACTTTTGTCTTTGCCAATTAAGTTTTTCTTTTTGATGATGAGGGGGAGAAAAATCCATGTATTTAAATCATTAATTTAGCTAATTGGCAAGTTGTAAAAGAAGATTATATTTAGGGGGAGCAATTTGTGGAATCATTCTTTAAATACATGAAATGTTTGTCATCATCAAAAAGGGGGAGATTGTTAACATATATGTTTCCATAATATTGATTTTGATGATAACAAACAAAGTTAAGAATGATTAATCTTTTAAGCTCAAATTATTTAATATTCTTTTTAAATAAATCATTATTTTCACATTATAAATGTTTTGTATTTAATGGAAAAATGATTTTATGAAATTGATTGTTTTTATTCTTTTTAAATAATAAATCATTATTTTCACATTATAAATGTTTCATATTTAATGGAAAAATGATTTTATGAAATTTGTTGTTTTTCAAAGTTTATGGTTTAATTGAAAGCATTTTGAAAACTTTGAAACAAACAAGTATTGCTTGAAATTTTGGTGAAGGACTTATTTGAAAAGTGTCATAGCATTTTGGGCTATAACATAATTTCAGAAAGTTTTGGGATTAACAAAGCATTATTTAGAAATTTTGAAATTGGACCTATTTGCAAAGTTTCATGACGTGTTGGGCTATGGTATAGTTTTGTAAAGTTTTGGGGTCAAACGGTAATTTTAAAAAATAGTGCACTGTGCAGGTTACTGTAGCAATCACTGTAGCAAACGGCTAACCGTTTATTTAAAAACGGCTAACCGTTTATTTAAAAAGGCTAACCGATAATTTCCAGAAAGCATGTTCTTTAAAGTATTGTTAATATGATGATTCTGGAAACTAACGGTGAACCGTTTATTGAAAACGGTTAACCGATTATTTCCAGTTTGCTAACCTTGAACCGTTTAGTAAGAACGGTTAAACCAAATTTGTTTTGCAGGTCTCTGGAAATTAACGGCGAAAGGGTAAGCCTAAACGGCTAACCGTTTATTTGAAAATTAGCCCAACGGTAACTTTGACCGACCGAAACGGTTAACCGTTTAGGGTTAACGGCGAACCATTTTCTGTCCGACAGTCTATAACGGCTAGTTTTTCAGCTCCAACTATAAATAAGCTCAATCCAATTCAAACAAGTAGAATTCCAACAATCATCATTGAGCAAAATATTGAGAATACAACTTTCATTGAGCTTTAAATCTTTGTATTCATCTTATTCATTCACACATTGAGCTTTCACTTGTGATCAAACACATTGTGTGAGAGAGATTCATTTGTAATCTTTTTTGTAAAATCAAGTTAAAAGATTGTAAGTGTTGGGATACACTTGGGTTAAGAGATTGGGGATAATCTCTTGTTGTAAAGGTCCATTGACACCTTGGAAGTCAATTGTAAGCGTTTGAAGCCTTGGAGGCTTGCTTAGTGGAATCCTCAAGCCCGGGGTGCTTGGAGGCGTGGACGTAGGCGGGGATTGTCGAACCACGTAAAAATCCTTGAGTTTGCTTTCTCTTCCCCTACTAATTTATTATTGTGCTTTTATTGAATTTATTGTTTTCGAATTTATTAAGGCATTAGATTAAATTGTTGTGTGGTTTGCCTAAGATAATTTTTAAAATCCCAATTCACCCCCCTCTTGGGTTGCCTAGTTAGTATTTCAAAGTGAAGATCAAGGAGGTGACTCTGGTGAGGGATCCTCACCGGGAACATCGCGACCAGAAGGGCGGGATACAGTAGGAGGTAGAGCCCTGTCACGGGATTATGCTATTGATTACATAACGTGCACGACCACATTCAATGAGCTCGATGACCTCTGGCTTAGGTACCATATTCCTAGTGAAATACCCCTTAGGATCCCAAGAAAAAAGGATACTCCTAGCAAACCTCCTAGGGGATATGTTACCCTGTTTCTGGAGAGTTTTAAGTATGGGCTGAGGTGCCCCTTGCAACCCTATTTTGCCCGGATACTCAACGGGCTAAATCTAGCTCCTGGTCAGCTGAACTCCAACGGGTGGAGATTGCTCTCTGGTCTGTTCATATTGTGGGACAGATGTTGCCAAAGCGAGCCCACAATTGATGAGGTGAAGCACCTGTACCAGCTAAAGAGCAGCCCCAAAGATGCCAGCTGGTACTACTTCCAATCTAGTACCAAGAGCAAAAAACCCATAACTGATCTTCCAACTGGTGGTGGTGGGACTTGGAAGAAAAAAATATTTTTCGCTGGGGGTTCTTGGGGTCAAGTTGCACAAATTGACGGGAAAGATTGTCGTGTCCCACTCCGTTTCGTGGTCCTAGGTTGCCTGCTCGTTTTAGATGTCTTGTCTTCATAATTGTTCTTACTTTGTTGTTTTGTCTTTAACCAAATGTCTGCTCGTTTACAGGTTCTTAGGGTGTTCACCTCCCACTCAAACCTGACCAGCTCAAACGGGTCAAGGCTGTACTGGCCAATTCCTGCTCGCAACGAGAGCTACTAACCACTTACAACCTGATCGAATCTGACTTGGTGCTTCCCGACCATAAGATGGAGGATGCTGTGATCGGGGCTCTGAACCAGAAACGTTCTCTAGCTCAAACCGCGAAGAGGGACCAGAACAAAGACGCCCCTACTGCAAAGCGGGCCAACATCGTGCAGTAGGTCTCTCTCTTGAACACTTTACCTCCTCCTTCTGCCAAAGTCGGGGAAACTAGTGGAGCAGCCACTGATCCTGTTTCCTCTTCTCCCCCTATCGGGCCCAGATCTCGTTTGCCTGACAATCGAGCAGAACACTTGGTCCCCTATCTAAACGAGCTTTCTAAACTTGTGAGCAAAAAGGACCTGGAGGACTTTGATGGCTGCACCCTAGGCGAGTTGGTGGGGGCCATGTAGTATAGCGCTTTCCATTTCAGCTGCATAACCACCTACTATAAGGCCAAGGTTGGCCGTTATGACAGAAAGATGAAGGAGGACATTCAGTCGGCGATGACCAGAGCTGACGCTGCCGAGAAGAAAGTAGGGGAGCTGAATGTCGAGAATCTGAAGCTGATAGAGCAGGAATCTCTTGCTCAAGCAAAAGCCATTACCCTCGAGGAAGAGCTGATCAAGGTCAATGAGGATCTTCAAAGGCAGAAGGCTATGTACGAGGCTCAGCTCGAATCTCTCCGCGATTCTCACCGAGTTCAGGTCGAGAACTTGGAGAGGGAAGCCGACAACCAGTACGACCAGGGACTCCGGCATTTCTATCGCTGCATCATGGCCGTCCTCGGAAAGCAGCATCCTGATCTGAAGATGGATGATCTTGCAGTTGGTGTTGCTCAACATATGGACAAGGAGCCAAAGGAAGATGCCGAATGGGTGGAACCAATCGTAGTTGAGGAGGAAAACTCTCCCCCTCGTGCCGTTCTTATTGATGTGGGTGAGGCGAGCACCCCCCCGGACGCAACTGGTGATACTCCCCCAGCACCTGAGGTGGACCAGCCAACTGAGGCTGCTCGGCTTACTGACCTACCGTCTTCTTAAATATGTTTCTTGTATTGTAATGAACAATATGTGTATTGATTATCGGCTTTGTTAGTTATTAACAAATTAATGAAAAATGTTTTTGATTACTTTCTTATGTTTGTAATTACGAGCTATTTTTCCATTTGAGAGTCTGCTCGCCTTCACTCGGTCGAGCGGGCTTAGGCTTGGCATATGGTTTTGCCACATGACTGGCTTTTAGACTTAGTTTTTTGCATGTCTAGGGATTCTGCTTGCCTTCGTTCGGTCGAGCAGATCCTGGCACGCTTGGCTTCTGATCTCACCATAAACAGGCTTTGAGACTTGGTGAGCCTTTGTATGCCTTAGTAAATATTTCGATGCTTGGGGATTTTGCTTGCCTTCGCGTGGTCAAGCAGATCCTGGCACGCTTGGCTTCTGTCTCGCCATAAAACAGGCTTTGAGACTTGGTGAGCCTTTGCATGCCTTAGTGAATATTTCGATGCTTGGGGATTCTGCTCGCCTTCGTTCGGTCGAGCAGATCGTGGCACGCTTGGCTTCTGTCTCGCCATAAAATAGGCTTTGAGACTTGGTGAGCCTTTGCATGCCTTAGTAAATATTTCGATGCTTGGGGATTCTGCTCGCCTTCGTTCGGTCCAGCAAATCTTGGCACGCTTGGCTTCTGTCTCGCTGTAAAACAGGCTTTGAGACTTGGTGAGCCTTTGCATGCCTTAGTGAATATTTCGATACTTGGGGATTTTGCTCGCCTTCACATGTCGAGGCAACCATCGGGAAAGTCCCATCTATGAACTCATCCAGGTACTGATTTCTCACCAAATCTTCAACCTGGGTTTTGAGATCTCTGCATTCTGCAGTGGTATGGCCATGAGTGCCATGGAACTTACAATAGCGTCCTCTATCCCTCATGCTGGGTAGTTTTGTTATTGGGGCAGGGAGGTACAGTAGTCCCCAGTCCTTTATAGCCTCGTACACCTCGTCCAGGGGCATCTTTAAGGAGGTATACCGTCCATAGTCCTGGTTTTGGTCGATCATGTGCACTGCCCTTTCACTATTTGCGCTGTTCTGAGTTGGAGGCGGTGGCAGTGCTTCTGGTCTGCTCCCTCTACTACCGTGGGAGTGTGGATGAAGACCACCTAATGCCGAGTCATGCCTTCTCCAAGGCTCCCTAGCTGGTGAGCGAAGAGGTTGTGCCCTGCTGCGCTGATACTATGGTGGCCTTTGATAAGGCTAGTAAGCGGTTATCCGACCTCCTGCACCACTACCTGCGGTCTGGTGGTCCTTCCTCCTGATCGGCCCATTTCTTGGTAATGCTCTCTTCTCTTTCTTTCCCAACCCTTCCAGCTGGTCTGTCTTAATCCGAGCTGCCTTTTCTTCCTCGATCTCTATGTCTCTTTTAGCCTGCTCGTATGCAGCTGCATACGTCTGAATAGTTGGGCTTCTCAAGTTGTACCACAGCCTTCCTATCTTCACTCCCTCTTTCAATCCCCTTTGTGCCTGAGGATGGTTGAAGGCTCCCAAATCGAGGACAACACAATGAAACCTTTTGATGAATTCCTAAAGGGTTTCTTGCTCCCCTTGCTTCATGCTTTTCAACTCCATCATGTCATCTTCTGGTGCCATTGCCTCACGAAACTGCTCTGTAAATTCCTGGCACATCTGCTCTAAGGTTTTAATGCTCCCCTGAAGCAGTTTCCTGTACCACTCGCGTGCACGTCCCTCTAGGGATAGTGGGAACACCCTGCACCTTTGGGCTTGAGATAATCCTTGTACCCCGGTTATATCGTTGAAGCGCTCTATGTGTACCAGCGGGTCAGTTCGTCCCGAATATCTAAGGTCTGGGAGGCGGAAATCTCTTGGAATGATTGCCCTCATGATCTCTGCTGCGAGCGATGATTCTCCGTCCAGCATTATCCTCCAACCAGGAGCTCTGCTCTTTCCTTGCATGTCATCAATTGCCTACGCCAATCTGCGCACTTCCTCCTCCAGCTGCACTACACGACCAGGGTCACGTGCTGCAACTTGATCCTGCTCTTGCTCTACATCATGTAAGTGTTGCCTGAGCTCTGTTTCCTCTGCATTTGCCACCCCATCATCCTCATCAAAAATCTATCTTGCTGGGGATTGCTCTTCCTCTCTGTGAATTTCTCCCTGCAGAGATAGGTTACCTCTCTCACCACCAAATCTCCTGGTGGTTTGACTTCTCCTTATACTATCGTGACCTGGTGCCACTCCACCATTTCTCACCCTTTCCTCCTGGGTTCCCCTTCGTTCACTCCGCAGCTCATGTAGGATGGTTGTCAGGGTCTCCATCTGCTTTTCCATCCGTTCCATCCGGTCAGACATGGCTTTTTCCCGTGCTTCACTGGCTATCTCCCTCAACGTCACGGAATCATTAAGCCGCAAATCACCCCTTTGCGCACTACTTCCTCCTGCCTCCATTGTTTTTTCCACTTGCTTTACTCCTCTTCTTACTATCAATAGAAGCTTTTTGATCAGCTCCCCACAGACGGCGCCAAAATGTTGATGCGAGATTCTGGTTGCCTTTTCTACCAAGACTAGGACCTCTGCTCGACCAACTCTACCAGATCAGGTTCTCTCCTCATAAGGCTTCTTCTCCGAAAGTTCCTGCGTACACAGAAGCAGGTCAGAGTACGCCGGTTGTTTCCCCGGCGTAAACCCTCCGATGCTCAAGTCAGATATGAAGGTTCTGGGAATGTTTGCCACGAATCTTATGGCTTTTCTCTAGTACCCGTTCTTTAGAGCTCTCTTTTCTCAGTTATAATCTCAAAAATGCTAACCCTTTTACCTTCGTTGGCTACCTTTTTATAGGCCACCTCTGAACTCAAGCCTTCCCTCCATTCGCGGTTGTTATCTCCCCACCTCTCGTAAGTGGATGCCCCATTTCCGTAGTCGTGGATGGTTGCGTGGCCTTTGTGCCTTGATTATCGGACTGGAGAGCATGTCTCACCAACTGTCGTTGACCGGGTCTCCTCTACTCAGCCCTTAGCAGGAATGCAGTAGGAATGGCTTTATGCTTCCAGCCGAAGATTGGCCTTGTGGATGGCGTACTCGTGGACGAGCCGGATATTCCTGCTCCTGCTCCCCCGGATACCAGATTCTTACCAGATATACATGTTCGAGGAGCCCTGCTACCAGATGTCTGCTCATTAGTGTTGGTCTTCGTTGAAGAATATCCCACAAACACCAGTGATGACCAAAAACAAATGTAAGTTGCTCTAATTACTGCTGATAATTTCAATTTTCTATTGAGAAAACAAACCATCTTCACATTTACGCAAAGTGGTGGAAACATTGAAAGATCATGCCAGCAAAGCTGTTGTGAATACTGTGGACCATTTGGGTTCTGTGACTTGTAAGGTTAATGATCTCTTAGATGCAAAGGTCGACGAAGTTTCGGATGCAGAGCATCGAATATCTTGCATGAACAGGTATGCTTGTAATTCAATCATCAGAGGTTCCTGAGATTATTGATGAGTGTATTGCAACTATAAATTGTTTTCCTTTTCTTACATAACCGAGCATTCCTTTGATCATCCATCCGAAGTCTCTTCTTTAAGATTGATTTCACTGCATTAAAATAGTCAGATTCAAGTTAGTGGTGGGTGCAGTCCAGAGTCAACTGCCATTTTGATGCCATCAAGAATTGCCAAAGCATTCAGCATTTTTTCTAAGCAAGTTTTCCTAGAGATGGAAGCAGCCGTGACACCCCATTTGAATTTCTTATAATACAAGTCGAATCTGCTTTTATTCTAAATTTAAAGATGCATCGACTTTTGGTGATTCTGCCCAAGATAAAGTGTATGCAGAAAATTGTTGCTCAATGTCAGCGTTGCTAAGTCTGTAATCTTTCATCTTAGCAATGCTATAAAAATGCATTTTTTTTTTCTTTGAGGCTTCAGGCAGAGGGATTGCAGCATCAATTTCCAATTTTTTTCGAGCATATTTATAGCCACAAGCACATGATAAGCACCCTCCCGAGAATTCCAGCATGTGAAACAGTGCTGTCTACGATTTTATCTTTTCTGGGTTCCTTTTGGGTGACAAGAAATCCCTTGACGCTTGCTATAGAAAAATCTTGATTTTCGAACTTATAGAGAGACGCCTGATAGGATTCCACCAGCTAGATGAATTCTAAAAGCTTGAAGGCTATCGAGGCACGTTAAGCTGAGGGCCACTTGGTAGCCAAGTAGGTACCTCCTGCGTCACACAATGGTAAAGAATTGCATCAATGGCTGGAAGAATATTAGCACTAATGAATTCTTCATTCTATTCACTTTACGAAATCAATATCAGATTGAACTGTTTTGAGGGTAAACAGAAAAGCCCTAGAAGTGAGGTCTGGCAATCTAGTTAGGCCCAAACTGAAAGAGTTGGAGATAGCTTGCCAATAACTTTATTGAAAAGGTCTAAGGGAGGATTGTAACATTTACAGCTGCAACCTCTTGCTAAAACCCAATGATTGAAAAAAAAAAATTATAATTCACAGCTTTGAAGATTTCAGCTTTCCGATAATTTGAAGGTTTACATTATAAAACGAACACTATAGATTCTCTTGTTACAAACACGTCAACTAATCCGAAACAAGATGGCGAATTAAAGTAATACAGTTCCTACTATGAATGATTCTCCAACTGCCAAAGATAGTATGATGTTACAATTCCGTTCCATGACCAAACTGTTCGATTGTTTTTGTCGCAAGTGTAAGCACATCTACAAAAGCAGAAAATGATGCACGAAGAAACCCTGCCTCAACTGCCTCAAAGTGCCTGAATCAGATGAGAAAATAAACAAAATGTCCAAGAAAAGTTGATATACTAAAGAACAATGGTATCTTAGAGGAAGAACTCTTCTGAAGTAACATATTTGAAAATTTTTCAGGAAAAGGGGAAAAATGATTATTGAACGAGCCACACAAAAGTTCCAAATGAATATTGTCTCATAGGATAAACTGATAGATGCAAATTGAATAAATATTGGACAAGAATGAAAAATCAGTTACAAGAATGACCAAAGAATAGAAACTTACACTAAAAGTTTCCCATTAATCACAGATATCTGCCTTTTCAATTTGTCTGGTTGCAACTGCACTTGGAAATTGAATTCAAGTAGGAATTTATTGAACAAGCAATAAAGTTAAAGGAGCAAAGTATGATCTTGGGAATAGGATCGTGGTGGATCACCTCCTTATCAATAGCTAATGCTGCATACACAATTGATGCATTCTCATTGGACTCGTAATCCACTTCAAAGTCACTGCATGGGAAAAACCATTTTCTAAGAAACAACAAAACATTTCAGGTACAGTTCCTCTAAAAACTTTCTGAAAGGGGGAGAAAGAGCACTACACTGTCATGGGATAAAAATAGATAACTCGTAAATAACAGAGGAATTACAGATGCTCTGTCCTGTTCCTCAACTTCCAATAGTATATTATCCTCAATGCCAGCTTATTCAAAAATCTTTCAGAACTATCCAACATTCTGATAATAGTACCACTGACTTTATTTTTTTATGGTTCACACAACTTATAACTAAATTACAAATTAGTTCGCGTGTCCAGTAAACTATCCGATCCACAATTTAACAATATGCGCCACGGCCCATTGATTAAAGTAAACACTATAACATTTTACAATCTTTCCATTTTAATATTGGTTTTAATTATTTACTTTATATTTTAAGTGTCGCTGGTTTTTAATAAGTCAAAATCAAGTTGTTAGTTGGTTCCTTATTTTGTGGATTCATGGAGAATGATGGAGAACAAGCTTAATGCTTGCTTATTTTTATACTTGTAGCTTTGAAGTAAAGCTCTATTTAAAGCTTGATGTTGTTCAATAAAAGAGTGTCTTGAGTGCTATTATTTTCGCAACTTGTAAATTAAATTTTGTGAGTTTATTGGTTTCTCAAATAACCAATATTATTTTGAAGGTCTAGAGTTCCTCGAATTAACCTATTCTTATTGATTTCCTTCTATTTTGTTCAAGTTACCTTTCCAATCATTTGTGTTTGTATCATAAGTATTATCTTTAAACTTTGTTTTCAAGTTTTGATACTAGACAATAATAAAAGAAAGTTATAGCTTCAACCCTAAGAAATCATCGTTAGCCTCCTCGAACACCCATGCAATTGTGTCATGCTTGAAATGAAAACAATTAATAGAATCAAAACCTATGAAGCAGACGTCTTCAATTTATTCGATATATTGCAACTCAATAACCACCTCATATTCATTCTAAGCAATCAGATTTGAGAAGAAAACATCTTTCTAGCATTAATACCAACACAAACAACACAATACAAAGCATAGCAGAAGCTAAAAACGCAAACATATAGCAGTAGAAATTAAACATTTTGGTATATTTTTCTTTCCTCTTTTAGGAAATAAAGCTTTGAAGGCAATTGACTGAAAGCCATTTTAAAAAACAAACCTTTAATATTTATACAAACAGCGTAAGAACAAAATGGAACAAACCCACATTGAATAACCAACCGAAGCATAAAATTTATTGACAGAGGAAGATAACAATATTGAATAAATAAGGCAAAATTAACATTTCCCAAGATGAGAAAAGTCCCAGTAAATGGAGACTTAGTTGAACCTCTAGCATAATAAATATATATCACAATGTTAAATTAAAGAAACAGAAACAGCTAAGAGAGAGAATTAAAACCAGCTAAATTCCCATTGCGATGGGTCGCAAGACAGAGCAGCTGCTATCACTTCTATTCTTCGCTGGGAAATTTTTTTTAAAACTGCTAGGAGGGTCTTAAGTAGGGAAACGGGCCGGGTTTTTTCATTTTGAATTTAACCAGAACGGGCCGATTTTTATTTATTTTTTTTGGGTACAACTTTTGGGATAATGTATAGATTTTTTAAAGTAACTTTTTCTGAATTTTTTTTATAGATTTAAAGCTGGTCAAAATCCAAAATTTATAAGTAAAACTTTCGAGTAAAATGATACTAATTAGGGTGGTAGATTTGACCCACTTATTATATTTTACCAACCCCTTTCAGTTAACGCTATTAAAAATTTTAAACTAAACTTTATATATCAACATACCTCATTGAATCGCGAACTTAGCTTTATTACGATTTTTTATCTTTTTTCCAAGCACTGAAACTTATAAAATCTATTTCAAAAAGAAAAAAAAATCTCAAAATCACTATAATCTCTCTCTCTCTTTTTAAAGATTTATCCATCATTACCATAACCATAAAAAAATTAATATTTCTTCATCATCTTCTATTGCGTGCTATAAATTAATTTCTTCCAAAAGTAAAGTATACAATATTTAAGAAAGAATTAAAAAGTTTAAAAAAATTAAGGTTTAAGAAAATAAATTAGTTAAATTATATATTAATGGAAATTATCATGTGGGTGCACTTAAAAGCTATTTACTCTTTTAAATCATTTCATACAAAGATAAAATAAATATTAGTATAAAAGTAATTAGTGGGGGCTGGTGAGGTACAACGAGGGGGTCAAATATCACAACTCTATTAATTATTTTCTTATCAATAAGTTTGGCAATTGATCTAGTTGAGCTCAGGCTTGGCCAACCCCTAGCCTTGCCCTTATAATTAAAAATAAAGGGTCTTAACTTTCAAAAGTTTGATCCTCAAAAGTAAGGGTTGGACTAGGGTCGGCCTTTTTCAAGTCAAGTTCAGGCTCGAGCTTTATCCACACTTTGCAATAACCTTTTAATTTTTAGATACTTTAGTAGGACTCCAACTCTTCATTCTTTATTAATTATATTGTACTATTATTGTTCCATTTTATGATAAATTTGGTTGTAAGGCATTTAATAAATTAACTTTTTATTTAGCTTTATTGAAAATCCAACATGTAAAAATCTAACCAAATTAGCAAGTAAATAAATCGAATACAAAATACTATCAGTTTGAGGAGTGAGTTTTGACCACATTTGTAGTGTATGTGTTCTAATTTTTAAGTATTATTTTTTTAATTTTGAAAATTAATTTAAGGGTCAAAGGTTGAGTTAGGATTTTTTATAAAGTCCTAACCCAGACTTGAATGTAATCCGGTCGAAACTTGATCCTTGACCCTTTAAATTCAATTAAAAACCCTAAAAATTAAAGTTAGGTCAATCAGACAAGAACATGGTCTAGTCTTTTTGCCATCCTTATCAATTATGGAAAGAGTAACGTTATACTTACTCACTTTATATATTCAATTGGGAATTTCAATAATATGATTTTTTATGTGTCACAATAAATTGCAAAAAATAATAAGTCAATAATTAATAATAAAACTGTAACATATGCACTTTAATTTTCCTAATTAAGTGTATTATTTAATTTTTTCCCTTCGACATTAATTTTAAATTTGTCGGACTTGTTCCAAATTATTACGGTGAAGTTGATACAACACGATTATCTGACATTATGAGTGGTGATTGTTAAATGTTATGCATTTCTTAAATAAATCATGTTTGGATTATTTTAAATTTGTCACGACATAAAATTGAGACAATTCGAACACAATTCAATGGCTGTGTCGTTGGATTTTTATTTCAACACGGGTCTCGCATTAGCTTAATTGGTAGTAAGCTTTAAAAAAAAATGGAAGCTAGTTTCTATAAATAGAAAGAGGGGAGTTGGTTTCCAAAAATGGAAAGAGAGGGGGCGCGTGAGAGAAAGAGAAATTGACCCATTTGACCCAACCTGACTAGCGAAGCCGACCCGACTCCAACTCTTGTTTTCGGCCACCGTTCCAGTCAAGTTTGGTATCGATCTGAAGTTTGAGCGATGCCGGTCATATCCCCGCTGTCATCGTCGCCGAAAAACAGCCAGAACACGGGTGATCGAAGCTTCAAGGACCGCGACTCAACTCGCTTTTGTCGCAGTTGATTTCGCCGAATTTAGGCCGCATCACCACTTAGATCTTGATCCTCAGCTCACCCTCGTCGTTTTCCAACCAACCCCGCCATCTATAACTGCCGTTTTGGCTGCGAACAACTGTCAGAAATCTTGCGGTTTGGGAAGTTCGATCCGCCATTGTCGCTACGCCTGGGGGGTCATCATTGGCACCATTGGACTGATCGAGGTAAGAACTATCAGACCTGAGCTTCTCGTCGCCGTTGACTGAACTTCGGTATCGTTGACCGGCATGGGCAATTTGGTAATTTTGCAAACTCTGGGATTATTTCGTAATTTCTGAAATTGGTGGATGATTTGGTAATTTCAGACTAGGGCAGTGAGGTAATTTAAGATTTCGGGGGAAATTCGCTAATTTATGTTGTTGAGGGCATTTTAGTAATTTTGCATTCTAAGGGTAATTTCATAAATCCAGAACTTGTGGTTAATTTTGTGATTTGAATTGAGAGCAATTAGGTAATTTAGGATTTGGAGGATAATTTGATAAATTATGGTTCCGATAGCAATTCAGTAAATTTCGATGTCAGGGGGATTTTGGTAATTTTTGGATATAAGGGTAATTTTGAAATTTATGTATCTGAGAGTTTCCTTTCAAGCTTTATTTTGTATTGTTAGATGTATTTCATGTTACAGATAATAATTATGTCGTTTACTTGATTAGGAGGACCCGTGATAACTTCATGAAATGAGAGTTATTATGGCAATTCTAGACTTAAATCAAGATCACTTAGAAAGTAATGATGTGTTTTTATTACATTTTTGTTACGTTTTGCATAAACATTCATTTTAGTTTAGTCTTAATAAGTTTTGCTTGATTTAAAGTAATTTGTGCTCAAAACATGTGCATAATTGTAGGTTTTCAGAAGTTTATAATTCATGGAAGGGATGCTGATGCAATAGGTTGGCAAAAAGGAGGAAGAATATGACCAAAAAATAAGGGAAACAAAACCTAGATCAGTGCAGTGTTATAGCTGTTGCTGGAGCAACCATTGCTGTAGCAATCCTGGAACAACGACAGAGAAAACTTAGCACGGGATATCTGCAGAATTGCAATCTACAGTTTTCTAATTTGACTCATGCTCGCCCTAGGCTTTTGTTTACCCTAAGTTTCAGTTATAAAAAGGGGCGCGCATCACATAAAACGGCGGAAAGGAATTAACATTGGAAAAATCAAGAGGAAAAGAAGAAAACAATATGAATTCAAGAGAACCAAGCTGTATCAGTGAAGAATCCAGCATAGTTATTTGGATTCAATCTTCATTGTTCTTTTCGTTACTCTTTGATTGAACCGATGTATTTCGTGACCAATAGTTTGCTATGTGTTTTTCTTTTTCAAAGTATGAACTAAACTTGCTTGTAGTTGAGTGACAAACAATCTCAATGGGTTTTTGACTATTCTTATGAGTTGCTATATAATTGTTGTAGCATTTTACTCTAGTAGCTATTATTATAACTGTTATTTCGGTTGATCACCCATTTAATGGTTCAAGTTAAGATAGAGTCGCAAAAGGCCTGTCTTAGTGGATATTATTAGAGTAATACTTGATCTTAATTTGAGTTTCCTGGATTAAGTTTATCTTGAATCCCATAAGGGCTATACTTGAAGTTAAGATTTGTGAAGAACTAGACATAGACACTCATCTTGTAGGGTGGAGAGAATAGATGTTCATAATGCCATGCCGTAGGTAGAATAGTAACTGGTCATTGTTAAGATACTTAAGGGTATGAGAAGTCCAACACGCGACAGCTGAGGATGCAAAATAATTATGCCCAGTGCTGTAGGAATTGTTGTAGCAACTTGTGCTAATTTGATGAAAAGCAGTCAACCCATGAAGAGAGTTTGATCATTCAACTACCTCATTCTCATTTCATTTTTTTACGCAATTTATCTAATTTATTTCATTAATGCAATTATTTGATTTATTTCTTTACAATTTTTAATTTCGGTAGTAATCAACTTTAACTAGGTTCATCATGAAATAAAGGTAGATTGCACTATTGTGATTGCTGTAGCATTTCTAGTAACATCAGTCTCTGTGGAGATGATCTAGAATATTCATCACTTTATTACTTGTTGTGTACACTTGCACATTGGCATCAATAGCAATTGAGTAATTCACCAACAACCCGTGAATGAGAATCAACCCACGGACGTTGTTGATACCGAGTCTGAACATCGTCACTGTGAGTGAAATATACAAAACCTATTTTCATAGTATATTCTAATTTTACGATACAATACAACATGTTTTGATAATAAGTATTTGATGCTTCGATTTGATGATTTCCTAGAAAATGGATTTTTATTTACGTGATGATATTTATTATTATTAAAAATGAGTTTGATTAATGATTTTATTATCGTTTTTGAGTAAATGCATGATAATAGAATTGAGTGGATTTGAGATATGTTAAATAAAAAGGAAATGAGATTTCAGATGTGATTATATGTTTATGTACATGTGTATAAAAGGTTGTTTGCAAAATTATTGGACAATACCCTTTCCCTCTAGATACAATGATACAAATGATATGAGATGATGGGTCTTTGGGGCCCGTCTGAATATACATAGAGGCTTTGGGCCGTGTGCTTGGGCGCTTTTGCCTTTTGGGGGTATATGCCTCCAGTATAATGATTACAAAGATACGGATATTGAGATACAGATGATATAGATGGGATATGATGATACAGATGAGATGAGAAGCCTTTGGGGCCCGTTTGAGTACACATAGAGGTTTTGGGCCGTATACTTGGGCACCTTATCCTTTGGGGACCAGATTATACATGCACATATATGATGAGATATATGAGATATGAAATGGCATTTCCACGTCTATCCGTTGTAGCTCCAAGGCATGATAGTTCCTTGATTGTCCGTCCGTCGAGGTCCGGATATGATGGGTTTATTCCCTTGGGTTCTTGTTTGGTGATAGTTTTTGGTATTTAGTATTTGATATTATGAATGTTATGATTTCATTGATGTTATGCAGATTTATGTAATATTGTTATTTCAGTGCATGATTTTAATTAAATATGTTAATTTAAGTTCTTATGATATTTTAATGAAATTGATTTGGGAAAGATTAAATCATTTTAAAAAAAATTATTTTTCAAAAACTACTATCCACTCATTGAGTTTTATACTCACCCCATTTTTATTATATTTTTCCCGCCACAGGAGATTTGCAGATGCATCAGTCGACCCAGCAACAATAGTTAGATTTGAAACTATGGCCACGTGATGGTGTTAATCCTAGATGTTTTGTTGAGATATTTTGAATTATATAATTTATTATTTATTTGTGATTAAGGACAAATTATTATATTCTTGACATTATATGTTTGAAGGATACTGGTATTTGATTGAGGAAGTTAGTTGTGGAGGTTGATTGAATATTGTATCATTTTTTGGAGTGTTAATTTTATAAATTGCAGTTTGGGGATGTCATAATTATATAGGAGACTTTGCCGAAATTTTGGTAGAATTCTTAGACATTAGAATTATTATTAATTTGGTTAGGCGAGTTAGATAGACTCGTCCTGGGGACTCGGGGCGGGTCGTTTCAGTTGGTATCAGAGCACAGTTTTAGATTATGTAGACTTTGTTGTTGTGATTAGAATAAGTTTTGCTGTTGTCAAAGTCGTAATTGATATTTTGTGAGCACTATCATGATTCGTTGTAGCAATAGGGGTGGTTGTAGCTGTACTAAATCAGTAGATGGGTTGACTCCAGGAGATGTACCTGCGGCGGAAAATAATGCTGTAAACGAGAGAGTAGTTGAGTCTTCAACGCACGAGGTTGCACAACAGGCACCAGGAAATGTACCCAACCTTGAGCAGTCAATTGATAAACTAGCTGAGATTGTGACTACAATGGTACATAATCAGACTCATCTGTATGCCGGTCATGTATACACTATCGAGCGTGTACAAAATTTAGGGGCAAAGAGTTTTAATGGTTTTGGAGATCCACCTGAGGCAGAGTCGTGGTTTGTCAAGTTAGAACGTATTTTTAATATGATGAGTTGCTCAGAGGAGGATGGACTTTCCTTTGCCACTTTTCTACTTGAGGATAAAGCTTATCATTGGTGGCAAATAGTAGAACATCAATATCAATGACATGTTGCAATTACTTAGGCTTATATTCTTATTGATCCTGGATCCACGCATTCTTTTGTTTCTCATGTTTTTGCTATGCATTTGAGAGAGAGAGCATGAACCACTGGATTATGGTTTAGTTGTTAATACACCTATAGGGGGTCAATGCTTGCCGAGAGTGTGTATTAAGATTGTATGATTAAATTGGGTGAGCAAGAATTTAGGGCGAATTTGATTATTTTAGACATTCGAGATTTCATTAACATTTTGGGCATGGTTTGACTTGCATCTCATTATGATACTATGGATTGTTTCAAAAAGGAAGTTATGTTTAGAAAAGTCAGGGAAAACTGAGGTGAAATTTTGTGGTGAGTGTAGAGTTTTACCGTCATATGTCATATTAGCCATTGGTGCTAGACGGTTACTAAGAAAAGGTTGCTCAGCTTATATCGCACGTGATAGACACTAAAGTTCGGGAGTTGAGATTGGAGGATATTCTAGTAGTCCAACAGTTTCCAGATGAACTTCCAAGGATGCCACCTAATAGGGAGGTTGAGTTTTCTATTGATTTAGTCCCTGGAACAACTCTTATATCTATAGCACCGTACAGGATGGCTCTAGTTGAACTAAAGGAACTTAAGTTTCAACTGCAAGAATTGGTGGATAAGTGATTTATTAGACCTAATGTGTCTCCGTGGGTGCTCCGGTTTTGTTTGTTAAGAAAAAGAATGGTGCTTTTAGACTCTGCATTGACTACAGATAATTAAACAAAGTTACAATACGCAATAAGTATCCACTTCCATATATTGATGACTTGTTTGATCAACTTCATGGAGTGAAAGTATTTTCTAAGATTGATTTACACTCAGGATATCATCAGCTTAGAATTAAAGAGGTCAATGTTCTTAAAACAACATTCAGAACCTGTTATGGACATTATGAGTTCTTGGTGATGCCATTTGCGTTGACTAATGCTCCAGCAGCTTTTATGGATTTTATGAATAAAGTATTTCACCCTTATCTATATCGGTTTATGATTGTGTTCATTGATGATATTTTGGTGTATTCTCGGAACCAGGAGGAACATGCAGAATATTTGCGAACTGTTTTACAGACTTTAAGGCAAAAGCAGTTGTATGCCAAGTTCAACAAGTGTGAGTTCTGGTTGGATAAACTAGTATTTCTGGGCCATATGATATTAGCTGAATGAATTTATGTCGATCCTCAAAAGATCAAAGCAGTTGTAAATTGGGAACGACCTATAAATGTCACAGAGATTCAGAGTTTCCTCGAAGTAGCTGGCTACTATCGTAGATTTGTGGAGGGATTTTCCAAGATTGTTATTCCTTTGATACGATTAACCAGAAAGAATGTTAAGTTCCAATGGGATGATGACTGTGAAAAGAGTTTTCAAGAACTTAAGACATGTCTTACTTCAGCCCTAGTTCTTACACTTCCATTGGGTAATGAAGGATTTGTGGTATGCAGTGATGCCTTTAGACAAGGATTGGGATGTGTGCTAATGCAACATGGGAAAGTAGTGGCCTATGCTTCTAGAAAACTTAAGAAGCATGAGCAAAACTATCCAACTCATGATTTAGAGCTAGTAGCAGTGGTGTTTGCACTCAAGACATGAAGGTACTATTTATACGGGGCAACGCGTCGGATTTTCATCGATTATAAGAGCCTGAAGTATTTATTTACTTAGAAAGAGTTACATTTGAGACAGAGGAGATGGATCGAGCTGATTATGGACTACGATTGCACTATTGATTATCATCTGGGCAAAGCAAATGTGGTAGTTGATGCGTTAAGTAGGAAGTCCTCCAGCTCTATAGCTCATTTATGAGTGATATATATGACTTTGTTGATCGAGCTGAGATCTTTAGGAGTTAAGTTGAAAGCTAATAACCAAAAACTTGATGCGTAAATTAGCAAGTGTACTAGTCAGTACAAGTAATATAATGAAGAGTAGAGTATTGTCCTACAGAGATTATATATCCTATTAGCTATCGAAATTATTCTAACCCTAATTTATTTGAACAATCGAATAAGTAAATTTAGACTAAAAATTAAAATAAAATAAAATAACTAAAAATTAAATAAAGATGCGACAGTAATAGAAATCACCAAGAGATTAAAACACTAGGACATCTAATTTCACAATAACTAATCCAATTTAATCCTCCATCTATGCTATTAAAATTTATTATCCATGTTGACAGTGAATTTCCCTAGTCTATTCAATATCCTTTCTCGAGCAATATAAAAAATACCTTTATATATTAACCCACTATATCTCTAGGTGAATTTAAATATGCAAAGATTCATTAAGCTCTATGAAAACTCTTAGAAAAACTTCATGAATCACGTTGGCACATCTCTGTCTTTCGTTCAATTCATGGCATACATTACATAGAGCAAAAATATATAAATCTTCTCCCGGTCTCATTATGTATCCTCAAATCATTTAAATATTAGCCAGATATTTAAAAGCATTAAACACAATAATGAACACTCACCGATGGAATAATAAACTAAAAATAACATAGATTTATGGAATTAAATCTTCATAGTTAGGCTACGTCGTAGCCTTAGAAAAATAAATTAGTTCATGGGAATATAAAGAGAATCCATTAATTTAATTGGGAACATTCAAGCAAGACAATTGAGAAGAGGAAAAGAAAAACTCAAGAATTAATTCCAGCCTCCCCCTGAATCTCTTATGGTTGCTTCGTTCTTTTTCTTCCTTCTCTCTCGGTTTTTCTCTCCAATTTTCGCGGCTGCTCCCTTTTTGTCTTCTCAATTTGTGCGGCTACCCTCTTGCTTTTGTTTCTCCTCCTTTTTATATTATTGCTCAGTCCCCAAATCCTTAAATCAAAAGGATTTTAAAACAAAACAAACCTAGCCACCCTTTTAAGCCCATGCTTATGTGAGCCCACTTGACAAATGCCAATGCTTTATGTAATCATCCACGTGACTTGTACAAATAGCCAATAAATTTCTAAAATTATTTGGTAATAAATCTAATAATTATTCTTTAAGCATTATTCTTTCCTCTTTTCTCTCACAATCTGCAATTATTTCCATTAAGCTCCAATTTGTTTCCTCTTTAAGCTTCCTTTCTCATGAATATTCCCAATATTCCTACAATGACAAAATATAAAAATTAAGATAAAAATTAATGAAATAAAATATAATTTAACATAAAATTAAGTTATGGAAGCATTAAAATAATATGAAAATGATTGGCACATCAAATACCCCCAAACTTAACATTTTGCTAGTCCTCGAGCAAAAATTAAAATAAAAACTATGAAAAGAAAATCCTAACTAAACAACTTTCCCAGGTGATCGCGATTGCATTTAACGTATACAACAAGCCTGTAAACCCCTAGGCGGCCCTAGTGGACAAGTTATAGTCTCGTGAGGGTTTTCAGCGATGATACCCACAAACATCATTAAAAATGCCTCAAAGATTGCATAAAGTATACATCTCAAAGAAAATTAAAAGTATTGGCAAACTTCTAACTTTAATTCAATGGTCAGCCTCATCTCATATTGGATTCCTGTGTTGTGTGTGAATCAATTCAATCAAAACTCATTCTCAAAATCTTCATTATCAATAGCCCTTGTATTGAATAGTAAACAGAGTAGGTCAAACTAACCTCATCATCTTGATCTCTCTCTTTTTTTTTCACAAGCATAATTTGCATTTTCTTTTGATTTTTCGTAGTCAGGAGCTTTCACTCTACCCCTTAAGGTAGTCTTCTTCTCATGGTAGATTATCCTCTACATATCGGTGGTACATAGGCCCAAATTACTCAATGATAGCTTCACTCTTAAGGGTTATAGGTAGTTATTTCTGACTATGATGCCTGGGTACTTAAGTAATGTAGAATCGAGGCAAACAATCATTTACTCAATCTAAAATTCTCAACTCAGGCTGTATCAATCTCAAATCTTAAGTCGAAATTCTAAAAAAATTGATATAAGTGCGCAAAATATTTAAAGAATCATAATCAAGACGAAAATAACACAAGAATCAAGTATAAATTAAGACAATATTCATCCCTTTCTAAGAACCATATTCATTTTCAACAATATACTCATCAAAGGCATAAAAAAAAATTTAATTTTTTTAGATTTTTTTTCTTTTTTTTTTTAAGAAAAAATTGAAAGCAAATATTCCCACCCCCAAACTTATGCAAAAACCTAGAACAAAACAAAATAAAATAAGTAAAAGAAAAGACATAAGAAATAAGAAAAGACATAAGAAATAAGAAAAGACAAAAAAAATAAGAAAAGACAAAAATGACAATAATAAGGTTTAGAAAGCTTGGGTTGCCTCCCAAGAAGTGCTTAATTTATAGTCATTAGCTTGACTATCTTTGGAGAGATCGTTCAAGGAGGCTCATGGATGGAAAGAGATGATCTGGATGGATCTCGCCCAAGTTGCTTGCAATTAGATCTCTTCCCACGAAAATGAGGAGATGGATATTCATTAATAGACTGCTTACGTATTGTATAAATGTCAGGAGGGTTAGATAGATGCTTATCCTTAAATTGTTTGGCTATTTTTCTATCCATGGTGTCTTCTTGGAAACATTTTTTGAGTTCAGTTGGATACTTGATAGGTGTGTACACATTAAAAATGGCTTGCTCATTTTGAACTCTTAAAATCAATTTCCCTTCCTGAACATCAATCAAAGCTCTTCTTGTAGCTAAGAATGGTCGGCCTAGAATAAGAGGTAACTCTATATCTTCAGCCATATCCAAGACAATAAAATCTGCAGGGAATATAAACTTATCAACTTTCACAAGCGCGTCCTCAACTATGTCTCTTGGGTACTTTCTTGGAAACATTCTTTGAGTTCAGTTGGATACTTGATAGGTGTGTACACATTAAAAATGGCTTGCTCATTTTGAACTCTTAAAATCAATTTCCCTTCCTGAACATCAATCAAAGCTCTTCTTGTAGCTAAGAATGGTCGGCCTAGAATAAGAGGTAACTCTATATCTTCAGCCATATCCAAGACAATAAAATCTGCAGGGAATATAAACTTATCAACTTTCACAAGCGCGTCCTCAACTATGTCTCTTGGGTACTTTCTTGGAAACATTCTTTGAGTTCAGTTGGATACTTGATAGGTGTGTACACATTAAAAATGGCTTGCTCATTTTGAACTCTCAAAATCAATTTCCCTTCCTGAACATCAATCAAAACTCTTCTTGTAGCTAAGAATGGTCGGCCTAGAATAAGAGGTAACTCTATATCTTCAGTCATATCCAAGACAATAAAATCTACAGGGAATATAAACTTATCAACTTTCACAAGCCCGTCCTCAACTATTTCTCTTGGGTACTTTATAGATTTATCTGCTAATTGGAGGGTAACAGTTGTTGCCTTAGGTTCACCCAAACCTAATTTCTTGAAAACAGAAAAAGGCATCAAATTAATGCTTGCACCTAAATCACACAAAGCTTTTTCAAAATAAGTATTTCCAATAGTGCATGGAATATTAAAACTCCTTGGATCTTTCAGCTTTGGTGGCAATTTATTTTGCAAGATGGCAGTGCAATCCTCAGTCAACATTATAGTTTCATGCTCCTTAAATTTCCTTTTGTTGGACAATATTTCCTTCATAAATTTGACATAAAGTAGTATTTGTTCCAAAGCATCTGCAAAAGGAATGTTAATATGCAATTTCTTAAACACATCAAGAAATTTTAAAAATTGCTTATCTATGTTATTTTTCCTGAGACGCTGAGGAAAAGAGATTGGAGGAACATAGGCCTTGACTTGTGCTGCTGGTTTAGGTTGTGGTATTTCTAAATTTATTGCCTTTGAAACCTTGGTGGTGTTTTTAGCTTGTCCTTCATTAACTTTCTTTGCTTCTTTTTGCGGCTCATCAAGTTGTTTACCACTCCAAAGTACAATTGCATTAACTTGCTCCCTTGGATTTGTCTCGGTGTTGCGTGGCAGAGAGCCTTGTTGTCTACTGGATAGTAAGTTTGCAATTTGACCCACTTGTACCTTGAGGTTCCGAATTGATGCAGCTTGATTCTGAAAAGTTGTCTTTGTTTTGGTCATGAATTGAGACATATTTGTTGTAAGCTGGGTAAGAGCATCTTCTAAGTTTGACTTTTTTTCTTGTGGTTGGAACCCTGGAAGTGGTGCCAATGCATTTTGGGTGTTGTTCCATGATAGATTTGGATGGTTTCTCTAGCTTGGATTGTAGGTATTAGAATATGGGTTATTTTGTTGCCTCTAAAAGTTTGACACATAATGAGCTTGTTTAGTAGATGATGGTGCAAAAGGACTTCTAACTTGGCAATTGACGCTAGTATGATTCCCTCCACATAATTCACATACTTGCGGTTGAGTTTGAATATTCAGATTGTCCAACTTGTTACGAATTGCAATTATCTGTGCGTATAAAGCGGTGACCACATCAATATTATGGACTCCTATAGCTCCCTTTGATATTAGTCGCTCTAAAGACCACTGGTAATTATTAGAGGCCATCTCCTCCAATAATTCATAAGCTGCTTCTAGTGTTTTTCCCATTAATGTTCCTCCTGCTACAACATCAATCATTGTTCTGGTATTGGATCCCAAACCATTGTAAAATGTATGTACCTGAAGCCAAACTAGTAGACCGTGATATGGGCATTTTCTTAGTAGGTCTTTGTATCTCTCCCATGCTTCATATATGATTCCATCTCGAATTGAGCAAATGTTGTGATGTCATTTCTCAACTTGGCTGTTTTTGTTGGAGGAAAGTACTTTGCTAAAAACTTATGCGCTAAACCATCCCATGTAGTGATTATTCCAGCAGGGAGTGAGTTTAACCATTGTTTTGCTTTATCCCTTAGTGAGAACAGGAAAAGCCTTAGCCTGATAGCATTTTCTGAAACACCATTTTGCTTAAATGTGTCACAAATTTCCAATAAATTTGCAATATGAGCATTTGGATCATCATTCGGCATCTCAGTAAATTGTACTGACGTCTAAATCATCTAGATTATAGCTGGCTTAATTTCAAAATTATTGGCTTGAATGGCAGGGCGTGCAATGCTTGAGCGAGCACCATTAATTATAGGCACAACATAATCTCTTAAAGGTCTCGCATCCTCATTTATGTGTAATGCTTCTCAGTCATGACTAGTTGTAGCTCCTGTAAAGCTTATCTCCTTTCTCTATTAAGCCTTCTGCACGTATGTTCAATCTCTGGATCAAAAGGCAATAAATCAAAGCTTTTTAAACATCTCATAAAATTAAACAAAAAAAATAAAATTCAAATTCAAATTAAACTAAGGTTAGTTGGTATCGATACTAATCCAAATAATCCTCGGCAACAGTGCCAAAAACTTGATGCATAAATTAGCAAGTGTACTAGTCGGCACAAATAATATAATGAAGAGTAGAGTATCGTCCCATAGAGATCGTATATCCTATTAGCTACCGAAATTATTTTAACTCTAAATTATTTGAATAATCGAATAAGCGAATTTAGATTAAAAATTAAAATAAAAGAAAATAACTAAAAATTAAAAAAGATGCAGGTAGTAATAGAAATGACCAAGAGATTAAGACATTAGGACATCTGATTTCACCATAACTAATCCAATTTAATCCTCCATCTATGCTATTAAAATTTATTGTCCATGGTTACAGTGAATTTCCCTAGTCTATTCAATATCCTCTTTCGAGTAATATCAAAAATACCTTCACATATTAACCCACTATATCTCTATGTGAATTTAAATATGCAAAGATTCATTAAGCTCTATGGAAACTCTTAGAAAAACTGCATGAATCACGTTGGCACATCTCTGTCTTTCGTTCAATTCATGACATACATTACACAGAGCAAAAATACATAAATCTCATCTAGGTCTTATTATCTTCATAGTTAGGTTACGTCGTAGCGCTAGCAAAATAAATTAGTTCATGGGAATATAAAGAGAATCCATGAATTTAATTGGAAACATTCAAGTAAGAGAATTGAGAAGAGGAAAAGAAAAACTCAAGAATTAATTCCCTCATCCCTCTAAATCTCTTATGGCTGCTTCGTTCTTTTTCTTCCTTCTCTCCCCGTTTTTCTCTCCAATTTTCGCGGCTGCTCCCTTTTTGTCTTCTCAATTTGTGCGACTACCTTTTTGCTTTTGTTTCTCTTCCTTCTCAGCCGCTTCCTATTTTTGAGTGGAAGTGGGAGCATATCACGATAGATTTTATGGCGGGACTTCCATATTTCCAGAGTGGACATGATAATGTTTAGGTGGTTGTTGACCGACTCACGAAATCTGCTCACTTTTTACCTTTCAAGACCACTTATTCGATGGATAAGTTGGAGAGTATTTATGTGGCTGAGATTGTTCGACTTCACGAAGCACCTGTGTCTATTGTTTCAGATAGAGATTCCCAGTTCACTTTTAAGTTTTGTACTAGGTTGCAAAAGGCTTTAAGCACAAAGTTGAATTTTAGTATATGTTTTAATCCTCAGACTGATGGACAGTTAGAGCGTACTATTCAGACATTGGAAGGTATGTTGCGAACTTGTGTTTTGGAGTTTTAGGGTAGTTAGAACATTTATTTACCTTTGATAGAGTTTTCTTATAATAACAATTATCAAGCTAGCATCGAGATGGCACCTTATGAGGCTTTGTATAGTAGGAAATGTAGAACTTCGGTATGTTGGGATGAGGTTGGCGAGCGGAAGCTTTTTGGCCCCGAATTGGTTTAGAATACTAATGAGAATATACAACTTATTCGGGATAGATTAAAGGTAGCCCAAAACAGACAAAAGAGCGATGCAGATAAGCGTAGGAGGGAACTTGAATTCGAAGTGGGTGATAAGGTTTTCATACGGATACCTCCTTAGAAATGAGTACTTCGATTTGGGAAGTGCGGAAAGCTAAGCCCACGTTACATTGGACCATATGAGATCGTAGAGTGTATTGGTCCATTGGCGTACTGATTAGCTCTACCAACTGAGTTATCCATAATCCACAATGTGTTTCATGTCTCGATGCTTTGAAAGTACATATATGATCTCAATCATGTGTTATCGAGACAACTAATTGAGTTGAAGGAAGACTTGACGTACTAAAAGGAGCATGTGGAGATACTTGAACGGAAACACTAAGTGTTGCGTTCTAAAGCCATTCCTTTAGTAAAAGTGATGTGGAGGAATCACACAAGGGAAGAGGATACTTGGGAACGTGAAGACTTAATGCGAGCCCAATACCCTCATCTGTTCTCATCATATGTGTAAATTTCGAGGACCAAATTTTTATAAGTGGGGAGGATTTTAACATATGCACTTTAATTTTCTTAATTAAGTGTATTATTTAATTTTTTCCCTTCGACATTAATTTTAAATTTGTTGGACTTGTTCCGAATTATTACGATGAAGTTGATACAACATGATTATCCGACATTATGAGTAGTGACTGTTAAATGTTATACGTTTATTAAATAAATCGTGTTTGGATTATTTTAAATTTGTCATGACATAAAATTGAGACAATTCGAACACGATTTAATGGCTGTGTAGTCGGATTTTTATTTCAACACGGGTCCCGCATTAGCTTAATTGGTAGTAAACTTCCCGTCGCCGTTGACTGAACTTCGGTCACCGTTGACCGGCATGGGCAATTCGATAATTTTACAAAATCTGGGGATTAATTCATAATTTTCTGAAATTGGTGGATGATTTGGTAATTCCAGACTAGGACAATGAGGTAATTTAAGATTTCAGGCGTAATTCCCTAATTTATGTTGTTGAGGGCATTTTAGTAATTTCACATTCTAAGGGTAATTCCGTGTATGCAAAACTTGTGGTTAATTTTGTGATTTGAATTAAGAGCAATCAGGTAATTTAGGATTTTGAGGATAATTCGATAAATTATGGTTCCGACAGAAATTCGGTAAATTTCGATGTTAGGGGCATTTTGGTAATTTTTTGATATAAGGGTAATTTTAAAATTTTATGTATCAGGGAGTTTCATTTCGAGCTTTATTTTGTATTGTTAACCGTATTTCATGTTACAAATAATAATTATGTCGTTTACTTGATTAGGAGGACCCGTGAACGTTGTTGATACCGAGTTTGGACATCGTTACTGTGAGTGGAATATCCAAAACCTATTTTCATAGTATATTTTGATTTTACGATGCAGTACAACATGTTTTGATAATAAGTATTTGATGCTTCGATTTGATGATTTCCTAGAAAATAGATTTTTATCTACGTGCTGATATTTATTATTATTAAAAATGAGTTTGATTAATGATTTTATTAGCGTTTTTGAGTAAATGCATGATAATAAAATTGAGTGGATTTGAGATATGTTAAATAAAAAGGAAATGAAATTTCATATGTGATTATATGTTTATGTACATGTGTATAAAAGGTTATTTGCAAAATCATTGGACAGTACCCTTCCCCTCCAGATACAGTGATACAAATGATATGAGATGAGAGGCCTTTGGGGCTCGCCTGAAACACATAGAGGTTTTGGGCCGTGTGTTTGGGCACTTTTACCTTTTGGGGGCATATGAATGCAGTATGATGATTACAAAGATACAAATATTGAGATAAAGATGATACTTATGAGATATGATGATGCAAATGAGCTATGCATAGGGCATGCAGACAGAGGATAGATGAGGCATGCAGAACATATGGCACGCACACCGGCCATGTGGGTAGAATGTAGGATGGTGCAAGGCAGTAGCGTAAATGCATGCGAGTGTAGCGCACAAACACGCAGTACCGTAGGGCATACACTGGGGCTAAACTACAAGAAGATGAAAGGCGTTCGCATGCTTGCTGTGCTGGGACAGTGGTGGCTGAATGCAGAGCATGTTAGCTACAAATTCTTCAAAAGTGGGACCTAAAATCAAGCATGAAGTGGGTAGTTGTAGGTGCAACTAATGGGAGAACATGTCCTTGGATCACATGCCTAGAGAATAAGGGCAAAACAAGTAGGCAGTGGTGGTTTCTCATCAAGAAAGGTGGGCAATGCTGGTTACACTCTATAACATCCTTACTGCTAAGCTAAGCGGGTAATGGTTGCTTTATTCGAGAGGGAATAGAGATGTGCTTCCTCACAACATGTTTAATGGTGCCTAAACTTAGGAGAAGAATTAAGGTGGTGCGAGGGTCGCACCCCACCTTGCCTTAGCAGACAGGGGTATCATTTGCAAACTAGTAGATATAGTGATGAGAATGTATGTTTTGGTGATCTTAGGTCTTGGTAGAGAAAGTGGTGTTGTTGAGCATACAAAACCCTTGAGCTATTTGTAATCTTTTCTTATTTGTGAAAATAAAAAATTTGGGGGTTGGGACCTTCGTAAAAAGCAAATAGTATGCATTTTTGTGAACTTTAATCCTCACTATTTTTGTTCCCTTTTGTTGGTGGAATCAATCTTTCATATAAAACCTCCATTATGGGTTTTTGCATGCTTGTTGCTTTATTTGCTTTCACTAGGATTGTTGAGTGACTAGTTAAGCGGAGACTTAACATCATCACGCGGGGTTGCCACATCCTTAAGATAAACCTTGGTGACAACTGGTATCAGAGCAAAGGTTGCTTCATTTTGAGAAGAAACTAGTATTAGAATGCATAGTTGGGTTTGCATAATTCAGTTACAGAGCATATTAGAACTGGTTGTATGTGGCAATTGATTGCAAGCTTCAATTACAATCAGTTTGCAGACACCTGATTGCGTGGTTTCATGGAAGCTACGGTGCAATAGCAAAGTTGTACATTTTTAGAGAAATTAACAACAATGGAAACCAATATGACGAGGCCATGAACAAAGGACAAGCCAATACACTTAGAGGCAATTATGGGTATTTTACAACTTGACTTAGAGAGTTTGGTTGAGAACAAAGAAATCAACTGCATCGAGATAGCGAGTGTGAAACTACTTGCATAGAGTTTGTGAATGAGTTTTTGGACAAGCTGAATAAGATGATGAGGATGTTGCTGCATTAGCAGAGGTGGTAAAATATGACATTAAGGATCTTGAAAAAAAAGTTAGGTTGTTGAAACGGGCAGCAAACAACACTTCTCGTGCGGAGGATGGGCCTTTGAAAGTTAAGGTGCCTAAACCTAAGGCTTATAATGGGACTCAGAATGCCAAAGAGTTAGAGATTTTTTTGTGGGATATGGAGCAGACTTTAAGAGGATGCTGAAGTGCATTGATCCGCAATACAAACATAGGACAAATTCAAATAAGAACTAAAGGGCCAGTTCTTACGAAGAAATGCTAGCTAACTCACGAGGGAAATATTGAAGAATAAGCTAAAGCAGACTAGATTAATGAGGGATTACATCAAGGAATTCAGTTCATTAATGTTGTACATAAAAAAAAATTAGATGAGGACATGCTCTTCAACTTTATATCAAGTTTGACGCCATGGACAATGCACGCAACATCTCATAAGTGTGTGGACGTGTAGGCCACGAATGTAGGACGCATATGGTGCGGGGGCTTGGATTGTATAGGGCTCAAAGGACGCATAGGACGATGCATTACAATAGTGCAAATGTATGTAGGCGTAGCACATAAACGTGCATCACAATGAGGAATGCACAGGGGCCAAACTCTACAAAGATTAGAGGCGTTGGCATGCACTCTGTGTGCGAACAATGACAATTGAATGTAGAGCATGTTGGCTGTTGGTGTATAAATACTAATGCTATTGGTGTCAATGTGCAAGTGTACACAACAAGTAATAAAGGGATGAGTATTCAAGATCGTCTCCACATGGATTGATGTTATCAGATTTGCTACAGCAATCTTAACAGTGCAGATTTTGTGTTCAAATAAAATAAACAATTAATGAAACTAATGTACTAATTAAAATAAAAACGCAATAAATAAATGCAACAAAGTAAACTATCACGTCAAGCTCAAGGATAAAACTAATGGGAATATATAGTAGTTGAGTGAATAAACTCTCCTAATGGTCTTGATTATTTTCTAATGGTTGGATCGGTTGCTGCAGTATTTGCTCCAGCACTGGGCATAATCCTTATGCATCATCAGCCGTCGCATGTTGGATATCTTATATCTATATGCAACCTAATAGTGATCAATTGTTATGACAACATAAGATATAACATTACACGCTTAAGTTCTATTTACCCTACAAGGCGAATCCCTATGTCTAGTTCATTACTAATCTTAAATCAAGCATGGCCCTTTTGGGACTCAAGTTAAAACTAAATCCGGGAAACTCAATTTAAGATCAAGTATTGTTCTGATATGTTCCACTAAGATAGGCCCTTTTGCGGCTCTTCATTAGCTAGTATCATTAAATGAGTGATCAATTGAAATAATGAATAAAATAAATACTATCAAAACAAACTGCTACAGCAAACATGCAGCAACACATATTTCCAGTCAATAAACCATTAAGATTGTTTATCACTCAACTACAAATAAATTAGTTCATGATTTACAAAAGAAAAATAAAGAACAAAGTTTTAGCCATGAAACACATCCCCATGAATAAATAGAAAACATGAAAATAAGAGAAAGATAAGAAGGATTGAGCTCTCAATTGATCTCTGCAATTTTTTCTCTTGTGTAGCCTTCAATCTCTCTCTTATGATGTGTACTTCTTTTATAGTTGAAAATTAAGGTAAACGCAAGCCTAAGTCGCGCATAAGTCAGATTAGGAAACTGCAGATCGCAATTCTACAGTTATCCTGAGCAGAATTTTCTCTGTCGTTGTTCCAGGATTGCTACAGCAACGGCTACAACAATGGTTGCTACAACAATATCTACAGCAACTGCACTGTTCCAAATTTGTTTAAACTCTTTTGTAGCCATGTTCTTTCCTTATTTTTGCAAGCCTATTGCATAGCATTCCTTCCATGAATTACAAGCTTCTGGAAACCTATAATTATGCACACAATTTAAGCACAAATTACTTTAAATCGAGCAAAACTTATTAAGGTTGACTAAAATGATTATTTATGCAAAATGTAACAAAAATGCAATAGAAACACATAATTTACTCTCTAAGTAGTATTGATTTAAGTCTAAAAGTGCCATGATAACTCTCATTTCATAGAGTTATCATTGGCTACAAATAAAAATGAGACCTAAAAATCAAGCATGAAGTAGGTAGTTGTGGGTGTAACTAATGAGAGAGCATGGAATTGGATAACATGCCTGGAAAATGGGGGCAACAGAAGTGGGCTGTGACGGTTACTCATCAAGAAAGGTGGGCAGCAATGGTTACAATCTATAACATCCTTGCTTCTAGGCTAAGTGGGCAGCAATTATTTTATTCAAGGGGGAGTGGAGATGTGCCTCCTCATAACATGCTTAGTGGTGCCTAAACATTAGGAGAAAGAATTGAGATGGCACAAGGGCAGCGTGCCACCTAGCCTTATCAAATAGAGGTGTCATTTGAAAACTTACATATACAGTAAAGGTAATGCATGTTTTGCGGATCTTGGATTTTGGTAAAGAGAGTGGTGTCATTGAGCATACAAAACCCTAAGCTATTTGTTATCTTTTCTTATTTGCAGAAATAGAAAATTCAGTGCTGGGACCTATGTAAAAAGCAATAAGTGTGTATTTTTGTGTACTTTAATCCTTGTTGTTTTAGTTCATTGTTGTTGGTGGAATTAGTCTCTTATGTAAACCTCTATTGTGGATCTTTGCGTGCTTGTTACTTTATTTGTTTCCACTAGACATTGTTGAGTGATTGGCTAAGTGAAGACTTAGCGCCATCACAAAAGGTTGCCACGTCCTTGAGATAGGTCCTGATGACAATGAGCATATTGGGATATTCCTAAGGGTATATTTCTTAATTGCATTGACATCATTCATTTTGATTGGTTAATTTTGAATATTACTTTGGCACCTATGCCATTAGTTATTTTAATAACATATATTTATTTTGAAGGGTTTTTAAAATTGATCATGTTAAAGTGAAAGTGATATGAATATGTGATTATCAACTTTACATAGAAAAATCATTAACTTGAATATCAAGTATCAACTTCCATTACCCTGTTTGTAGGATCAATAAGGATTTTGAAGGAATAACAGCCTATTTTATGAAATATAAGTGTTACGACAATTTCTCTTTTCTATTTTCAAAAATTATAATACTATTTACTTCTTGAAGTGAGAAACATGTTTTTATTGTTCAACTATTTTTTAAAAATTATTTTTCAAAAACAATCTATTACCACTTTTATTATTATTTTTCTTTTGAAGCTAAATTGCATATTTTCTTTAAATAAATAAATAAAAAGAAAAAATCCCAAATATAGTTTTTCATTCTTAAAACACCATTTAAAAAATAAGACAGTAAAACCTCATGTTACGACCATACAAATTTATTACTATGAGGGTGTTATAACTTAATAGAGGGATAGTTACAAAAATTATTATTTTGACTTAATTATCTTTAATGCAAGAAAAAAGTGATAAAGTATGCATTATATTAATAATTTACTAATGGAGCACGTCAAATCCAATATATCCATTATCTATGTACTACTGTTAGGAATATGCAAAGTCATCTCAAAAATCTCTAAATGTTTGTATTCTCTTTAATAATTTTTTTCTTATTGTCTAATTGTATTATGTGGAAGTAAGTTCCTTTAATGTAACATAACATATATTTTCGTAATATATAAATAATTACTACTATGTAGAGACAAGTTCTTTAAGACACAATCTAGAAAAATATACCTTATTATAATATGGAGTTTATTCTTATTTATAATTGCCTTAAATTGGAACCATAATTTTTCATGACTAAAAAAAAGTTATTTCTTTATAGAATATAAATATAAAGAGGTTTTACTTTTATCTCCATTTTCAAAAATAGTTCTTAGAGGAATTATAATTGAAAATTGAAACTAGTATGTGGTACTATATATAATTAAGTGTCAAACAATAATAATCTCATTCATCCCTTTGAAAAACCTAATCACATAGAGCGGAGGTACTAGCATCTTTCTTCGTTTTTTTTTTTAATTTTTTAGCTAAGGGGATGGTAATTTTTTTTTTTAATTTTTTAGCTAAAGGGATGGTAATTATTTATTTATCTTATACACATGAATTTTCTTTAGCTTTTTTGAGAATATGTTCGCCAAGTAATAATGGCTTTTGTTTTTAAGATTACCAAGAAAGTGGGGGTTTAGACCGAACCTCTACCTATAATATAAATTATAAGAAGATGAACAAAAGGAGTACATGACCTTAAAACCTCCAATAAAAAGCACAATACAAAACAAAAGCAAAAAGCCCACAGGAAACAAGCAAAGAACTCAAAAGAGAAACGTCATCTCCTAACATGCAGAGTCTCATGAGCATCCAAATGAAGAATGCTAATCAAACTAGTTGAAAGATCGCAATAACTCAAAAGCTGCTAATGAGTCTAATGAGAACAAGCCCAAGTGCCCATGAAATTAGTAGCAGAAGTAGCCTGCCTACAAACATGTCTAATAGAGACTGAAGGATTAGAAGATAAAGTACGGACTTGGCCAAAAAGTAATCCATGAAACCACTGTCTCAAGATCGAATTCCACCTCAAGAACAGAATAAACAGGCTTAGTAGCAAGATCCAAGCCCTCGCAAACAGCCATTAGCTCAGCAGAAAGAATAGGCTGGTGCCCAAGAAAATAGCCAAAAGCTAGCAACCAGAACCACACCTTGATGATCACGCAAACACTGCCCATGAAATGCAAACTAGGATTGCCCCAAGAGCAACTATTCATATTAAGCTTCACCACCTCAGCCAGCAGCCTCAACTATGAAACCAAACGATTTAGCCTATAGGGAGGAGGATAATCCACGAACCCTCCGAAGTTGAGTATCAAAGACACCCTTTTAACTACGATGGTTTAAAATCGAAAACAAAACTACAGAGCTTAAGGTCAGAAACCACCCTACAAACAACATTTACAACAAAAGCAACGGAATCAAACCTAAAAGCATTTTAAGCCTTCCAAACATACCATAGGATAAGCTTGGAAGAAGAACCCAAAAACGCCGCAAAGAATACGTGCATCATCACCAAAAGGCAAATTAAAGCATGAGCAGATAAAAGATACAGGTACTGCAAACTCATTGTACAAAAAAAAAAAAAAAAACTGTTAAACCTGTCTAACCTTTGGGCGCAATCAAAAAATAAATGCATAACCGTCTCAACCACCCAACATAGAAACACCAAGAAATAATACGGAAACAACTCGGGCACAAGGAATCATTCCTGACCAAAAACCATGTAATAATCACAACAGGAAAAAAAATTCAAGAAGGAATATTTCACTATCAAAAAAAGGAAAAATAAACTCACTCCTAGATCTAGACCTACGAACAAGCTCCTATGCCGATGTCAAAGAGAAATCCCTATTCCCAAATAAATTCCAATGAAGAACATTAGGTTCAACGCCAGAAAAACCTTGTACAACCCCTCATGTTCTCAAGAACCTGTCACCACACATAAAAAGCAACTGAGGCTGTAGATTGATTGCTTAGCAAGAAAAAAGAATGTAAAAACAACAACAAAATATAAACACATTAAAGGGAAAAATTATAGAAGATGCAAAACTGTTTAATATAGGTAAATTGATAAGGTTATAACCAAGCTTGGCAGCAGATCAGCCACCATAACATTGGATGGAAATTTAAACACCACAACGGAAAGTGAATCACAATGACTAGTCATTTACGGCTACAAGATTGACTCTAATGGCTAGCAGACCAAATATCCTAAAATTAAGTGATTATTTTCTTTCCTTTTACCATAGCTAATTGTATTTGTTCCCAACTGATCCATAGCTCTTGATATGTCATATATTCATCGGTGTTGTGAACGTATCTAATTACTGAAAGCATAAAAAGTTAACTAACGAACATATGTCTATTAGAAACATATGCAACTTTATATTTTATAAGTGCAACAAAATTGTAAACAACAACCAACATTATAGCTGAACAGTAAAATTAGATTGCAGCAAATACAATAACTAAACAGAAACTGTAAACAAGATAAAGTCATAGAAATAACACGAGGCTTGCACTAGATAGTTTTCTTAAAATAGATTTGCCACCTACTATCAGGAACTGTAGGTTTGAATAGCAACTATTTCTCAGGATACAATCGGAACGAAACAATTTCAGTACACATCTGAATAGTTCCTCAGCAAACTTTCAGCATGGTTGAATCTTGGACACGAATAAATGTCAAAAGGAGAGGAAGGAAAACTCTATGCACTGTTTTTGTGCAATGGTTATATTTTTTAAATGAAAGGAGCATCCAATTTATAAACAGTGAGACGGACACTTTGGTCCTAATAAATTGGATTAAGGAGTTGTAATGACTGCCTTAAACATTTGAATTAAAAGCTTGTAACTGTTGTAGTTAATTCTAAAATAAAATCGAAATTTAAAATCAATTAAATTTTAACCTAGAATTTGTTGCAAACTCTGAAAAACACACACGATATATGTATAGCCAAACATGGTATCAAGTTCATTGTGGAATGAGTGTATATAACATGTAAATATGAAACAAAATTAATAGATCATGCATCGCAAGCTTGAAATGCTTCAAGTTTTAAGTCAATTTTATGTTTAATTTTTTTAACATGAAATAAAGCTTTATCCTGTAAACTCATACGAATCCAGTAGCTCAATCTCATTATAATCAAGTCTTGATGTGTCTTCCAAGTGAAAAAGCTTTGAAAAATATCCCTTCTTACCGAGTACTCTTCACAACTAGCTAAATGTACATTCAAGTAAGATGTATTTATGAAACAGTATCTGCAATAAAATAATAATAATAATAATAATAAACATCTAAATAAGCCCATGCGTCTTATGCCGTTTTGCTTACATATGAAACATATAAACTTACATTCAGAGTCTGTCTTCATTAACCCATTTGCCTCTATTCTCAGAATTCCATTAACATCATCCTCATTGGTAGACTTTCCACTGGTTGGTCGTATTTGCTCTGTTCTTTAATAGACGATGTAAGTGCTACTCCTCACTGGCATACATGGGAGTTGGGTATTTACTCTTTGGCTTTAAATAGAGATTTGAATAGGGACGAGGAACCTCAATAAGCATTAATCACCAATCTTACTCTCTTATTTTAACTTGAACTTGAGTGACTGCTGGCACAAAGCATATTCATAGCCAACTGAGCAGCACCCATGGGGCGTTACGCCTTCTAATTAAAATAAGACATGAAATAGAAGAGCGCGGATCGACTGAGAGAATAAAATGAGAAGAAATCGTAGTTACCTGTCATTGCATGCGTTACAGAGTTCCGTACATAAAGGATGGATTTTATTTTCATGTCATCAGCTCCTCAGATGCTGAGTCCTGAGATGTAAAACTCTGTCTGCTTCTAAGTGGTAATACAGGTCCTGTGTTTCTTCAATTTCAACCCCCTCAAGCGCGCGATCGTTGGTAGGATTACGAGATTGCTTGTGAGATCTTTGAAACTTTCAATTGCTAAGGACTTAATATATGTGTTTGCCATCTTATCATGCTTTGTTGGTATACATGTTTGTTTGATATGACTTATTTAATGGGTATAAGTGTTTATTTAATCTCATAAGTTCTTATTATAATTTTTGTTATTGTTTGGTTGTTTTTCTACTAGGATTTTTGAAACTTAAATAAGTTATTTTGCCTCTACTAGTAAAAGCTTAAATTTTGGGCTTTTGGTAATAGAGATTGAAAAACTTTTTTTAAATGTTAAAAAATCTAAAATATCTTCTATTTATTTGAAATTTTATTTTATTCTTTTCATAATATAACTTTAAAAAACTTGTCTATTAAAGTAATTTTAAAAATATTTAATAAAAGCTCTTATTAACAACCAAACAACTAAATTTTTTTAGTAAAAGTTCTATTTATAAAAAAACTACTAATAAAAGCTCTACTTAAATAAGCTTTACCATTTCCATTTCTCCATTGACTACTTTATCCCTTATAAAATGAACATCAAACTCTGTATGCTTGGTTTTAGAGTCAAAAATTGTAACCATATAAGACACTAGAGGCAAAAGTCCATAATTTCATTTATTGATGAAATAAAATACGTAAATTTAGATGAAAATTTAAATATTTAAATTTTAATTGGTGATTTATTTAATAAATAGGTTTAATGGATAATTTGATAGGTTTATATAGATTTTTTTTTCCTCGAGATAAGAAAAAAAAAAGGCAGACATTAAGACTCCAAAGTTTCTTCTTTGTAGGACAAAAATGAAAACTTAGAATTAGTGCGAGATTCATTATAAAATACGTGAATGGTGAGAATCTGTTAATATGCGTCATATTCAGTTTTATTTAATAGAGGAAGAATATGGAGAGTGCAAGTTAGGTTTGGAAAGGGCCCATGATAAAGGTTGGGTTGTGACCTTGGCGAGCCCGCCACACAGCCCAATAGTTGCGGATTTTAAAATTTCAGGAAATAGAGTGACAAATTTTGCCATTTTGGTGCCGAACCACGACAAATTATGTTTGCACGATAAGGGAGACAGTTTTACTTGAACAAAGTTAGAGCACTCATCTAGTGCGACCAGTGCGCCACGTCGAATCAAATTATATTTGTACAATAAGAGAGATACTTTAACCAACAAAGTGTTGGCTCCACTAACAATGGAGTCCCCTTTAAGTGGCTTGACTGGATTTGCTGTTGGGGAAAAATCAGGTTTTTAAATTTTTATAAAACCTTTTGAAAATCGCTCTCATATAATATATAAGAATTTGTATTCTAGAAATCGTACCTTGAAAATCCGATTTGGCTTTTTCCGTTGAAATGATTTAGGCTCCTAGATCACGATCCGCCACCACCACTCCTGTTAGATCACGATCCGTCACCACCACGCTTGCTAGATCACGAACTGTCACCAATGATCTTCCAGGTTATGACTCAGGTTCGATCTGCACTTGACGTGTGGGCGCCTTTATCACTACCAAAGTAACTAGCACGAGAAAATTTTTCTCTCAACAATGGAGAGAAAAATCTTATTCTCTGATCTGTATAAAGTGGCTTCTATTTTATTCTTTAGAGAAAAATAAGTCTTTTTTATATCACCCTTTAGTGAAAACCCTAGGCTCCAAATATCAAAAAACAAAACTCACGTAATTTGCTTTTTCAATAGGGGACCCACCTTGTAAAATAACATAAGGCCCCTTATACAAAAGTTAATTAAATGGAGCCTCCCACTAAATGATGTATTTAGGCTTTTGACCCAAATAGCTAGTTATCTTACTTATTAGTCCAGTAGTGGTGCAGTCAATTAAATGAGCTAACCCGAGGATCATTTGGGAACATACAATAGTGGCTACAATAATTAGGCTTGTAATTAAACTAGCCCAATTATTTAATTCCAAATCTACTCCACTAAAAGATTGGAACTGACTTCCATAATTGTATGCTCGAATAATAATTCATCCCAAGCCACATTGATTTCTTTACTGCACAATCCTTTGTACCACATCGTTAATTAAATTGATATCTCAACTGTCCAATCAATTTAATAACATCTTATTCCTTGATCTTTACTGGTTTTCTCTAATGATCATTTTCAACATACTAAATATGTTGACACACTCTGGCCAGAGAATTCTATGATCAAGTGCCGAAAACCCATCAAGAGATGTGTTGTACAAATTCTATATTGTTAATCCATAACTCCAATACTCATAATTGCTCCCACCAAGATACCGGGTAATCTTGACCACAAGGATGTGTCGTGCCCATTGGTAACTCAAATGGAATAACAATTACAATCATGAAATCATAATTAACTCAAGATTAAGATTA
The DNA here is from genome assembly GCF_000493195.1 of Citrus x clementina. Lineage (NCBI taxonomy): Eukaryota > Viridiplantae > Streptophyta > Magnoliopsida > Sapindales > Rutaceae > Citrus > Citrus x clementina. The sequence continues at coordinate 11,813,582 of NW_006262339.1, read as the reverse complement.
CAGTAAAATCAACGCCTATGAGATTTAATAAGTCTGACAGTTATTACAAAGTTAATTAAATCTCATATGTGATCCTGTTCAATGTAGTCGTACTACATCAATAAATTCATACATGATTAAGACAAATCATTCAATGAATTTATTACAGTCTATACCTAAATAAAGTGCCCAACTTTATTTATCAACTGCGAACTAAATTTATTTAATCATAAGATAACTTGTATTTATGTCTTCTGTGAATCCACATGGTGATCACATAAATACATATAATATGATTAAATGGACTTTAATACAAGTATTAATGCAATTAAGATATTTGAATAAAATATCTCATTTATTTTATTAATCAGAAAAATAGTTTATTACAATTAAATAAACACATATGCTTTTAAAGAGCATATTTTCCCAACATTTGCTTCCCAGTTCGCGTTGCAAGGAAGGCACTTTTGTTGGGAGAACCTGTGTCTTCCGGTTCGAGCGGGGACTTCTAATCTGAGTTGTGGTACGGGTTTAAAGGTGCCTCCCATAGTTGGGGCCCTCCCCAAGATATCTCGTAATTAAGACTCAAAAAAAAAAAACTTTTTTTTTTTTTGCAAGGAATAAGAGATTTACTTTACTTGTATAAAAGAGATACTTTACTTGTATAAAGTTAGAAAAATAATCTAATGCGCGAGGCCGCACATGTTATGGACAGAAGAAGTCTTAATTGGAAGAAAGAGAGAGGAGGTTTCCTTGCAAATACGTACAATAATATTGAAAGGGAAAGCGCCTTTAATTAGAGGGGTCATGGGTATAATAATTAACGGTTCCATATTTCCATTCCGTCTTGCCTTTAATCTAATTGGCCTAATTTCAATTTTCATTTCTGTGATGAGAAGCCAAGGAGGGACACTGGACAGGACGTCAATTCATTATGAGGAACAGAGCCATTTCCTGTCCCAGTACTTGACTAGCTTGTTGAAATATCTTTGATGGATATTTTGCGGATGTATTTTTTATTGGGCTTCTGTGAAATGCCAACGGATTCCTCATAGAAATTCATACAATTTGTCAGATAATCAAATTTTGGGTGGAATTATTTACACTCTAAATTTTAGTTGAATATTCATATTTTGCATTTAAAATCTTACTAATATTTGGAGGAATAGAGCACAAGAAATCGTAACAATCAGAGGACCCAAAAACTAAAATGAGGGGGGGACTTAGTTCAAAAAATTTTATTGAACTTAGATTTTTTTTAATGTTCACTTGAATACATTTTAAGTCTTATAAACTCAAATTTTATTACTTTTTTTTAAATTCTAAATAATATAGTAATAAATTATTATTTTTTAAATGCGTGAAAATATCATTTTTCGAAGTAGTTTCCACAAAATATTTTAAAAAATAAAATAACGTGCAAACATAGGCACAGTTGAATCATTAAAAATCTCTAGGGTAATTGTGTAATTGTCACAACATATGGCTGTAAACTTATTATGCCCCCAGGGAAAAGTTATAGCTCGACTCCTCTAGTAATATTATTGTGAGTGATGATACATGCAAAAACTTTTATACAAATTTATTTTGCATAAATTAATTTGACATTAACTCATTGGTTAAGTGAAAATAGAAAATAATAAAAACAAATCATTTGAACTAAGAGATATTTAATCCAACCAATTAAATCATGCCAAATCAATTTGTACATAAAAATATTTGTACAAGAATTTATAACTATATTATTGCTCTATTATTGCTTGTTGAAATATAGTGTTGCATAAAGAAATTACAAGAATTTTGACTCTAATTGCAGTTTCGGAGTAAGAGTATGATAGTTCCATCTTCTATTATTTTGTATACTAATCTATTAAATTTTAACATGTGCACTCTTTAAAATATTAAAAAAAATCCTTACTTAAATCATTTGAATTATTTTACTCAACCATTCATCCCAACCGAAAGTTCTATTAAAAGTATTTAGTATATACTTATAGCAATCAAATCAAAGCCCCGGTCGGCAACGCTGCTGTCCTAAATGGGTCTAGTTAACATATAAACAGATTCTTTGGCACAACATTTGTGTTAGCTTTTATTTATAAAAATATATTCAATGTTAAGCATATATACTTTATTTTCCAAAAATGCTTGATGTTGCTGAAATTCATCTTGACGCTTAGTGATACAATGAAAAATAAAAATGACTCATCCCTTCAAGATCAAGAGAAGACCATGATTTATCTATGTCTCCATCTCTATCTACCACTCAAAACAAGACATCTTCCTATATAGGACACATATGTCATTTGAAGTAGCTTGATGAGAAACATGGTCATTTAAGGTCAGTAATTCTTTCAAATGCTTTTAGTGAATTTTAAGTTAGTTCATAAATATAATATTGGAGAATTTGAATAATCAAACACTCAAAACACTCTTTTTCTTATGAACTCAATACAACTCCTTAATTACGCCTCTTTTAGAATTAATAAGCTTTACTACTTCTTGTTACTTAAACCAACTGAGAGAGCATATATTTATACTTGTTACAATTTAATCACAACCATATATTGACATAACTACCACACAAATCATAACCACACACCAAACCTAACAACATACTCGACAACACAAATTCTACTTACCATATTACCACATTTAACACCACAAATCTTAACTACCTAAAGAAGCTTCCATGAACTAGATAAAGAATCATTTGGGTTTCAAAGTTGTATGGATCAAGTTTATGATCCAACATATAATTCTGCATTGTACAAAATTACTTAATAATTAAAACTGTGTGGGGGAAAATATTACTGATGGGGAATGTTGAAAAAAAAATATTTATAAAATTTCATGCTTCCAATATGGTTCTACAACAACAATATAGAGCCTGTCGGTAGGGGTCGGAGATTCAGTTTTTACGGTTTTCAGTTCGAGTTGTAACCCGTTCGGGTTTGAGAATTCAACCCAAACGGTTTGAAAGATTATTTCGGTTCGGTATGGTTCAATTTCAAATTCGGTTCGGTTTGGTTCGGTTTCATATTTTGGTTCGGTTTCGGTTTCATATTTTGATTCAGGTTCAGTTTCATATTTCGGGTCCAATTATGGTTTGGGGTTGTAATTTCGGGTCAAAAAATTCATAATAGCTTAAATCAATTGGTAAAATATGCCCCTGATTACAGCGAATCAAGCATTAGCACTATCCAACCATAATTTGTTACAAAAACTAAAAATAAACATTTTTTAACGAGACTACAACGCAAATTATAGACAAAACAAGAAAGCCCCAACAAATAAATCCAAAACCTTTTTTCTAAACAGCAGAGCATAAAAAATTAATTAATTGATGCACGGAAATTTGATCATACTCCACTAAATTTGATTCCTTTTTCTTGTCCATCTTTCATCTTTTTATTTGGTAGCTAGCTTGCTTCAAAATATACAAGTTTGCTCTACTGGCATCATCACTCATAATCAGCTCCATTGCTACAACGTGCAATTAAACATATATTTTTTAAAATTAATCTTGTAATAACAGTATTTTATTGATTTAGTGAAACAAAGAAAAAAAAAAGAACATGCTTACCGATTACCATCAACATCAAGTAGAGAGCTGTGAGCCTACGATGTCGAAGATGAACCCTTGGATACTGCAATGCCGACGACCGAGGATATGGAAGCCTCAAAATCCAGCAGCATTTACCGGTGGGACTCGAAATCAGGCGATATTTGCTGGTGGGACACAAAATTGTTTGCTGCTGGAGGGCGGTGGAGTTGACAAATAACTGCTGACAATTGATGGTAGGCTAACGCCATGGAATAATTTTTTTTTTATTTATTCTATAAAATACTTCAAACAACAAATTATTTTTATAGGGTCACTATTTTGACCAATCAACCTTATATGCAAAATTAACTTGTTTGTTATGATCAAGACAAAGACTTTGGCAATGTTGCATATTAAGACTAATGATAGATATCTCTAATTTTTTATCTCAAATTTCATCGTAAAATAATATGTCGTTTATTGAATGGTTGATAATTTTTTATAAGATTTAAGTGAATTGACTATTTTGTCTCACCAACAAACTGATGAATGTTATATCATTTGAAGTAGTTTTTTGAGATAAAAAATTTAGAATGTGTAGCACTACTAGCATATTAATGCACCAAAACACGAATAAGACCAATAACTATGTGAGAAAGTCCATGTAATCAGCCACCCTGAAAGTATGATTTTGATTGTTCATGAAGTTTGACTGGAGTAAATACATCTATTATTTCTAGAAGTAGTGCATTCTGTGGAATGGCATGTTCTATTCCAATTGATATTAGGGGTGGGCACCAACCCGCCCAACCCGTATGAATTTTTGCGGGTTGGGTTGGGTTGCAAATTTTTAACCCAACCCGACCCGTCAACCCGTATATATAAAAATGTATTTAACAACTTCTCTGAACCCTAAACTCAAATTCCCTTGTTTAAAGATCAGCTGTTCATCTGCTCGCGCATAGAACACAACAACATCACAACTCAACGTTTCTTGAAAAGCTGCTCAAACTACACATCGTCAGATTCGTCACAAGCTTAGGTTCTTTCTTCTTTCTATTTTACTAATTTATTATTATTTTGAAACAAGTTGGTCATTTGATTTCATGATTTGGTGCTTTATAATATTTTTTTATTGATAAAAGTTGGTCAATTTTTGGTTGTTATGATGGTGTCAAGCTTAATCAACAATCGGATTAACATAAATAAAATAATTGTTATTATTACAATCTTAGGGAAAAGGCTTTTCGACAAACATCTCCTGGGCATTGTTCTGCAGAAATATATTCAGTATTACTATTAACTAGTCATGCTCTCAAATTCACATATGTATTCTATCTCCGATGGATTTTTTTTTCATAAAATTATTTTAATCATATTTATTTATTGTAGTATTAAAACTGACAAAACATGGTTAAATGTATTAATAAAAGAGCTTTAAGCTTGTTGTGACCACTATTTGTTATTTTTTTTATTATTTTTTAATTATTAATAGGATAAAAAAAATATTCATGGCCTGGAATTTTTTCCTTGTAGATGGAAGCAAATTCATCCAGTAATCCAGGAGTTAATAATTTTTTGATGTCATTAATTTGGATTGATCTAGATTTTGATGTCATTGGACTGATCTTCACTACACTCCTATTGGTTGGTGTTGAGCAATGGTTTCGGGAAACTCTCTTCCTATGTATGGAAGACTTATAAAATTTCACTCTTTGGACTTTAATGTTTTGTATTAAACAAGATTTTAAATTTATGTACTTTTTTTCATTAGTTATGTACTAATAATTTGATTGCTAAATTTTGAAATATTGGATTTGTTGTAAGAATTTTAGTATTTGTATTTTTTTAATTTTTTTAATTAATTTTTTATTTTTATTTAGATCATAAAAATGGGCTTTTTCAAAAGCCCAACCCAATCAACCCAACCCGCAACTCTGCGGGTTGGGTTGAAAAATGTAATGGGTTGGGTTGGGTTGAATTTTTTCAACCCGTTCTATATGCGGGTTGGGTCGGGTTGACTATCAACCCGACCCGTGCCCACCCCTAATTGATATTGTATGTTATTATTTTGACATTGGTTTTCATTTTACAGATAGAAATTTGTATACAAATTATAAACTTGTGAAGTAAACTTCTATTTTTCATTTTAATGCGTAAAAACTTTAATGATTCTTTTTTTTTAATGTATGCAGGTAAGTGGCGTTATTAACCAGCTAGGAAGTTTGGTAAGATCATAAGAGTTTATTTGGGGATTAAGTATGCACATAACCAATTGTTGGAAAAACTTACGGGTATAAGTAGAGGCATGATCTTTATTGTAGCTGAACAGGGTCCTGCGAGCAAAGCAGTGTGTTTAATTTTTTTCCTTTATCTTTTTCTATGTTTTTTTCCCTCTCGTGCGCGAGGGGCTCGCGGCATGCTCGTCGAGGACTTGGGAGAGTGGTGAGAGTTAAGAGAGGTTAGGGATTTGCGAGCAGTGGGGGCGATTTGGGCATTTCGAGATTCATGGGATAGTTATATATATTTTTTATTTTTTTAATATGAAACCGAACAATTTTGCTATTTGGTTCGGGCTAACCCGAACCAAATAGCAAATCTGTTCTGTTTCACTCTTTCAATCTGTTCGAGTTTTAGGTTCGACCCGAACCGAACCAAAACCCGAAATTGGTTTGGTTTGGTTCACCCGACCCGAACGCCCACCCCTATCTGTCGGTACTTGATTGCATGCCTTCTTTTTGTAGAAAAGAATAGTGAATTATTAAGTTCATCATATTGGTACAAAACAAGGTCTTGGAGCAAATGTTCTCTATGTGATCATAATGAAAATGGGTATAACCATGCCCGTAGATGTAGTCATGGTTGTGGTCATGGCTATTATTAAGATTGAGGTCTTGAAAAAAATTATTGTCAACCTCGTGCTGGGTATAATAACCATAGAAAAAGAAAAAAATGACGACGAAACACCTGCCCCAACATAATATTCAAGAAAGCACTTGTGATAGATGTGAAATGTTTGGCTATTTTTGGAGACTATGTCGTACTCCAAGATATCGTATGGATATGAAAAAATATCTAAATATTCATTATATATTTTAGGTCATTTATGAGTTTTGTCTAATTCTTCATAGTCCTCAATAAATGAGAAAAAAGTGGTAATAATCAATTTCTAGTAACATTTATTTGACCTATACAAAAATGAAAATAAAATTGGCCATTGGGGATAATCCAAACGTGATGATGAATAAACAATAAAACAATTTTATGAAATAATTAAAGTTTTATAAACTTTATAACCAGCATCTTTCAACAATTTTTTCCCTGACAATTAAAAATCCTGCAAGTTAATAAGCTAGTCTTGATTTTGAATTAAGCTAGCCCTCCTAAGTCTTCAAGTTGTTATGATGTAGGATGGATGCGCAAGACGAATGCGATACTTTTCGAAAGGTATAACTTAGGTTATGTGTGTCTATTTTAGGCCTATTATATACTATTTTGAAGCTTGTGACGAGACGAATCAAAACTAGAATTGTTGCATAGTTTTGGGCAGTGTTTGAGCGTAAAAATCCATTTCTTTCCTTGTCGTTTTTTTGGTTTTAAGATATTTTCTTATTTTTTTATTTCTTTTATGATTTTTTATCTTTTTTTAAGATCTTAGATTTAGGCACCATTTGTTTATTCAGATTATGAGAATTTTATTATAAAATAATTTTTTAGATTTACCTATTTTGGTAAATTCAAAATATTTATGATTATTATATAAAGGGGCCCAAAACCCTAGTTTTATTAATTTCAGACATTTTTATAAACTTCATTATTTAGAAACTTTTGTTTCTTCTATCCATCAAATTTAAACATTTTCGCATTGTTAAATAGTATCAAAGCAAGTTCGCTTATCATTATGGTACGACCACACAATCATAGGAGCAATTGTCCCGAAGACGACAATCAATGATGAAATACTAATTAACCCAAAAGGGAGGGTGAATTGAGTTTCTAAAAAATTTAAGCAACTAAGAAACTAAATGCAATTTAAACAAGGCAATCAAATTTGAAATAAAAAAATTAACGTGCAATAAAAAATAAGGAGATAGGGTAAGAGAGAGCAAACACATGATTTTTATGTGGTTCCGCCAATCGTGCCTACATCCACGCCTCCAAGCTTATCGGGCTTGAAGATTTCACTAAGTAAGCCTCCAAGGCTTCAACAACTTCTTACAATTGACTTCCAAGATACCAATAGACCTTTACAATAAGAGATTATCCCTAATCTCTTAACCCAAGTGTATCCCAACACTTACAACCTCTCAACTTGATTTTACAAAAAGGATTACAAATAAATCTTTCTCACACAATGTGTTTGATTACAAATGAAATCCTAATATGTGAATAATTGAGATGAATACAAGAATTTAAAGCTCAATGAAAATTGTATGCTCAATAGTTTGCTCAATGATAGGTGGAATCCCCATTGTTTGTGTGTAAGTGAGCTTTTTTATAGTTTGAGCTAAAAAATAGCCGTTACAGATAATTTACTCTAAGTCGGATCGCCGTTATATAGAAGTCAGATTTCCGTTTTAACTTGAGCAAGTTACCATTGAACAGAATTTCAAATTGTTGGATCACCGTTATTGAAATGTCGGATCGCCGTTATCGTCCATTGACTTGCAAAGAAGATGTCGGTTTACCGTTTTCAAGAAGTCGGTTTGCCGTTAGTGTCCAGAGGCTAATCTTCAATTCTTTTTTTTTTGTCGGTTAGCTGTTTGCTATAGTGACTACTACAATGAAACTATTTTTTAAAATTATATTTTTGCCCCAAAACTTTCTGTACTTATACTATGGCCCAAAACTTTCTGATACTTTTCAAACAAGTCCATTTCTAGAATTTTAAGCAATACTTGTTGATTTCAAAGTTCTAAAAAAATTTTCAATTAGACCATGAACTTGAAAAACAACCAATTTCATGAAATCACTTTACCTTTGAATATAAAACCTTTATTATATGAAAATAATGATTTATTTAAAATGTATGAAAAATAATTTGAGTTTTTAAAAACTTAATCATTCTTAATCTTATTTGTTATCATCAAAATCATCATTATAGACACATACATGTTAACAAAGGGATGCAGGCAAGGACTGTGAAGGCTGTCAGACGGGCAGCTAGAGAAGCAACCTTGAAAGCAATTAAGGAAGCTTATAACTCGAGATTGGTGGCGATAGAGCGAGACAATCATGAGTCTTAAGTTTTGCTTGAACAAAAACAGAAAGAGAGGTCAACATCAAAAATTTAATCACGAGGAAGAACTTCAAAGAGTCAATCGTGGTGTACAACCTGAAGATTACAACTACATGGAGATACCTCAAGCGATCGGTCATGAAATAAAACCTCAAGGCATCAATGGTGAAGTAGTACCTCAAAATTTAGGCCCTGCGTGATGAAAACCAATACGCGTGCGTAAGGAGCTAAGAAACGATTAAGAAGAAGAAGAATATGTGGAGGATGATAGGGGCGCAAAAAGAGTTCAGATTACAAGATTAATGTTAATATTCTGGATTTTTTTTTGTGGGATGCATGTTGAAAAATTTTTAGACTGGATATCACAAGTGGATAATTTTTTCGAGTATATAGAGATTCCTCAAGAGAAGTGAGTTAAGCTTTCGCAGCTTCTACATGATGGCAATACATACAAAACTAAAGAAAAGTTGCAAAAAAAAAAAATCAAATTGTGGCCTAGAATGCAGAGGATGATGAGAGAGTATTTCTTGCCAGTAGATTACTGGTAGCAACTGTATTTTAAATATCAAAACTGCAGGTAAGGAAATCACAGTGTCAATGAATACATAAAGGAATTTTATCGTCTACACACTAAAAATAATATGGATGAGCCAGAATTTTGAATAGTTACGAAATATATTGGTAGATTAAAACAAGAGATATAAGATGAGATAGTAGATACAATCACTTATAGTGAAGCCTATGCTGAACAAGTGTTTGAAGTGTAGGGAACCAGGCCATCGATCAAGTGACAATCATCTTAAAAATTTGAATTTAGTAAAGGCTAAAGTCAGCAAGACAGAGTTGAACGACGTTGAGAATGGGGATGACGAAGAAGCTTTAAAGTTGGAAGCAAATGAAGGAGAGACTAAATTGTATTATATAGAAGATTTTATTAGCATTGAAATTTAAAGAGGATAATCAGCGCAATAAGATTTTTAAAACATGTGGCATTATCAATGACAAAGTGTGCAACATTATAATTAATAGTGGCAGTAGCGAGAACATATTTTCAAAGGTGCTATTTGACATGATAGGACTTTTAACCAAAAAAATCCAGTATCTGACAGAATACGATTGATAAATAAAAAGACAGAAATGCAAGTAATAAAGGTATGTCGTGTTCTTTTTTCCATTAGGAAGATTTATAAGAGTGATGTGTTATGTAATGTAAAGAATATGGATGCGTGCCATATATTATTTGGCAGACTTTAGCAATTTGATGTTGATACAATATAGAAGAGAGGATAATGTGTATGAGTTTTGGTGGAATAACAAAAAGGTTCGTTGATGCCTTTAACGAACAAAAAGAGGAATACTAAGGTTGTTAAAAATCATCAAGAGGATGATTGCGATGATTGCTAGAAGCTAAAGAAAAAAGAAGGATTAAAGGTTGAGATTGTTTTTGAAAAAAGTACGGCCATTATTAATTGAGTTTGTTGATATTAGATCACTAAAGTTGTTAGACAAGCTGCCATCTTTATGAGATATGGTGCAATTTTACCTAACTTGCCCCATTATCGTATGAGCCCTCACGAGCATGTGATCTTACAAGGGCAGGTTGATGAATTGTTAGGGAAAGGTTTCATTCATGAGAGCATGAGTTCATGTACTATACTAACTTTGTTGGTACCGAAAAAGGATGAGAGTTGGCATATATGTACAGACAGTAGGCTAATTAACCATATTATAGTGAAGTATCGATTTCTTATTCTACGTTTCAAGAGTTATTAGACCAACTAAATGATGCTCGAGTTTTCTCAAAGATATATTTGCGTAATGGATATCACAATATCAGAATTAGGCCTGATGGTGAGTGGAAGACAACATTTAAAATAAACAAAGGGTTGTATGAGTGGTTTTTTTATGCCATTCCAATTGTCTAATGTGTCAAGCACTTTTATGCACTAAATAAATTAAGTTTTAAGCCTTTTTCCTGTAAATTTATTGTAGTGAATTTTGAAAGTATCTTAGTTTATTCTGTTGATGTGGTGGCACACCTAGAACATTTAAGAATGATTATGAAGATGTTGCAAAAAAATAAACTTTACATTAATCTAAAGATGTAGCTTTCTGTAGAGTAATGTGGAATTTTTGGTTTTATAACTGATGTAGATATGATTTGAGCTATTGAGTCGAGGATACAAGCCATTAAAGAATAGCCTATGCCGAAGACAGTGGGTGAAGTTAGGAGTTTTCATGGGTTGACGATGTTTTATAAGATATTTATTTGTAGTTTAGTACCATAGCCCCACTTATTGCGGAGTGCAAGTTTTCCTTTATTAAAAGAGAATTTTTTTACTACTCCTATGTTAGCCTTACCAAACTTCATCAAGTTGTTTGAGGTTGAATGTGATGCTTATGGTAATGGTATTGGGGTTGTTCTTTCTCAAGAGAGATGACCACTTATGTATATGAGTGAGAAGTTAAATAAAACATGACAGAAATGGTTTACTTACGACTAATAATTTTATGCAATCCTCAAAGTGTTGAAGTCATAAGAACATTACTTGATTTACAAAGAGTTCGTACCTTATAGTGACCATCAAGCAATCAAGTACTTTAACACCAGCAACATCTGAGCAAGATGCATGCAAGATGGGTGAGCTATACGTAAAAGTTCACTTTTATTGTGAAGTATAAATCTGGGCAATAGAATAAGATAGCAGATGCACTTAGTAGGCAAGCAACTTTACTGTTCTCTTCATTGAAGTTACTGGTTTTGAATGCTTGAGGGAGTTGTACGCTAAGGATGAAGACTTTGCGCATATTTAAGATCGGTGCATTAATCATCAAAATGCAAAAGATTTCCTTATTCAAGATGGATATCTGTTCAAATCTAATTAGTTATATATGCCTCAAAGTTTTAAAGGGAACATATTGATAGGTTGTGATCAACATGTTTTCAGAGATTGTGCATTTTATTGCTTGTAAGAATACTGAAGATGCTGCTTCAGTTGCACATTTGTTCTCTGAAGAAGTAGTAAGTTTGCATGGTATGCTAAAGACTATTACTTCTGACATGGATGTGAAGTTTATCAACAAGTTTTGGCATCATCTATAGGATAAGTTCAGTACAGTTTAGTAGTGCTTTTCATTTGCAAACAAATGGTCAAATAGAGGCGGTCAATCGCACTCTGCTCAATATGTTGTGCTGTGTTTATAGTGACAAGCAACAGAATTGGGAAGCTATCTTGCCTCAAGTCAAGTTTGCTTGCAATAACATGGCGCTAAGACCTTTTATGAGATTGTCTACACTTGTTCCCCACGCCATGTTTATGATATGGCTATCATGCCCATAGTAGTTGGAGGGAGTAAAATTGATGAGATTAAGGATAAAACTATCATAAGCACATGGGATGAGGCATATTCAGATCCTACTCAAGTTCCGGCGGACCCGTTACAAGAGCTCAAGCAAAGAAATTCAAAGAAGCGCTTAATAGATTGATTCAAGTAACTTGGGCTCAATCAAATTCGTGGAGGTCCGTTGAAGGAATCGCACATGATAAATGCATGATTCAAGCTCTTAAAAGTTCCAAATAATCACTTCCATGAAATAGGGAGTTGGCTTGCACATTATGGCAGGAAAATATATTATTTTCCTTTTTTTCAGATACTTTCCCGTTTTCTTGAGGAGGCTATTAGGGAAACAAATCAGTTATATCTATGTTAATAATCTAGTTTCTATTTTAATTAATGTAAGACATTTAAGCCAATTAGGATCCTGATTTGATTTAGATATTTTCCTATTTACTTAGATTATGATTATGATTTGATTTAAATTCTTTCCTATTCGCTTAGATTAGGAATCTGATTTGATTTAGATTTTTTCCTATTTGTTTAGATTCAGATTCAGATTTGATTTTTGGTTTAGGATTTATTTTCAAAAATTCTTGTAACCAACCCTATATAATGTACTCATATCCAATAAATAAAGATAAGTTTTGATGCAATTGGTGAGAGAGTTAATTCTCTTTGATTCTTTACAAACTCTTTGAACTTATCGGATTTCTGTGGTGTTCAAACTCTTGACTTATCAATCAGACCATCCATCTGATTGTGGCGTCTTCACATACCAAGGTTCGTGCTTTCATTAAGCATTGGGTCGAGGTTCCATTCAATCCTGGTTTAGATTCGATCTTGGAGACTAAATTGATTAAGGCCGCGTTAGTTCTTGACTGGGTTCCTATCATTTAGTATTAAAGCCTAGGCACCAAGTAGAGAACATACGTGCAGGGCAACCAAGTGGAGAACACATGTGCAGGGCAACCAAGTGGAGAACACACGAGGTTCCCATCATTTGATAAGAAGGATGATGAGAGCTGAATTAGAGCTCATACATGAGTGTTTGGATCAAGTTGAGAACACATGTGCGGGGCAGCCACAATATGTTCCCCAAGCACGTAGAAGAGAAAGATCTCCAGCTAGAGGAAAGATTGATGACTATTATAGGGATAAGTATGATGAATGGAATGACCCAGTGGGTAGCTATAGGAGAAATGGACGAGGTAGGAGAGTTATGAATAGAGATGATGGATTGAGTGGCATAATGATGAAGATCCCATCTTTTCAAAGAAAATCTGACCCAGAAGCATACCTTGAATGGAAGAAGAAAAAAGAGTTCATATTTGATTGCCATAATTATTCAGAGGAAAAAAAGGTAAAATTGGTTGTGATTGAGTTTTCTTACTATGTTATTACTTAGTGGGATAAGCTTGTTATAAGTAGGAGGCAAAATAGAGAACGTCCAGTTGAGATATGGGATGAAATGAAATCATTGATGAGAAGACGTTTTGTACCTAACCACTATTATTGAGACTTGTACAAAAAATTACAAAGTCTTACACATGGTAGCTGAAGCATGAAGGATTATTATAATGAAATGGAGATTGTCATGATTAGAGCAAATGTGGAGGATGATAGAGCAGATAAGGTTAAGTTGCAACATTATGTGAAAATTGATGAAATTGTACACAAAGCCATCAAGATTGAGCAGCAACTCAAGAGGAGGGGTAACGCCCGTGCAGCCCCAAGCTTGAGTTCCACTCATTGGAAGCTCAGCTATGTGTGAAACGAGACAAGAGGCTACAAGCATCTATTGCACCTAAGCTAAGATCTGAGCCCTCCAAGCACAATTCACAAGGTAACACCGTGCCTCTTACTATTAGGAATTGTGACATTAATTGTTTTAAATGTCAAGACAAGGGGCATATCGCAAGTGAATGTGTGAATAAGAGAGTTATAGTGTTGTGAGACAATAGTAAGATTGTAACTGAAGATGAAACGGAAGAAAATGAGATGCCACCATTAGAGGACGTTAAAGACGAAGAGTATATAGCTGATGAGCATAAGTTATATACATATTTTACCCTTAACTATATAATTGCTAGTTATTTTTATTTGTTATTTTTAATTTATTGAATTGTTTTATTGAATAGGGAATTAATTGGAGATTAAGAATGAAAAGTGCATAAAGAATAACAAGTTTGGGAAAGCATCAATCAAAGTCGTGACACAATTAAGAGTTTATAGCATGTGAAGCCAAGAGTAATTTGCACTCAAAAAAAATTTCAATTTTTCAAGTGAGCTGGATGTGCATGGCATTGTAATGCATGGAAAGCAACTTAAAGGGACCCACACTTGGCTTTCATAAGTGGAAAAAGGAATCCTAGTGCAAGCTTAATTGGTGAGCACGTGAGTGAGAGCAAAGAAAATTAAAAGACCAAGCCTTTTGGCTTAAGAAATAACAAGGTCGGTGGGGCTCATTTTAAAGAGAAATATAAAAGCAAGCTTTTGGCTTTTGGAGAAGGGTAGCCGCTAGAGGAAGAAAAAGGAAGCAAATGCGATTCGGCAGAGAGGAAAAGGAAGAGCTGCAGCAATTTACTTTTCCCATGGCTGATTTTATTTTTTTTGTTGCTCCCAATTCAAGTATGTCTAGCTAATTTTTTTATACTGAGGTTAAGGATGAAACCTTATTCAATGAAATAATTATCTGGATTCTGAAACCTTTGTAATTTTTGTCTTATTGAAATCTCATTTACTTTAATTGTTTTCTTAGTTTAATTAGTTTAATTTCTTTTAAAACTCAATTTGCTCAACTATGTTAGGATTAATATTAATTTTAGATTTAAATTAGACTTTTTAATTTATAACATTCTCTGTGGGATCGACCTCGTTACCACTATTCTATTTCTAGATTCGTGCACTTGCGAATATATTAAAATTTTCACAACAATAGCCCTTAGGGAATTGACTTTAGTAGTGAGGAGAGGTTTGAGTGTACAAGTAAAGGAAGACAAAGCAGTGCAACGGGAACTAGGTGCTATGTTCAAGACAAAGTATGTAGTATGATTATTGATGGAGGAAGTTGTACTAATGTTGCTAGTACTATCATGGTAGAGAAGTTAGGGCTTCTGACACTTAAACACCCACAATCATATAAATTATAGTGGTTAAATGACAATGGTGAGGTGAAAGTGAACAAGTAGGTACTAGTGACTTTTGGACTGGGAAGTATAAAGATAAGGTGCTTTGTGATATAGTGCCAATGCAGGCTAGACACTTATTACTTGGGTGGCCTTGGCAATTCGACAGGCGTGTGAAGCATGATGGCTTCACCAATAAATATTCATTTGTATTTAATTAATGCAACATCACTCTTGTTCCATTGACACCAAAGTAGGTTTATAGAGACCAAGTGAGCTTACAGAGAGAAAGTGAGCAAAAGAAAATGAGAGAAAAAGATAGTGAAATTAAAAAAGAGGTAGAGTAAAATGTGAGAGAAAAACCAAAGAAAAATGTGCCCATTAAGCAAAAATCATATGGAAAACAAAAGAATTTCTACGCGAGAGCCAATGAGATTAAAAAAACATTGTTTTTACATCAGCCGATTATTGTACTTTTATACAAAGGGACATTTTTAAGCACTAACGAATTTGACCATACCTTGCCTAGTTCTATTACTTCTCTTTTGTAGGAGTATGAGGATATCTTTCCTGAGGAAGCACCACATCGTTTACTTCCAATCTGAGGGATTAAGCATCAGATTGATTTTATGCCCGGTACAGCCATTCCAAATAGACCAGCCTATAAGAGCAACTTGGAGGAGACCAATGAACTTCGAAGGCAGGTTAATGAATTGATGGAAAAAAGGGTACATGAAAGAAAGTGTGAGTCCATGTGCAGTTCCCGTTTTATTAGTTCCTAATAAGGATGAGATGTGGAGGATGTGTGTTGATTGTCGAGCCATCAACAACACAACGGTAAAGTATGGACATCTCATTACTAGGTTAGATGATATGCTTGATGAATTACATGGGTCTTGTGTATTTTCCAAAATTGATTTAAAAAGTGGATATCATCATATTAGAATGAAAGAAGAAGATAAATAGAAAACTGCCTTTAAAACAAAATATGGTTTATATGAATGGTTAGTCATGCCTTTTGGTCTAACTAATGGCCCGAGCACTTTTATGAGACTTATGAATCATGTCTTGCGATCTTTTATTGACAAGTTTGTTGTTGTTTATTTTGATGATATCCTCATTTATAGCAAAAACATAAACGATCACGTAATACATTTGAAATCTATTTTAGATATGCTTAGAAAATAAATGTGTGTTTCTAGAATTTATTGTCAGTGCACATGGTATACAGGTTGATGAGGAAAAGGTATGTGCAATCCAAGAGTGGTCGAGTCCCATAAGTGTAAGTAATGTGAGAAGCTTTCATGTGCTCGCTAGTTTCTACCAATGATTTGTGAAAGACTTTAGCACATTAGTCGCATTGCTTACTAAAGTAATAAAAAAAATGTTGGATTCAAGTGGGGAGAAGCACAAGAGGAGACATTTCAAATGATCAAGCAAAAGCTAACAAATGCTCTATTATTGTCTTTGCCTAACTTTAATAAAACATTTGAAATTGAATGTGATGCCTCAGGATTGGTATTCGCAGTCCTAATGTAAGAGGGACGACCAATTGCTTACGTTAGTGGAAACCTGAGTGGGGCAAACTTAAACTACCCTACTTATGATAAGGAGTTGTATGCGTTGGTTCGAGCATTAGAAATGTCGCAGCACTAGTTATAGCCTAAGGAGTTCATGATTCACACCGATCATAAGTCCTCAAAACACCTTAAAGGCCAACACAAGCTGAACAAGAGGCATGTTCGATGGGTAAAATTCATAGAGACATTTCCATATGTCATTCGTTACAAGCAAGGTAAAAAAAACGTTGTTGCATATGTGCTTTCCAACAGATATGTCTTAATCTCAACACTTAATGCTAAACTACTTAGTTTTGAACATATTAAGGAATTGTATGCCAATGACCATGATTTTAATGTTGAATACCAAGCTTGTGAAAAGACCACAGTCAGTAAATACTTTAGGCATGATGACTATTTATTTCAGGAGAATAAACTATGTGTGCCTAACTGTTCTTTGAGAGATTTGTTAGTGAGAGAATCCCATGGAGGAGGGTTAATAAGGCATTTTGGAGTTGTAAAGACTCTAGCAGTTTTATAGGAACACTTCTATTGGCCACATATAAAACGAGATGTTGAAAAACTTTGTGGTAAATGTGTCACTTATAGGCAAGCCAAATTAAAAGT
Organism: Citrus x clementina; assembly: GCF_000493195.1. Classification (NCBI taxonomy): domain Eukaryota; kingdom Viridiplantae; phylum Streptophyta; class Magnoliopsida; order Sapindales; family Rutaceae; genus Citrus; species Citrus x clementina. Next base: position 11,796,167 of record NW_006262339.1, on the reverse strand, counting down.
GCAACCTTATGGCTTATACACCCCTTTGCCAATACCTAGTGCACCTTGGACTGATGTTTCGATGGATTTTGTACTAGGTTTACCTAGGTCTAAACAAGGGAAAGACTCAATTTTTGTGATTGTAGATAGATTTTCAAATATGACACATTTTATTCCATGTCACAAAACGGATGGTGCTTATAATGTCGCTGACCTATTCTTTAGGGAGATTGTAAGGTTGCATGGTATGCTTAGGACAATTGTTTCTGATAGGGATGTTAAGTTTTTAAGTTACTTTTGGAAAACATTATGGGCTAAGTTAGGAACTTAGTTGTTGTTTTCAACTACTTGTCATCCTCAAACTGATGGTCAAACAGAAGTTGTGAATAGAACTTTATCTACTCTGTTACGAGCTATCATTAAAAAGAACATCAAAACTTGGGAAGATTGTTTACCACATGTTGAGTTTGCTTATAATCGTTCCGTTCATTCTTCTACTAAGTATTCACCATTTGAAATTGTTTATGGTTTTAATCATTTAACCCCATTGGATTTAACTCTATTACCTATTTCTGATCGTGTTAACTTAGATGGCAAGAAAAAGGCTGAAATTGTTAAACAAATACATGAGAAGGCGAAGTTCAACATTGAGCGGAGAACTGAGCAATATGCTAAACAAGCTAACAAAGGGCGACATAAACTAGTCTTTGAACCCGACAATTAGGTGTGGTTACACATGCACAAAGAACGATTTCTTGAACGGAGGAAATCTATGTCATTACCTTGAGGGGATGGCCCATTCCAAGTTTTGGAACGGATCAATGAAAATGCCTAGAAACTGGATTTGCCCGGTGAGTACAATCTAAGTGCTACTTTTAATGTTTCTGATTTGAGTTCTTTTGATGTTGGTGATGATTTGAGGACAAATCCTCTTCAAAAGGAGGGGAATGATGAGATTAAGGATAAAACTATCACAAGCACATGGGATGAGGCATATTCAGATCCTACTCAAGTTCCCGTCGGACCTGTTACAAGAGCTCGAGCAAAGAAATTCAAAGAAGCGCGTAATGGATTGATTCAAGCAACTTGGGCTCAATCAAATTCGTGGAGGTCCGTTGAAGGAATCGCACATGATAAATGCATGATTTAGGCTCTTGAAGTTTCCAAATAATTATTTCCATGAAATAAGGAGTTGGCTTGCACATTATGGCGGGAAAATATATTTTTTTTTTTTCAGATACTTTCTTGTTTCTTGAGGAGGCTATTAAGGAAACAAATCAATTATTTCTATTTTAATCGACTAGTTTCCATTTTAATTGATGTAAGACATTTAAGCCAATTAGGATCCTGATTTGATTTATATTCTTTCCTATTTACTTAGATTAGGATTCTGATTTGATTTATATTCTTTCCTATTTGTTTAGATTCATATTCAGATTTGATTTTTGGCTTATGATTTATTTCCAAAAATTCTTGTAACCAGCCCTATATAATGTATTCATATCCAATAAACAGAGATAAATTTTGATGCAATTGGTGAGAGAGTTAATTCTTTTTGGTTCTTTACAAACTCTTTGAACTTATCGGATTTCCGTGGCGTTCAAACTCTTGACTTATCAATCAGACCATCCATAGCTGATTGTGGCGTCTTCACATACCAAGGTTCGTGCTTTCATTAAGCATTGGGTTGAGGTTCTATTCAATTCCTGGTTTAGATTCGATCTTGGGAACTAAATTGATTAGGGTCGTGTTAGTGCTTGATGGGGTTCGTATAAAAAATAGTGAATAATGTGGTAGAAAATAAAGGGCTCTATAGATTCACGCCAAGGTACGAGCTCATTTGGAGGTTACAAATGCTATGTACAAGTTCGGTGCGAACAGGCGTCGACACAGGAAAGTGATGCATGTCCACATCAAGTATGGACCATTTCGTGTGGCAAGGAAGATTAATAATAATGCTTATGTTCTCGCACTACCGGACAACTAAAAGATCTTTTACACATTCAATATGGCTTATCTGTTTAAATATCATTTAGATGATGAGGCGTTGTACGAGTCAAACTCGATGGAGAGTTCTTTTCCAAGTGAGAGGGACTAATGTATGATGGGTGTGTGGGATGAGAATGGTACTTTCCAAAGGGCGTAACTTAGGCTACATGTATCCGTTTTGAGTGTATAATATATTGTTTTAAAGTTTACGAGAAGACAAATCAAGCTAATAAAGCTTATGCCATTTTGGGCCTTACTTGAGCCTAAAAATTTGTTTCTTTCCTTGTCATTTTTCGTTTTTAAGATATTCTTCTATTTTTTCTTATTTCTTCTAAAATTTTTATCTTTTTTTTCCTAAATAACATATTTGAGCACTGTTTATTTTGGATTTTTTATTTAGATTAGGAGAATTTTATTATAGTTAAAGTTATTATATAAAAAGATCTAAAACTCTAGTTTTGTTAATTTAAAATTTTTTCAATTAACTTCATTATTTAGGAAATTTTGTTCCTTCTATCAATCAACTTTAAATGTCTCTGCATTGTCATGTTATACTCTACACGTTCAAAAAAAATTTACATTAATTGGACATACAATAGTCTTAATTGGAAGGAAGATAGATGAGTTTTCCTTGCAAACACGTACAATAATATCGAAAGGGAAATAACCATTAATTAGAGGGGTCATGGGTATAATAATTAACGATTCCATATTTCCATCCCGTCTTGCCTTTAATTTAATTGGCCTAATTTTCAATTGTTATTTGTATGGTGAGGAGGCAAGGGGGGACACTGGGCAATAGGGGTGGGCAAAATAACTGATCCGACCCGATTTGATCCGAAAAAAATTGGGTTCAGATTGGATCGGATTGACCATAATATCCGATCGGATCAAATGTTGCCAACCCGATCGGATCGTGATCGGATCGGGTGAAATCTGATCCAATCCGATAACCTGAATGGGTTGGCTTAAAGAAGAAAGTGAACAACCCATACTGATACAGCACACATGCATCCAACAACAAGCAGTCAAGCACCAGTGACGCCGCAGAGCACAGACCACACACTACATAGCCTCACGCACCACACACGTATACGACACACAAAACGAGTAGAGATGGAGGCACAAAACCAGTAGACTACACACTCAGCGCACCCAGCCGTACCCAGCAGCCTCACTCCCCTCCCTCACGCCTCACTACCTCCCCCTCAAACCTCGACAAGAGACCACACAGCGCACTCCAGCCTCTGCTCCCCTCCTTCACGCCTCATGGGTCACTGCCCCACCCTCAAGTCAACACTCAACACAAGTAGAAACACACACACACATACACACAGCCGCAGCCAACACAGGCTCGCCACAATCACCGCCGATGCCAACCGCCAGCCGATCTACTGTTCTGCGAGGACCGCGACCAGATCTGATGCTACCTCCTACTGATTGTTGGCTTTGCACCTCCACACACTTCATCACCAAGTTTCTCCTCTAAGTTCCATACAAAATCCAGCAAACGGCAGCCCAATTTTTGTTTCGAGTTTGGATTTTTTAGTTTAGTTCAAATACAAATAGTTGTAATGTGTAATATATTATATAACGTATGTTAACGTTGATTAGGAATTGGTTTTGTTTAATTCTCCATATTCCACTATAAGTGAGGAGAGGAGAGGAAAAGAAAAGAAAAAAGAAAAAAAGGCAGCATTTGATTTCTAGTAACACCACACCTACATAATAACGAAAATAAATTGGGCCATCGGGGTGATGAATAAAAATTAAAAAAAAAATTGTGAAAATGTTGGATTATTGGCACCTCTTCATTAATCTTATAAAACCCCTATTATATACAATTATATTTAAGGACATATTATTAGAATTAACCCCATTTATATTTTCTCTTTCTCGTTGTATGGTTTTTTTTTCTTCTTTTCAATTTCAAATATAATTTGTTCCAAACCAGCTCAAAGTCTCGATTTTTTTTCTTTTGAAACTAAACAATCCAAAGTTTTTGTTTTATACACAAAAATAACTAAAGTTTTAATAACCTTTTATCTAATATCTTTCAATTGGACAAGAATCTCAATAAATAATTGTTATGTAAGATAAACGAAAGAAAAAGCACAAAATAAATTTTAATAATTAACTTAGTGGTCAATAAAAACTAAACTCAGTGTTAAATCCTAATCTCTTTCAACCCTTTTTTTTTTCACCTTACTATCAAGAATCCTGCAGGGTAATAGCCTAGTCTTGACTTTGAATTAACGCTGGCCCTCTCACGTCTTCAAGTTGTTATCCTGTACACATTCAAAAACGATTGACATTAATTGGACACACGGAAGTCTTAACTGGACATTAATTGGAAGAAAGATAGAGGAGGTTTCCTTGAAAAATACGTCCAATAATTTTGAAAGGGATAGAGCCGTTTGTTTGGTATAATAATCCACCATTTCATAACTTAATAAATTTGAATGGGAAAGAGCCGTTTGTTTGGCATAATAATCCACCATTTCATAACTTAATACGAACGCTTTTATTCATGGGAAGACATATGTGTAAGAGACACCTAATTCTATAACTTAATACAAACGCTTTCCGGGCTATGTAATAGTATTTTATTGTTTCTAAGGACTTCGTGAAAGATTAATTTTAGGATAAGACACACCTAATGGCTAATTTTATCTATCAATACATTTTAGTGAAATAAAACGACAAATTAGATCTCTTAAATCTTTAAATTGTTTTTGTTCATTAATTTAAAATGAAGCTTCTTTTTTCCATATATCATCCCCTCATTTTCAGTAGTAACACTTTGGAGTCGGGCTTTAGCAGCTCAGCAAAATTTTTTCTTAGCTGTATATTAAATTACTAAATTACCGTTACATATTATTTAATTTTGATTTTATCCTCCTCATTTTTAAACTTAAACTCAAATTGATTTTTCCATAAAACAAACTCTAAACATTGTTCTTATTAGCATGATTCCAACATCGACAGTTCTCATCGATACAATTCCAACATTGGTAATTCTCATTGACGCGATTCTAACACCAGTCATTTTCATACAAATATGTTCTTCTATCTTTGTTTTTAAAATATCTAAGAAATGTGCATTTTCCTTTACCCGTTGTTCATTTTTTGAGTTTTCCTTTACTTTGTTACATGTAATTTTTTATTTTCTTCCTTTTTGTTCAAAATGTACCGGAGCTTTTGCTTAGAATAAATTAATAGGTGATTGGTCACGTGTGATTTATTTGCTTTGAAGTCACTATTTTTATTGCATTTTTAATTTTTTTTAGTTGCTTTTTATAGACATGCACAATCCTTGTTTGATGAAATTTCCCTAATAAAAATCATTAAAGGCAGCAACAAACAAGTAACCAATTCCTATATATTCCAACAATACATGTTTTTGAACAAATCATTTCAGCTTCTCATAAATTTTAAAGGATTCACTTAAAGGTAACTAAAAAAAATTAAACTATTGAGAAAAATTATTTTAATTTCTTCGAAACAGGGTATGTAATTAGAGGAAACCCCAGGTTTATTAATCTAACAACTCATTTTGAAACAGGATATGTAATGTTAGACATAATTCATCCTTGTTGCTAGACATAATTCATCCTTAATTAATGTTATTTGTTTTAAAAAGAAAATTGGGTATTGCTCTTAATTAATCTCTTTCCTATATTGTTGTTTGATGACGAAATATTATTCTATTTTCTAGGTTTAAGTGTACGCAATTATGTCTAATAGCTCAACTAGTAAGGCGACCTGGAACTCCTAGACTTCAAATGTATTTTGTGAGTTATGTATTAAGGCAGTGGATGCCAAACATCGTCCTAGGACTCATGTGACTTCCAAAGGATATGAAAATTTAATTAAGGAATCCACTAAAGAAACTGGATTGGATTACAATAGAATTCAGATGAAAAAAAAATGGGATTCTATTAGAACTGATTGGAAACTGTGGAAGAATTTGATTAGCTAGGAAGCTAGTCTAGGGTGGAATCATAAGTTATGGATAGTTGCAGTGGCGAAGCTAGCAATATTTTTTGGGGTGGGCTAGATTTTTTTTTTAATTCAATTTTATTTCTCAAAAAAATTTATTCTATACAAATGAAATTATTAAAATACACTAGACAAGCAAAAAACTAATAATAAAACTGTAAAGGTACATTGTAAATAAAAAAACACTGTCAAAGAAGTTTTGTCTTGTGATTCTTCAAAAAAGAAAGCTCATGTATTATCGTATCTGAATTGATATTGTCTGCGATAATAATATATTAGAGAATTATTAATTATTTTATCAAAAAATTTGACAAAAGTATAAGCTAATAACTAATTCAAAGACAGTATGATTATGTGGGTGCGGTAGAGGCTGGTTGTCACTCATAAAGCAGCAAGTTAATGACTTGAACAATTGAGTCTTGGGGAATTTAGATTTTGGATAATTGGATTAATTAGTCAAGGAAGGTGAGTTTTTCGATTTAGAGAAAATAGATATTGACAATAATTATTCGTTATATTTTATATTTTACTATAAGTTTTTTTTAAATAAATTTATAATTAACTTTTTTCTTTCAAGATACTAACCCTGGCTACAACCCGGGTTAGCCCCCTCATAGCTTTGCCCCTGGATAGTTGATGCAAGTGAAGACTGGTGGGAAAAGAAAATAAAGGAAAATTTGCAATTGAGTAGATTTCGAAAAAATGTTATTGATCCAGAGTTAGAGAAAAACCTAAATTTAATGTTCAAACACAGTGGTTATGAGTGAGCATGTTTGGCTTCCCTCATTTGGTTTTCCTTTCGAGAGTAATGAGGCATCTGAATCTCTTAGTGTTTAGAGTACTGCTAACTCTAATGGGTACTTTTGGGGTTTGAAAGAACACGTGGAAGATTTTACGAAATATGCCAAGCGATACATTCAAGAAGCGAGTGTTATTACTACCATGGCCTTACATAATTACATAAGAAGATATTCACAAAATCATGATCATTTTTATGAAACAATGGATGAACCAAGTCATACTAAGAGCGAACATATAAGCAAGATTGCGTCTCCTAAAGAAAGTTATAACACAACTGATAACATAGCTCAAAATATAATAATCTTGAGAGATGGCATTGTTGCAAGTTTAATGGAGGCATGACAATGGAAATGTTTATAAGAATTTTATAATTAGTTACATTTTAATTTTATAATTGATTAGTATTAAAAGTTGTTTAATTATCAAGCGATAAAAATGTTATTTTGTGTTTATATTATAATTTATATTTGTGTTTATCCAATATATTAGGAATTATTAATTATGTCTTAATTATATTTAATTTTGTATATTTTTGTGTGTTTATTAGGTAAAATATTAATTTCACGTAGTTTGAGGCTCCAAACAGATAAACGGATGTCAAATTTGGATTTCGGAGATTCGAAAACCTTAAGATTGGTCCACATCGGCTTAAAATTGAGCTGTTGTAAAAAAAGGTTGACGTTTTCAGTTGACTGAGCACTGATTGGATGATAAAATGAGCTTACAATATATATGAGTGCATGACATAACTAGCAATTTTAACTAAATCTTAACCGTTCATGATTCAATGGCTGCGATTGTGCCACGTGGCAATGGTTGGTGAAGTAAATTGTAGGATCCGAACCTTTGTATTCGGGTCAATCAGATCAACTCATTAACCCGCCAAATCTCAACCGTTCTTTGACCGAATCGGACGTTTCACATGATGCTATGTGTGATGTTGACTTTTGAAGTTTGAGCAGCTGTTGGATCTTTGATCTAATGGTTGTGAAGAGCGCATGCATAAAGCTTATGATGGACCGCAAGACACTGGATCATGAATTTATTTTTTTATAAATAGAGCCTCATTTTTTATGTTTTTTATCATCTCTCGTCTTCTCAATTTCTCTCAATCTCCTTGTAATCTTGTTTTTCAGGTGTGTTTTTAATATTTTGCTTAATTATTTTTATAAATAAATTTAGTTTTATTTTCAATTTTAGTTTTTTATTCATTTTAATTATGTTCAATTTAATTTTAGTAATTACTTTTATTTCAATTATACTTAACTAAATAATAATAGTTAGGGTAAGGTGAAACTCTTAGGAAATAAATATAATTTAATCAAAATTTATTTTTAATTTAATAAATTAAATTATTTTCTATTTAATTTTATACATATTTTATATTTTGAAATTTTGATTTATTGTAGACAAAAAAGGGAGTTTGGCACAATAAATTCTTAATATCTTAATATAAGGTATGATAAAATGGTATTTTGATTTATTGTAGAAAAAATAAATTTTGGCACAATAAATACTTAATCCATAATAAAATTAATAGGAAAATAATAATAATTTATATAATTAATCTTTTGGGTAATAAATCTAAAAAAATAGTAAAAAGAATTTATTAAATTTTATTTACTACTAAGAGTGGATCCATAACCCTAACTAATTCAATTTCATAATTTGATTTAAATTAAGTTGTTTATATTTAAATTTTATTTTCATTTTTAGATAAAATAAAATAAACAAATTAAATATTTTCTCTGTAAATCGACCTTGGACTCACCGAGCTATAATACAACAAGACACTCTTATACTTGCGGGTTAAAAATCACTTTTAAGTTGTATAGATAATGTTATGTTGTATGATCTTTATTAGACATATTTGGTATAATTTATTTCTTCAATCATTGTGTAAAATTAGAATTTATTTATTTTCAATTTTTAAATTATTTTGTTTTAAAAAATATTTATTACAACTTGTGAAGAAAAATAACTTTGATTAATTAAATATTAATTTGATTTGTCAAAGTAATAAACATAATCATAAGTTAACATGATAATTCAAAATATGAAAAATAATTTGACTAATTAATAATTAAAAATAATGTTATTTAAAATTAATTATTACAAATATTCATCAACTTTCACTATACAACTATTAAAATTTACCAAACACCATCAGCTTCTACTCTACAACTATTAAAATTTGCTAAACACTAGCAGCTTTTATCCCACAACTATGACTTTTACTCCACAACATATGTATCTTAATGCTGCGTTTACTTGTTAGTAATTGGAATGGGCTGGAATCAAAATGAGGAATAAAAATTAGAATAAATTGTTTAGTTGACCTACATGAATCAGAATAAGAATGGACTAGAATCCCACTGATGTGTTTATTTTATCTTGGAATTGGAATCAGAATGAGTTAGATTGTAACAAATTACTAAAAAGTACTTAATGAATTATTGTCATAATTATTATTTTATTTTTTAATTATAGTGATTATTTATTCAAAAATTATTATTATTATTATTAATTATTGTCAAGAATATATTAATATATTAATTAATTGTAATTTTTTTAACTAATTATAATAATTATATTAACTATTATTATAAAAATATATTAATTATTGTAATTATTTATTCAAAACTATAATTATTAATATATCATTGTTAATAATATACTAACATATTAATTAATAGTAATAGTTATATAAATAAATTAATAATATATATGAATTAATTAAAATAATTATATTAGTAATTATTATAATAGTATACTAATTAATTAATTATAATAAAAGTATATTAATTATTGTGATTATTTATCAAAAATTAAATTATTAATAATTGTTGTTAATAATATATTAATATATTAATTAATAGTAACAATTATAATAATTAATTAATTATAATAATAATATATTAATTATTGTCATTATTTATTAAATACTAAAATTATTAATAATTATTGTTAACAATATATTAATTAATTATAATAATATATTAATTAATTATAAATGAGGACAATATAAACATTTTTAATTTTGGGGGAGGGTAAAACAGTCAATCCCGAAAATGGGAGACTCATTCCCACCTCCCCTAGGAGTGAGTCTCCCATTGCTCATTCCCAAATTGTGGTGGGTCTCACGAATCCGATTCCAATTCCTAAATCTATTTTGCGAGGTAAACGTTGTTAATGATTCCGATTCCCTAATCCGGGAAGTAAACGTAACATAAAAGTTATAGTACTTCACTTTCAAACACAACCTATACATTGTCAGCAAAATCAATCAAGGCAAAGGTGCTATTAGCAATACAATGGCACGAAGTGATGGTTCACCAATGGTACTCGAAACACACAGAACGGGGTTACAATGTAAGCGTATGAATTAGGAACGAACTGGATACATTGTATGTGTCACATAAGTTCCACCTAGGATGTCATGTCAGCATCTCCTGTTCCACTTGTATGCAGATTCAGATGCTGAGATGCCTCACTCTGTCAGCTTCAAAGTTCTGTTTCTTCAAGCACAGGGCCCCTAAATATTGGTAGCATTAGAAGCTTGCTTCTTAGACATTTAAATATGTTTGCCACAGATGCTTTGTTGGAATCTACCTTCTAAATTTATTTCTCCGCTTACAAACCGAACATTAAACTCTGTATATTTTATTCTAGAGATGAAAAATTTTAACCATAAGAGAAGCATAATGCAAAAATCCACAGCTTAATTTATTTATGAAATGAAATACTTAGATTTTAAAGGAAAATTTTTCCCTTTAATCACCACTTGTTTGAAAGCAAAGGATTAGCATCTACAGAAAAAGCAACAGTATTTAAAATGCTCCAGTTGAAGATGAACCAGTTTCAAAATTTCCACCCACAAGATGAATGTCTTCACACTTTTGAGCTCTAATCCCCCCTAATTCAAATGTTACTTCTTTCATAGTAGGTCTCTTCCTCCCATTCAAGTTCAAGCATCTTTTTGCAAGCATAGCAACGGTAATAATCTCTTCTTCCTTGGCTTCCTTAAGAACTTGAGCATCAAGCACATCAAACAAATGGTTCTCTTTCATTGCTCGGAGAAAATACCCTGCTAAACTTTTATCTTCTTCCGCGTCGGTTGAAAGGATAGGTTTTTGTCCAGTTAAAAGCTCAACAAGGACAACTCCAAAACTATAAACATCACTTTTCTCTGTAAATTGACTTGACCCAAAGTACTCTGGATCTAGATATCCAAAAGTTCCTTGTACTCGTGTGGTCAAGTGAGTTTGATCAATCGTGACAGATCTAGACGCCCCAAAGTCCGAAACTTTTGCTCGAAATTTATCATCCAAAAGTATATTTGCAGACTTGATGTCTCGATGATAAATTGGAATACAAGTAGTTGAATGCAAGGATTCGATTGGTATTGAAGTTGTCAGTAGCCATTTCCAATTCCATTGAAGTAAACAATTTTGTTTTCTCGGTATTACCTTCATTTGATGACGATTGTTGTTGCAATAATAAACCACCATTTCTTTTAAAGAACTTCTGTTTGAGCTTGGTTTCTCTTCTTCTTTTAACGAACTTGCACAACCACCATATTCCGATTAGTAGGAACAACATTCCAAGCCCACTATTGCAACCTGCAACGCTCCAGGACAAGAATATTTAATACGCGTTCGGCGATTTATGGCAAGGAACTGTTTAGTCTGTTAAGAGTAGGAGATCATAAATGTATATGCTATTGCAAATTTCAGGTGCAGAACGTTTTTGCGTTTGTGAGCCCATATATATACGGTAATTAAAAATCAGTTAATTCTGTCGACAAAATCTGCAAATTCCAATGCATACCTATAATAATGAATTTGACATGAGAATTTTTGTGCATAATTTGAAGAAGTTCATATGAACTTGTCCTACGATTTTGGGCGCAGATACTTGAGTTGGGATCTGAAAAGTAACCTTTGGGACATCCTGAGGAGTAATTGTAGGGGCTTGTGATATTATAGAACAAGAAACCTAAACAAACCCAAAAGATGAAATAGAATATCAAAATAAATTATGGCTATATATAAATCTTTCATTTTTTACATATGCGAATTCTGCAATTACTTTCACTAATTTTGTGTTAGATACGTAGTTGGTTCAAGGAAATGTAGTATACACTTCATATATGAAATTAATTTAATTAGTATTCGAAATTGTACCTGAGCAATATCCATGGTGGTGTCGGTCAAAGCTTGTTTCCCTAAAGCAAAGGCAAAGGTAGCCTGAGCTTAATTGTATTAAACATCTATTGTCCTTGTTACAAGTAGTTTTCGAATTATATTCTTCATAACAATATCCTTTATACTCAAGCCACTCCAACAGTGCAGGAACTTGTTCATGATCTTTCAAAACGTGAGGATTCTTCAGGTACCCTGAGGTGATCCAATAATCTTCAACAATGGAAACAGAGTGACATTCCTGAGGAATACTTTTAGAATAAAAATTAGATATTTGTGCATTGAAAACCTCAGTAATATTTTGAGGAAAGGCGCATAGGAAATCGTAGCAACCAGGGTTAAGAGCAGGATCACAAGTGATAATCGAAAGGCACCCACCAAAAACGGATGAATCATTCTGTCGCTTAATAATCGTAGAATAGTTGTTGCAACCTATGGCAGTGAATCTATTGCGCGACCGGGAAAATGTAAAAGGGCTACCTGATAGACTGACCCCTTTATCACTGCTTGTCAGGTTACTGATCTTCAAAGAAATTACAGGAATGTATACCCTAATCATGTATACATAAAAAGAAGTAGATGAATCATAAACAGTATAAACATGACTGTCCAATACTTGCAGGTTGTTGATGCTCGCAAGAAAAGCTTTTGGGGAGCGAGAGGAGTAATCGCAGAATACTTCAAAACTCTTATCAAAGTAGCAACCGTCTCCGATTCCGAAGGGGTAAATGATAGTGACATTGCCACAATCATATTGGCATAAATCTTTTGATGCTTTGATTGGCCATACTAGCAAAATCAGCAATTGCAGCAACACCAGATAATGATGAACAACCATTCTCAATATTTTTACTCGGAAGAATGAAGATTTAACGGAGCAATTGCATGCGTTGATCTTTAATTAAATTCCTTCTAGGTTCCTTTTAGCTTTTATCCCAATACAATGAAAGTCCTGCAAGTCAACTTGACTTTTAATTAACCCTGGCCCTCTCAAGTCTACAAGTTGTTCTCTCCTCCGTATATATATATATATATTTTATTTTATTTTATTGGCTGTGGTAATGGGAAATTGGCGACGTGGCAGCTACAAGTAGCAGCGTGGAGTTCCGGTTGGTTCGAGACTGCAGTGGTTGGAAAAACGGAGTTGAAAAATAGATTTGAAAGTTTAGATTTGAAAGTTTAGATGTTTGAAAATGTGGTGGCTGTGTAATTCAGGCACGTTGATGGATCAAAACTAGTGTTTGAATTTCAGCTGGTGGCAGAAAGGGTCTTAGCAGAGAGAAAGAGTTTTTGATTTACCTCTTACGATAGCTATCTTTGTATATCGTTTTTAACCAATAATGATTGTGACCCACCAATTAAGTCCCAATTTGAGTCCCAACTATCATATATCATTTATCTATTGAATAATAAATTTTATAGTTGATAAAATAAATATTCTACTATCCACTGAATGAATGCCACATCCATTGGTACTCAAGTTGGAATGCTCCAGCATTACTTTTTTTATAACATAAGAGTTGAATATCAATTTATAACTTGGAGAGTTGACAATACAGAATTGGAACGTAATTTTAAACAGACTTTTCTTTCGAATGACTTTTCAAGTGGTACCCAAGCCTCCATGTGAAGGGCGTCTAGTGGTAAGGTACTGTGGGAGGTAGTGCGGGCATAATCGTGGGTGAGTTTATCTCTAGTAAAATATAAAAGTTCATGGGTTTAACCCATACTCAAAATCTAACTAATGAGTTGAGGATTGTTCTAACTTTATATATTTGACCTAAGAGATTCAATCACAAATGATATAAGGGTATTTTATCTATCAGTTTGTAATCAGATAAAAAGATTTTTAACCCATGAAATACAAGAAAGCGCATTGATCTTTATTTCCTCCCATCTTCCTCTCGATTTTATTTCACTACCGGGAAAGTTCTGCATAACAATAAGCCAACAATTACAACATGCCACTCTGGAGTTTATTTAACGTTGGCCCTCTTAAGTGCTCAAGTTGTTCTCTCCTATTTACTTGAGATATTAGGTCACATAGTGCTAAAGTTCTTGCACATCAGTATTTAATAGACTGAGAGATCATATCATCTTGCATTTATAAACTTCAACTACGAAATTAATTTCAACAGATTTTTCCTTCATCTCCTCCATTTGCGCCCCCTCCGCGCATTCAATGAAAAAGTGGAAAATTTGTTTGAAATGACTTGGAAGTGTTTAACTACAAATGATGGTGCGCAACGATTCAAGAATGATAATATCGGAAAAGTCTAACAATCTTATTTATGAAATACAAACAGTTTCAAGGCCATTCTTCTCTGTCACCATTTGTTTGAAATTAAAGGGTCGGCATCCACAGAAACTGAGACACTATTTAAAGTTGACCCACTAGAAGATGAATCTCTTTCGAAATCATGTCCAGTAATGTCACCATCCACAAAATCAGTCTCTTCACAATTTTGCTGCAAAATGGAAGCTCCAATCGATTCTCTTATACCCCGTAATTCAAATGCCACTTCTTTCATCGTAGGTCTTTTCTTCCCATTCAAGTTCAAGCATCTTTTTGCGAGTGTAGCAACAGTAATAATTTCTACTTTCTCAGCTTCCTTGAGAACTCGATCATCAAGGACTTCAAACAAACAGTTCTCTTTCATTGCTTGGTTAAAATATCTTGCTAAACTTTTATCTTCTTCAGCTTCAGTTGAACGGATAGGTTTTTGTCCAGTTAGAAGCTCAACAAGAACTACTCCAAAACTATAAACATCACTTTTCTCAGTAAAATGACTTGACCGAAAGTATTCTGGATCTAGATATCCAAAACTTCCTTGTACTTGAGTGGTCAAGTGAGTTTGATCAATTGTGATAGATCTAGAAGCCCCAAAATCTGAAACTTTAGCTTGATATTTATCGTCCAAAAGTATGTTTGCAGACTTGATGTCTCGATGATAAATAGGAATAGATGCTGCTGAATGCAGATAAGATAGAGCACCTGAAACTTCAACAGCAATGCGTAAACGCATTTCCCATGTGATTGGAAACTCTTCAGATTGGTAGTGTATGTATTGATCGAGGCTTCCATTGGGAATAAATTCATACACCAAAAGAGGAACTTCTGTCTCCAAGCAACATCCCAACAACTTAACAACATTTCTGTGATTAATTTGAGACAAAATTACTACCTCATTGATGAATTGCTCGAGATTACTCTCATCCAATATTTTAGATTTTTTTACAGCCACAATTCCTCCATCTGCTAACATTCCTTTGTATACAATGCCTTGGCCTCCTTGACCAAGGATTCGATTGGCATTGTAGTTGTCGGTGGCCTTCTCCAAATCATTTGAAGTAAATAACTTCATTTTCTCAATGTTACCTTCATTGGAAGACAATTCTTGTTGCAATAATAAACCACCATTTTTTTTAAAGAACTTACGCTTAAACTTGATTTCCCTTCTTCTTTTTACAAACTTGTACAACCACCATATTCCAATGAGTAGAAAGAATAACGCAAGCCCACCACCGCAGCCTGTGGCTCTCGAGGACAATAATGAAAGATATCATCAAACGAACGAATGAACAGTTAGTATTTTCATTTGAAATATATGTTAAAAAACATTATTAATTTGTTATGATGTAAAATAAAGGATCGACATGCATACCTATAATAATGAATTTAACCCGAGATTTGTTGAAAACTTTAATGCAACCATATGAGAGACGATTATAACCGTCAGGACAATTGGAGCAATTGTAGCCGCTCGAGATATTACAGATCAAGTCGCCTGTCCAGAAAATAATAAATAAAATAAACTCCACCATTTTTGTCTTTAATTTTCTGTTTACATAGACAGTTACAGTAATTGGAAGACTTTACTCGTTTGCAAGTAATCCGATGGATATTTTAAAAATCAGTAATTTCAATCATCTATTGGATGATAAATTTTACAACACTTTTCTGATCATCTTACCATCCAATAGAGGAATGTTACATCATTTGACATTTAACTCTTGCTACTAAAGTCTAGGCGCTCCAATAGCATTTTCCGTTTCTCATTCACGCTTATTGCTAATATTTATACGGAAATAGCATCTATTCATAATGCTCGTGGAGCACCAAGAATTTTCCCTTTTCTTCTTGTCGTCCGGATATTTTCTTTGAAAAAAATAAAATTACTCTTTAACTCATAATCCAATCTGTACCTGAGCAGTATCCTTTCTCTAGGTCGTAGCCAGAAGAGCAAAGACATAAATGGCCTGAGCTTAATTGTGTTAAACAACCTTTTTTATCCGAATTACAAAAAATAGAATATGAGTTATTCCCTTCAAAACAACTGCCTATCTTTTCTCCCCACTTCAACACTGCAGGAACTTCTCGTTGATCTTCCAAATCATGAGGATCTTCAAGGTACTTGCTGTTGACCCAATGTTCATCAACCAGGAAAACAGACTGACACTTTTGAGGAATACTTTGAGAAAACAAGTATGATGTATTTACATTCAAAAGATGAGTAATATTTCGAGGAAGGGGGCATAGGAAATCATAGCAAGCAGGGTAGAGAGTAGGATCACAAGTACAAATCGACAGACACGCATCAAACACAGATGAACCGTTCCCTTGGTGATATCTCATGTTGCAGCCTATGGCGGCGAATTTATTGTCAGACGAAAAGGCGAAAGGGGTACCTGATAAGTTGACGCCTTTAAGAATATTGCTTGTTCGCTTACTACTGCTGTTTAAAGAAATTGTAGGAACGTTGACTCTAACCGCGGGCCTTGAATCATAAGAAAGAGTATCCAATAATTCTAGCCTGTTGACGCCAGGAAGAAAAGCTTTGGGAGAGCCAGAAGAGTGATCGCAGATAACTTCGTAACCCTTGTCAAAGTAGCACCCTTCTCCGATTCCGAAGGGGTAGCTGATGCTGACATTTCCACATTCAGTTGGACAGGGGAGTCTTTCTGAGGCTTTGATCGGCCTGAGATGCAAAACAATAATCTGCAACAACACCAGACAAAGATGCACAGCCATTCGCCGCTTAAACTCAGTTTTCTTTAGTTCGGAAAGTGCATGTATTAGCTCCTATATTAATTCAGAAACTTTTCCCACCGACAAGAGAGTCCTGCATTTTAAAGCCAGAGATTAACTTCAGATTGCCAATCTTGACTTTTAATTACTCTGGGCCCTCTCAAGTCTTCTCCAAAGTCCAAAGACCATTCTCGCATTCCAGTATTTGGTCACATCGACAAGACGATGAGTACATCTTCAATTTAACAAATTCAGAGTCATGTATGTGTATGCATCACATCACCATTCTTCAACTTTAATTTAAAATTAATTTCAACAGATTTTTTTTCCCTTCATCTCATATGACGGATTGGTGAAATGATATTGGATTCAGTTAAGTTCAGAATATAATATTTCATCATTATATAATTTAATTAAGACATGAAATGAAGCCATAGTCTTATTGGAATAAAATATAGATTCAGTAGCTTCATTTGGATGAAACAAAATGTAGCTTTAAAATATATATATATATATATATATATATATATATATATATATATATATATATATATATATATATATATTTTAATCTTTGGTAAATATTCCTTTAGTCTCTAAGATTTGATTGAATTACACAATTACTCGTTATATTTTTAAAATTATCTATGATCTAAATTATATAACAAAAATTAACTCCGCTGCCAGAATTTGAAACCTAGATTTTAAGCTAGAAAGGTTGCAAATTTGCTCATGTGCTATAGAGGAGGATTTGATAATGATACTTAAAGTAGATTATATTTATATAACAAATTCGAAATTTGGGTTTTTGGAAGTTTCAATCGGTTCAAAAATTAATTTGTCTAAAATCTTATAATAAATATTCATTATATATTTTTTGGGTCAGTTTTGTTTAATTCTCCATAGTCCTCAATAAGCGAGAAAAAAGAGGCAATAGTTGATTTCCAATAACATTACAGACCTACATAAACATGAAAATAAAATGGGCCATTGGGGGGCAATCCCCAACGTGATAAGGAATAAAAATTAAATCAATTTTATGAAATAATTAAAGTTTTATAGACCTTATACCCAGCATCTGTCAACCCTCTTTTTTCTCACCATCAGGAGTCCTGCAAGCTAATAAGTTGGTCTTGATTTTGAATTAACGCTGGCCCTCTCTTAAGTCTTCAAGTTGTTTTTTTCCACACGTTCAAAAACAGTTGACAGCAATTGGATACGCAAAAGGCTTAATTGCAAGAAAGATAGAGGAGGTTTCCTTGCAAATACGTACAATAATATTTGTTTGGGGTAAAAATAAGAAAGATAGTAGAACGCCATGTGTCGAAGAATGAAATAACTTCAGTGCAATCCGAAGTACCCTGCATAATCCGAGGTGCTCGGCATGACTTGAGGTACCCCGTATAAATAGAGGTACCCTGCACAATTAGAGGTATCCCACACAAATAGAGGTACCCCATATGATATGAGGTACTCTATACAAATAGAGGTACCCCATACAGATAGGGGTACCCCGCGTAATAGGGGGTACCCCATGTAATTCAAGGTACCCGGCAAAGCGGATGCAAGAGAATCTACCGAAAATACCCGCCATGAGAAACGTCTCCGCCTCCTAAAAGATATCATTTGATTTATTCAGAATTAGGAATCAAAAGCGACGTGCTAAAAGGAGGGACAGCCGCCTGCTACCTCTGCCAAAAGTGAAGGACACTGTCCCAAGGACAGTGGTCCCTAGCTGCCTACCCGACAGCTACTGCAGAGGTACCCTGGACCACTCTCCAGCGCGCGCCACGTTTCCAAAAGATGAGATACGCCGCGAACATGCAAATAACGGCCCAAAAACAATTATAAAGAGGTAAAAGGACGTTAGCCAAAAAGGGTATACCACGTGGCAGCTGAGGTACTCCATATATAAAGGTGCCTAGGTTTCATTCTCCATTATGCTCTCACTCACCATTAACACTCACACTCCAAAAAATAGGTTTTCTTCAACCTTAAACCCTAAATTTACAGAGGGCTGGCCAGCTCTCTTTACCATTAAAGCTTGAGTTTGCTAACTTGAGCGTCGGAGTGTGAACGCCGGGGTACCCCGGCTTCACCTCTAACCTCTATTTCACTGTTTTGCAGGCGTGAAGCTCATTTTGAGGGACACCTCACTTGTTTCTGGCCTTCCACCATTGTTACCACTCTCTCTCCCCTTCTCACCTCCCCCGCATTTCAGATACACCGCACCGCACACAATAAACTAGTGAGGTACCCCATCTCCCCCAAAAATATAAATTCATTGTTGAAGATTGATTTTGGATTTTCCTACCCCAAAATCAGTTGAAAACAATTGGCGCCGTCTGTGGGGAAACGCACAAAAAGCCTCCTCCACGGTTACCAAACTAGTTGTTGTGTGTACTCCAATACATGGCACCCGACGTACCTCCCGAAGGTTTAATGGGGGATCCTACAAGGATGAGAGAGGACAGCAGCAGTGAAGGCAGTGATCCCGCGAGAAGGGTAGCCCGCATCAGTAAGGGCAAGGGTGTCAAGCAGTCGACGGGTGTTCGCCAAGAAGAAGAACCTATTTCGCACAAGCGTTTTGAGGATCTTACTCACGCAATACTTAGGGCGGTCGGATCTCGGGCACCCAAAAGTTCACTTCCACCAGTGACGCTAGAAGCTCCACCACCTCAAACGGACGACCAAGCTATGGTCAGAAGAGGGGTACCCGAGGCCAGCAAGCCAAAGCCTAGGCCATCGGGTACCCGTTCTAAGTTTCAAACCATGGGCTCCCGCGACGAGCGTTCTACCGCCTCTTGCAATTCCTGCAGTAGCCAGGGTACGAGGCGTGCAAAGCGTACCCACGAGGATCTCCGTGAGAAGTTAAACGCCAAAAGGGCTTCTCAAATGGCGGCGACATCATCGGGTACACCGAGGGTACCCCAGATGCGGAACCCTCCACGGGTTGCCCCGTGGGGACGAGTGTTTAACACTCAGAGCATCTCACGGGTACCCAAACCTCCAAGATCGCCACCACCAGAGCAGCAAGAGCCACCACCAAGGCCTCGGTGGTAGGGTACCCCATAACTAGTTACTCTAGAGTTATGCGGGGTACCCCACGGGGACCAGATTAAGCCCATTCCCAGGAGTTGCAGCAAGTGGAGATGGATGAGAAATGTCATTGGAAGCTCCAAGAAGATAAGGTCGAGGTCACAAAGAATAAGGAGAAGCCGAAGAGGACGGAAGCCCCAATACCAAGGGTACCCCGAATGCGGAGCCCTCCATGGGTTGCCCCGCGGGGACGAGTGTTTAACACTCAGAGTATCTCACGGGTACCCGAACCTCCAAGATCGCCACCACCAGAGCAGCAAGAGCCACCACCGAGGCCTCAGTGGTAGGGTACCCCATAACTAGTTACTCTAGAGTTATGCGGGGTACCCCACGGGGACCAGATTAAGCCCGTTCCCGGGCATTGCAGCAAGTGGACATGGATGAGAAATGTCATTTGAAGCGCCAAGAAGATAAGGTCGAGGTCACAAAGAATAAGAAGAAGCTGAAGAGGACGGAAGCCCCAATACCAGGGGTACCCCAAATGCGGAGCCCTCCACGGGTTGCCCCGCGGGGACGAGTGTTTAACACTTAGGGTATCTCACGGGTACCCCAACCTCCAAGATCGCCACCACCAGAGCAGCAAGAGCCACCATCGAGGCCTCGGTGGTAGGGTATCCCATAACTAGTTACTCTAGAGTTATGCGGGGATACCCCACGGGGAACAAATTAAGCTCAAATGTGAATTGGAGGCACCTTTGGATCCTCGAATACCCAAAGATGAAAAACGGGGTACCTCGGTTGAAGACTCGGTTTCAGTCTCGATTTGGGCCACTAATCTAACAAAGAAAAGTCATACTACTAGTAAAAGTATTGTTTATTATGATGCAAGAGGGTATCCAGGGATCACCTTACTCCAGGGTACCCGAGGTACCCTACCTATCGCCAATTATAATAATCTACTCAACATCAGAGCCGCCTTTATCATTATTTGTTCACCATATTTGATTCTGAGCGAATGGTCGATCATGAGGTTTCAATCATTTCGCATAAGGGTAGGCGAGCAGCCACTTTCATCTCAATCTATGTTGTCTATTTGATTCCAGCGAATGGTGGATCATGAGGTTTTCGACCATCTCGCATAAGGGTAGGTGAGCAGCCACCTTTATCTCAATCTATATTGTCTATTTGATTCCATGCGAATGGTGGATCATGAGGTTTTCGACCATCTCGCATAAGGGTAGGCGAGCAGCCACTTTCATCTCAATCTATGTTGTCTATTTGATTCCAGCGAATGGTGGATCATGAGGTTTTCGACCATCTCGCATAAGGGTAGGTGAGCAGCCACCTTTATCTCAATCTATATTGTCTATTTGATTCCATGCGAATGGTGGATCATGAGGTTTTCGACCATCTCGCATAAGGATAGGCGAGCAGCCACCTTCATCTCAATCTATGTTGTCTATTTGATTCCAGCGAATGGTGGATCATGAGGTTTTCGACGATATCGCATAAGGGTAGGCGAGCAGCCACCTTTATCTCAATCTATATTGTTTATTTAATTCCAACGACTGGTGGATCATGAGGTTTTCGACCATATCGCATAAGGGTAGGCGAGCAGCCGCCTTTATCTCAATCTATATTGTCTATTTGATTCCATACGAATGGTGGATCATGAGCTTTTCGACCATCTCGCATAAGGGTAGGCGAGCAGCCACCTTTATCTCAATCTATGTTGTCTATTTGATTCTACGCGAATGGCAGATCATGAGATTTTTGACCATCTTGCATAAGGGTAGGCGAGCAGCCCACCTTTATTACTATTTGTCTTGCATATTTGATGTAGAGTGAATGGTGGATCATGAGGTTTTCCATCATCTCTCAAAAAGAATCGCCACAAGTTTTGTGAAGATTTGTGGTAAGCATTTTTCTAAAAATCGCCATACACTAATTAAGGGTACGTCCAAGGTACCCCACGCCAGAAAGTCACTCCTCAAATACACTAAGAGAGCCTGAGATAAGCAGCAAGCATATTTGAAGGAATCGCCATATGTTTGATAAAATTGGGTTATCCCGCCATGAAGTAACAGATAGCTCAGGGGATATCCAAGCTTAAGGGTACCCCTAGAGGCGTCCTCTATTCAGCTGTCCATCGAGCTAAACGTCATATCGCCACGTGTCGCTCATACTTTTTATGTAAGTTTCTTTTGCCTCCAATACTTCTCGCCAAAAGAAACTAGGGGGATGTTGTTTGGGGTAAAAATAAGAAAGATAGTAGAACGCCATGTGTCGAAGAATGAAATAACTTCAGTGCAATCCGAAGTACCCTGCATAATCCGAGGTGCTCGGCATGACTTGAGGTACCCCGTATAAATAGAGGTACCCTGCACAATTAGAGGTATCCCACACAAATAGAGGTACCCCATATGATATGAGGTACTCCATACAAATAGAGGTACCCCATACAGATAGGGGTACCCCGCGTAATAGGGGGTACCCCATGTAATTCAAGGTACCCGGCAAAGCGGATGCAAGAGAATCCACCGAAAATACCCGCCATGAGAAACGTCTCCGCCTCCTAAAAGATATCATTTGATTTAGTCAGAATTAGGAATCAAAAGCGACGTGCTAAAAGGAGGGACAGCCGCCTGCTACCTCTGCCAAAAGTGAAGGACACTGTCCCAAGGACAGTGGTCCCTAGCTGCCTACCCGACAGCTACTGCAGAGGTACCCTGGACCACTCTCCAGCGCGCGCTACGTTTCCAAAAGATGAGATACGCCGCGAACATGCAAATAACGGCCCAAAAACAATTATAAAGAGGTAAAAGGACGTTAGCCAAAAAGGGTATGCCACGTGGCAGCTGAGGTACTCCATATATAAAGGTGCCTAGGTTTCATTCTCCATCATGCTCTCACTCACCATTAACACTCACACTCCAAAAAATAGGTTTTCTTCAACCTTAAACCCTAAATTTACAGAGGGCTGGCCAGCTCTCTTTACCATTAAAGCTTGAGTTTGCTAACTTGAGCGTCGGAGTGTGAACGCCGGGGTACCCCGGCTTCACCTCTAACCTCTATTTTACTGTTTTGCAAGCGTGAAGCTCATTTTGAGGGACACCTCACTTATTTCTGGCCTTCCACCATTGTTACCACTCTCTCTCCCCTTCTCACCTCCCCCGCATTTCAGATACACCGCACCGCACACAATAAACTAGTGAGGTACCCCATCTCCCCCAAAAATATAAATTCATTGTTGAAGATTGATTTTGGATTTTCCTACCCCAAAATCAGTTGAAAACAATATTGAAAGAGAAAGAACCATTTGCAAATTAGATGGGTCATGGGTATAACAATTAACGATTCCATATTTCCATTCCCTGTTATCTTTAATCCTAAATAGCCTAATTTCAATTTTTATATGTATGATGAGTAGGCAAGGGGACACCGGACAGATCGTCAATTCATACAAATAGAAATTGCGGATGAATTCCCTGTCCAGTGCTCGACCAGCTTGTTGAAATATCTTTGGTAGATATTTTGCGGATGTATTTGTTATTCGGCTTCCCTGATATACCAGAAGGGGGTATAATTACATGGTGCTGCTAATGCTGCTCATTTGATAAAACTAACAAAAGTAGAGTGCGGGGCCGGGACAAAGTTTATGAAAGTGTGGCCTGGGTAACGAAATAAGTGAAAATAAAAAGAAAAAGTGAGACAAACGACACAGGTGTGGGTAAATAAAATTTATAAAAAAAAAAGTGTCAGATTTGGGGAAAAAAAGGGCTGAAAGTTGTTAGGTTTATACAATAAATAATATAGAGAAAGGAAATAACAACGCAGCTTACTGTTTCTATTGATATGATTTCAATATATACACAACTAAAGCTAGTTAATTATAGTAAGTGCACAATTATAGTTTAAAGTTATGAAAGTCAAATATACAAATGATAAAAAGATTGCACAATTACACCGTGACTTTGAGAGTATCTTTAATATGCCCCTACATTGTGGCGACGGATGAAAGTTTATTTACCCACAAAGATAATCTCATGCACACCAGCATGAGATTAGATACAAGTGAAAAATCCCCGTCAATAGAAGAAAGTTTCGAAGCTCAGTGTTGTTCCAAGAACGTGGGCTTGCTTAAGGGCAGAGAGTTCCTTTTCAAGTTTGCAAACATGAGTAGGATATGTGGGATCAATAAAACCAGGTAGCTGAGACATAAATACCTCCTTTGATAGATGCCCGTGTAAAAAGGCATTGCTCACATCAAGTTGTCGCAAATACCGTCTTGTAATAATGCCAAACACAAAGCAAACCGGAGCAGGCTTAATTACAAGGTTAAATGTTTCATCATAATCAATCACTTTTAAGAAAAGGCCGCAGAGCTTGCTGTTCTCTGATAGTCTCAAGGTACTACTGTTTCTCTATTTTGTTTTAATCTGTTGGATTAGATGCCTATACCAGTCTCCCTATTACAGTTGTTTTACAGCGTGCAATCTTTGTTTTTGCTACTAATAGCTATTACTAAAAGTTGCACCCACTTCAGCATTCACTTTTAAGAAAAGAGAAAGAGAAAAATAAATGATTTTGGCAAATAGGGACATATGTCTTCAAAGCCAATTCTTGTTTAATCATGCGATACTTGTTTATATGATTCAAACGGTGGATCGTGTGTCAATTTCCAAATTATACTCAGTTTTCAACAAGCCTTGGGGTAGATAGCCATTTATGGAAATACAAAAGCACCAATTTGCAATAGATTTGAGTTCTTATGGAAATATTTACTTTGGTCTTTTTTTAACTCAAGCGACTTTACTTTCAGGATTTGAAAAAACTGAGAACAATGTTATACTCAGAGGCCGAATATCTTGAACTATGGTACACCAGTGATGACCAAAAACAAATGTGAGTTGCTCTAATTACAGCTGATAATTTCAATTTTCTATTGAGAAAATAAACCATCTTCACATTTATGCAGAGTGGTGGAAACATTGAAAGATTATGCCATCAACGCTCTGTCAATATTGTGGACCATTTG
This sequence comes from Citrus x clementina, assembly GCF_000493195.1. Lineage (NCBI taxonomy): Eukaryota > Viridiplantae > Streptophyta > Magnoliopsida > Sapindales > Rutaceae > Citrus > Citrus x clementina. Next base: position 11,771,086 of record NW_006262339.1, on the reverse strand, counting down.
GGTTCTGTGACTTGTAAGGTTAATGATCCCTTAGATGCAAAGGCCGATGAAGTTTCGGATCCAGAGCATCGAGTATCTTGCATGAACAGGTATGCTTGAATTCTAGAATGGATTTTAAAAAATTGTAATTCAATCATCAGAGATTCCTGAGATTATTGATGAGTGTATTGCAACTATAAATTGTTTTCATTTTCTTACATAACCGAGCATTCTTTTTATCAATTGGATTGAATATCTCTCCTTGTGAGAATTCCTCTCATTATATAGAAACTGTAGAGATTTACAAGGCTGATTTTCAGCTATTACATCAACCAAATCGAGGCTAATTTCTAGTAATTAGATCTATCTAAATAAGGAAATTACAGATCCTCCTAATTACAATATATATACAGCCAGGATACATAATTTATACCTTCATATATGCTGTCATCCCCCCTCAAATTGATGCTGATCGATCAAGGAGCATCAATTTACTCACAAGAAATTGATGACGCTTTCGTGTCATAGCCTTGGTAAATACATCGGCTCTCTGGAGAGTAGTGGAAATATGAGGAAGAGAAATAATACGAGTGTCCAAAGCTTCACGAATATAATGACAATCCACCTCAATATATATGCTTAGTACGCTCATGGAAAACCGGGTTTGCAGCAATATGAATAGCACTAGTGTTATCAGCATAGAGTGGAGTGGGATTAGATTGAGAGAAACCAAGCTCGGCTAGAAGTCCACGAAGTCAAACAATCTTTGAACAAGCAGCAGACATAGCACGGTATTCATATTCAGTTGAAGATTTAGAAACACGATCTTGCTTCTTACTCTTCCAAGAAATCAAGAAATTCCCAAGAAACATACACCAGCCTGTGACAGATCGTCGAGTGTCCGGACAGCCAGCCCAATCAGCATCACTATAGGCAACAAGATGAGGAGGAGAACAGGCCGGAGAGAACAATCTACGGCTAGGAGTCCTGCGAAGGTATCGAAGGATACGATGAACAACAGCTAAATGTAAATGACGGGATGTTGCATGAATTGACTTACTTGCTGGACAACAAAGGAAATATTCGGCCTCGTAATAGTCAAATAATTCAAGCTTCCTACCAATTATCGATAGATAGTAGGATTATAAATGAGTTTACCTTCCTCACTACTATACTTTGTGTTGACTTCTAGCAAAGTATCCACAGGAGAGGCATTATGAAGACCAGCTAATTTAAGCAAATCTTGTGTGTATTTATGTTAATTCAAAGAAATCCCTGAAGAATCATAATGAACTTCCAAACCCAAGAAATAAGTAAGAGGACCAAGATCCTTCATATGAAATTAGGCTTGAAGATGTTGTTGCAACCGAGCAATTAAGGCAGAATCTGTCCCAGTAATAACAATATCATCAACATAAACTAGGAGAAGAACAATACCAGTAGATGTCTTGCAAAGAAACAATGATGAGTCATATTGGCTTTGCTTAAATGAGAATTGAAGCAAGGTGGATTGGAATTTATCAAACCAAGCCCAGGGAGCTTGCTTCAACCCATAGACGATCGCTTCAACTTACAGACATCTAAAGAAGAGGAGGAAGGCAAGTCATGTGGTAGAACCATGTAAATCTCCTCTTTGAGATCACCATGAAGAAAAGCGTTTTTAACATCCATTTGATGAAGTGGCCAACCTTATGAGGCAGCAATTGAAATAATTGTACGAACTGTAGTCATTTTGGCAACCGAAGCAAAAGTCTCTTCATAATTGACCCCATACTCATGTTTGTTACCAAGGGCAACTAGTCGTGCCTTATAGCGATCTAGAGAACCATCTGAACGAAGCTTGATTGAGTAGACCCATTTACAACCAATAGGTTTAACATTAGTCCGACAATGAACAATATCCCATGTGTGATTGTCCTCAAGAGCTTGAAGTTCTTCTTCCATAGCCTCACCAACAATCATATTTCGCAACTTCTGAATAACATAAAGGAATAGAAACACTGGTCAAAGTAGTATGAAGAGATGTGTGAAATCCATACCGATTAGGTGGTCGAATGATTCTGGAAGAGCGGCGAACAATAGTGTTTGAGGGCTGATTGTCCATGGAAGAAATAGCTTGAACAGGCTTAGATGTCGGATCAAGCTCAGGAGGCTGGAAAGTTGGGCGTTGTCGTGTATAAACAAATCCAGGCTTGAATCTCTCAATAGTAGTATTTACCTCATCAAAACTAGGAAGAACAAGTGACTTTAGTGAAGACTCAACATGTATAAAAAAGAAGAATTGATTTTCAAAGAAAATAACATGACGAGAAATACGAAATCTGTTAGAACATGGATCGTAGCAAACATAACCTTTGTGTGAAGCACTATAGCCCATAAAAGCACATTTAACAGATTGAGCAGAAAGCTTACAACTTTCATGAGGTGGCACATGAACAAAACAAACACAGCCAAAAGTATGCATGTCAAGATAGTTGGGATGCTTATGATAAAGATGATAATAGGGAGATTCAAAGTTCAAGACGCTTGAAGGCAAGCGATTAATTAGATAAACTGGTGTACTTAAGGCTTCAACCCAGAATTTAGATGGAACAAAAGATTCAAGTAATAAAGTTCGAACAACATCTAATAAATGACGGTTCTTACGTTCAGTAACACCATTTTGCTGAGGTGTATAAGGACATGAGCGTTGGGAAACAATTCCCTTTTGCTGAAGAAAATCATGAAACTCATGGGACATATATTCGCCACCAGAATCTGATCTGAGCACTTTAATATTTGAAGAAAATTGAGTCTCAATATAGGCTACAAATGTTTTGAAGACAGAAAATACCTCAGATTTAGAACGAAGAAAATAAATCCAAGTATACTTATTGTAATCGTCAATGAATGTGACAAAGTACTTATAATTGGCATGAGATATAACAGGAGTAATGCCCCACACGTCACTATGAATTATCAAAACAATTTTCTGCACAACTACCATGAGAAGGAAAAGAAAAAGACTTGCTTTTTCCTAATTTACAAGCAGAGCAATCAAAAGAAAATTGAGAGGAAACTGATCTTTATTGCCCGATAAACCTGAATTTATTAAATGAGACAGGACAACAGAATTAGGATGGCCTAAACATTTGTGCCATATTTCACTCTTTTGGTTTACAGCAATACTAACCAAAGAAACGAAATTAGAAACAGAAAAGTGCAAAGGAAACAAGTGTCCAACTTTAGGCCCCTTCGCTAGTATCTTCCCCGACAACTGATCCTGCACAATACAACTATCACGGGAAAATCGAACATCACAATTATTATCAACCAATTTTCCTACTGAAATAAGATTAGTAGAAAGCTAGGGAGATACAAGAACATCTTTAATGGAAAAATTAATGTCCCCAATAGCATGAATAGGTAGCTTACTACCATTAGCAATATGAATGTTTCCATAATATTTTTGAACATTGCTAAGAGTGTCGCTGGAATTAGTCATATGATTGGATGAGCCAAAATCAACAAGCCAAAAGAAAGATGGTATAGTGTGTTTACCTTGAAGCCTTAAGGCTGAAAAGGCTTTTATCATCTACTTAACCATTTCTAGAGTAAGAACTAATTTATCAACAGTTGTTGAACCATCAATAGCCTGATTAGCAACAGCGGCCTAACTAGCAACAACGACCTAACTAGCTTAACGATTTTGGGGACGAATAGGACATTCTTTGATAATATGCCTAGGCTTCTTACAATAGTTGCAAAATTTCTTTGCATAATTAACAGCAATATGTCTGTATTCCTTACAGCTAAAGTATTGAACTTGTCGCATGTCTCTCCTTTTGCTTTTCCCATGAGCTGCAGCATAAGCAATTGCATTATCATGCATTTTATTTTACTGGAGAATAGTTTGTGTTGCAAGACGTTGCTCTTCACGAAGTAATTCTTTAAAGCACACATCCAAAGAAGGAGAAGGATCACGATTCATCAGATTGGAGCGGGCTGAATCATATTCAAGACGTAGTTTCATAAAAAAAAATGATTATTAAACAGGCCACACAAAATTTCCAAATGAATATTGTCTCATAGGATAAACTAGTAGGTGCAAATTGAATGAATATTGGACAAGAATGAAAAATCAGTTATGTAATGAGTCTTCTAACCATGAATGATCAAAGAACAGAAACTTACACTAAAAGTTTCCCATTAACGACAGATATCTGCCTTTTCACTTTGTCTGGTTGCAACTGCATTGGGAAATTGAATCCAAGTAAGAATTTATTGAAGAAGCAACAAAGTTAAAGGAGCAAGGTATGATCTTAGGATCATGATGCATCACCTCCTTATCAACAGCTAATGCCGCATACACAATTGATGCATTCTCATTAGACTCATAATCCACTTCAAAGTCACTGCATGGGAAAAACCCTTTTCTAAGAAACAACAAAACATTTCAGGTACAGTTCCTCTAAAAAAGCTTCTGAAAGGTGGACAAAGAGCACTACACCGTAAAGGGAAAAAAAGAAATAGATCAATCGTAAACAACGGAGGAATTACTGATGCTCTGTTGTGTTCCTCAACAAACAAAACTGAGAACAATTCACCCACTCAAGTTCCAATATTATAGTTTCCTCGTTGCCAGTTTATTCAAAATCTTTTAGAACAATTCCAATATTCTGATAATATTACCACTGACTTTACCCTTTGTTTTTTTATTGTTCACACAACTTATAACTAAATTACAAATTAGTTCACATGCCAGTAAATTGTCCAATCCAAAATTTAACAATATGAGCCACCACCCATCCATTAGAGTAAGCATAATAACAAAAAATTAGAAAAAATGTTACAATCTTTCCATTATAATTTTCTTTTAATTATTTACTTTATATTTTGACAGTAGTTGGTTTTTAATAAGTCAAAATTAAGTTGTTAGTTGGTTCCTTATTTTGTGGATTCATGGAGCATGATGGAGAACATGCTTAATGCTTGCTATTTTTATGCTTGTTTTGAACTAAAGTTTTATTTAAAACTTGATGTTATTGAATAAAAGAGTGTCTTGAGTATTACTGTTCTCGCGAGTTGTAAGTTGTCTTTTGGGAGTTTATTGGTTTCTCAAATAACCAATACTATTTTGGAGGTCTAGATTTCCAAGAATTAACCTATTCTTATCGATTTTGTTGGATATAAAGATAATGAGAGAAGGCTAGTTTGTAGACTGTTGAGTTATATTTTTTTGAGCAACAAAATCATCTATTTATACAACACAATGAAAACTAAAGTGCAGAAAAATCTGCTACATTTGAGCATAATAACTAAGCGCAGGAAAATAACATGAAGAAGTGGTCATAGTCCTAAAAAAATAGCAACAAAAAAACTAATTTAGCTTCATGAGTCATTCCAGTCAATATTCTCCTCCTTGACTCTGGAGCTGCATACACCAAACGTTTGCCTCAAGAATTCATATCTAATCTTTGGAAGTGCTTTTGTTAAGATGTCAGCACTTTTATTTTCTATTTTGCAGTAGATCAACTGCACTTCTCCTTCTCTTTGTACCTCTCTTAGAAAATAAAGTTTTATCTTAAAGTGTTTTGTTTTGCCATGGAACATTGGATTATTAGCAATTGAAATTGCAGCTTGGTTGTCCACAAATATTTGTGTGCCTTCTTGTTGTTCCATATGCAAATCTGTCATAAGTTTCCTGATCCAAAGAGCTTGATTCACAGCAGTAGCTACATATTCTGCTTCTGCTATAGAATGAGCTACAACTTCTTGCTTCTTAGAATACCATGAAAATATTCCAAAACCAAAGCTAAAACAGTAACCTGAGGTGCTTCTCATGTCATCAACACATCTAGCCCAATCACTATTAGAATATCCATGAAGATTGAAGTTTTTAACTTGATTAAACCTTATTCCGTAATCAATTGTGCCCTTAACATATCTAAGAATTCTTTTTGCTGCCTGAAAATGAATTTCACTGCATGCATGATATCTAGTCTGGTTTAGTTAAATACATTAGGCAGCCTATTAGGCTCCTGTACAATCTTTCATCCACCTTTTCAGCTCCATCTTCTTTGCAAAACTTCTCCTTTTGATTCATTGGAGTTGCAATTGGCTTGCACTCTTCCATGTTAAATTTCTTGAGAACTTCCTTTTCATATTTTTGCTGGCATAGAAATATTTCATTTTCCTTTTGATGTACCTGCATACCAAGGTCTGTCATTTCAAAGACATCTTTCATTTCTTCTTTAAACTTGTCAATCAACTCCTTGCTACTTCCTGTAACAAGTAGATCATCAACATACAGAGATACCACAAGTATTTCATTATCAGCCTTCTTGATATATAAAGTAGATTTACTCATACTTTTTTCGAAGCCTAAGTTTGCTAAGTGTGTGTCAATTTTGCTATATCAGGACCTTGGTGCCTATTTTAAATCATACAGGGTTTTCTTCAGTCGATATACCTTCTCATCTTGTCCTGGAAAAGCAAACCCTTTAGGTTGCTCCACAAAAATTTCTTCCTCCAAGTATCCATTCAAAAAGGCTGATTTGACATCCATTTGGTGTATAACCCAACCTTGCTGTACAGCAAGAGCTAGCAACATCCTTATGGTATCCAACCTGGCAACAATGGCAAAAGTTTCAGAAAAATCTACCCTAAACATCTGGGCATATCCCTTAAAAATCAGTCTTGCCTTGTGCTTGTTTATAGAACCATCAGGATTGAGCTTGGTCCTATAAACCCACTTGACTCATATAGCTTTCTTGTGTTCAGGTCTGTCTACCAACTCCCATGTCTGATTCTTTTCAATTATCTTTAGCTCATCCTTCATTGCAACTATCCACTTCTGATCATTTATAGCTTCTTCATATCATACAGGCTCCATTACAACAATATTACACCTCTGATAGATGTCAAAGAGTGATCTGGTTTCTCTAACATTTTCATCGTCCGTATCATTATTCTCTTCCTCGACCTTAAGCTTCTTGTCATTCTCCCAACTCTAATTATCTAACTCAAAGAATTGAACATCCCTACTGACGATTACTTTGTTGTTTTGCAGTAAGTAAATCCTATAGGCTTTTGAGGTTGAGCTAGAGCCTACAAAAATTCCAGGTTCTGCTCTTTTGTCTAATTTGTCTCTCTTAACTTGAGGGATGTAAGAGAAACATAGACAACCAAATATCTTCAGATTAAGCAGCTTTAGTTTGTAGCCATACCATGCTTCAAATGGAGTTTTTTCTGTAAAGCTTTTGTTGGCAATCTGTTCAATAAAAAAACTGCAGTGTTTACGGCCTTAGACCAAAATTTCTTCGGTAGCCCTTTGTCATGAAGTAAGCATCTTGCCATCTCCATTATTGTCTGGTTTTTCCTCTCCACAACACCATTTTACTGAGGAGTGTAAGGTGCTGTCAGTTAATGTTCAATGCCTGAATCTTCACAAAACTTGTTAAATTTTTCAAAGATATATTCTGTTCCATTATCGGACCTAATCACCTGCATCTTGCATCTGCTTTGAGTTTCAACACAAGCTTTAAACGTCACAATGATGTCAGCAACCTTAGATTTAAGCTTCATAAAATAAATCCAGCACATTCTTGAGTAATCATCAATGAAAACAATATAATACTTACTATTATTCAAAGATGGTGTTTTTATTGGTCCTCCCACATCTGTGTGTATTAATTGCAACCTCTGTATAGCCCTCCAGGCCTTATTTTGTTGAAACAGAATCCTGGTTTGCTTTCCATACTGACAGGCAGCACATCTAGGAGACTTCTCCTCTAATTCAGGCAAGCCTTTGACTAGATTGTTCTTTTTCATGTAGAGTAGAGTAATATGATGAAAATGCCCTAACCTCTTGTGCCAAATCAATGTATTGCTATGTTCTCTGTGTACATAAGCCTGCTCTTCTTTCATCAAATCCAAGGCAAAGCTTTTGCCTTTCATTTGAACTTTGAATACTTCTCTGTCTTTTGCATCTTTGATCACACAGTTCTTGTCTTCAAACAACACCTTATAGCCTTTTTCTAACAACTGAGTAACACTCAAAAGATTTTGATTAATTTCAGGAACATATAAAACATCATGAATCAATTTCAGACCTGTATGGCCTTCAATCGCTATTGTTCCTTTGCCTTTTACTGCAATGTGTGGCCTATTTCCAATTCTGACTTTGGAAATACTAGGCGCGTCAAGCTCTCTGAAGAGCTCTGGATCATAAGTCATGTGGTTTGTACAACCACTATTTATAAGCCAACTCTCTGTGGAGCTGTTGGTGGCAAAGCACGATACCACAAACAGCTGTTCCTCTTGGGGTTGATCCTCAATAGCCTTGGCTTCTCTTTGTTGTTGTTGAGTCTTGCATATCCTTTCCACGTGCCCTAACTGACCACACTTGTGACATTTTACATCTACTCTCCACCAACACTTATTTTGTGGATGATTGGTTTTTTTGCAGTAAGGGCAAGGTGGAAAGACTTGAGTGTTACTACTTTGGCTATTTTTGTTACTGCTTGCAGAACCTCCAAGCTTGTTGTCTTTGTTCTGTTTTTTCTTATTTTTGCCACCTTTGTTGTTTTGTGATTTGGCTTGAAAAGCACCCTCCAGAGATCCTTCTTGTCTCATAAGCCTTCTTTGCTCCAGTGCCTGCAGTGCATTCAACAATTCTGTCAAGGTAATACTTGACATATCTCTTGAGTTTTCCAAAGATGAAATTGTAGCCTCAAACTTTTCAGGAACTGTGACTAGGATTTTTTAAACAACTTTAGAATCAGAAAAATCAGTGCCAAGGAGTCTTACCTTGTTGAATCTTAAAAAGTCTGTCAGAATATTCCTGAATTGTTTCTGATTCTTTCATCTTTTTCATCTCTAATTCTAGGATCAAATTCAGCACTTGCATCCCTTTGACCCTTTCATTTCCTTCGTATTCTTGCTTCAAAAAATCTCAAATTTCCTTGGCTGTTTTGAGCGTCATTATTCTGGAAAAAATGGTGGATGGGACTGCTGCAAACAAGGTTGCTTTTGCTTTTGATTTTCTTTACTTCATCTCTTTTTGATTTCTGATTTGTGCAAGAGTTGGATTGTCTGGCTGGGGTGGAACTTCATATATTTGTTCAACAGCTTCCCACAGATCATTAGCATCAAGATAAGCCTCCATTCTAACAGCACACGCTTGGTAATTTTTTCCATCAAACACTGGAGGTGCAATTGCAGTTAATGGACTTTCTAAATTCATTCTGGAAAGGTTTTTTGTTTTTGGGAAGATAGGTGATAATTGTTTAGGAATTGTGTTGAAACTTTCTCAATCTCACAGGTCCCTAAAGATTATAGCTCTGATACCATTATGTTGGATATAAAGATAATGAGAGAAGGCTAGTTTGTAGACTGCTGAGTTATATTTTATTGAGCAACAAAATCATCTATTTATACAACATAATGAAAACTAAAGTGCAGAAAAATCTGCTACATTTGAGCATAATAAATAAGTGCAGAAAAATAGCATGAAGAAGTGGTCATAGTCCTTAAAAATAGCAACAAAAAAACCGATTTAGCTTCATGAATCATTCCAGTCAACAGATTTCCTTCCATTTTGTTCAAGCTACTGTTACAAACATTTGTGTTCATATCATAAGCATTATCTTTAAATTTTGTTTTCAAGTTTCGATACTAGACAACAATAAAAGAAACCTATAGCATCAACCCTAAGAAGTCACTATTAGCCTCATCAAACACCCATGCAATCGTGTCATACTTGAAATAAAAACAATTAATAGAATCAAAACCTATGAAGCAAGTTGTCTTCAATTTATTTGATATATTGCAACTCGATAACCAACTCATATTCATCCTAAACAATCATATTAGAAGAGCACACATCTTTCTAGCATTAAGAAATATACAAAGCATAGCAGAACCTAAGAACACAAACATGTAACAGTAGAATTAAACATTTTGGTATTTTTTTTCCTCTTTTAGGAAATAAAGCTTTGAAGACAATTGACTGAAACCCATCTTCAGAAACCAAACCTCTCATATATACAAACAGTATAAGAACAAAATGGAACAAACCCCCATTGAATAACCAACTAAAGCATAAAATTTTTGCGAATTTCACAGAGGAAGATAATAATATTGAATAAATAAGGCAAAATTAACATTTTTCAAAAGTGGAAAATCCCAGTAAATGGATACTTAGTTGAAACTCTAGCATAATAAATACATATCAAAATGTTAAATTAAAGAAGCATAAGTAGCCAAGAGAGAGAATTAAAACCAGCTGAATTCCCATTGTGATGCATCAGAAGGTGGAGCAGCTCCCATCATACACACACACACATATATATTTTTTCATTTTGAGTTGAACCAGCACGAGCTGAGTTTTCACATTTTAGTACAACTCTAAACTCTTTTAGATAATATATAGATTTTTAAGTAACTTTTTAAAAAAGATTTTTAACATTTAAAGCTTATCGTAAATCCAAAATTTATAAGTAAAAATTTTGAGAAAGATGATATTAGTTATTTTCTTATCAGGTCATTTTATAATGTTGTGATTAAAGTCATACTATCGATATTGTAATTAAATATAAATTATATAAATAAAACATAAAACTCGTAAATTTAACATAAAATTTTTAAATCAATATACATAAAATTCAGAAATAAAATATAAATGAAAGATGAAATAAGTAAATTAATACAAAATTAGTAGATTAATGTATTATTGGTAAAGAAAACAAAAACTTACAAATATAGTATAAAGCTAGTAAATCAATTTAAGTGGACACTAAAGCATAAATTTTGGGAATGGAACATAAAACTTGTAAATAAAAGGTAAAATTAGTAAATGAACATAAATATAGTAAATTGATGTATTGTTGGTAAATAAAAGGAATGTTAGTAAATATAGTATAAAAACTAGTAAATTATCGTAAACTATAAAATAAAAGATAAACTTTGGAAATAAAACATAAGATTTGTAAATGAAGGATAAAAAAAGTAAACTAATATAAAATTGATAAATTAATGTATCACTAATAACTAAAATAAAACCTACAAATACAACGTAAAACTAATAAATCAACATTAAGTGCAATATAAAATATAAATTTTAGAAATGAAACATAATAACATATAAATAAAAAGTAAAATAAATAGATTTAGCATAAAACTGATAGATTAATGTATTATTGGTAAGTAAAATGAAAATTTATAAGTAAAAATATTGAGTAAAATGATATTACATATTTCTTATCAATATGAAATATATTTCCAAGTTAAAAAGGTATTTCTCAAAGACAAATTGACGTATGGACTGAAGTATTTGGTAGGAAGTGTTGTGAAAATTTTTAATATACTCGCAAGCGCACGAATCTAGAAATAGAATAGTGGTAATGAGGTCGAACCCACATGGATTGTTATAAATTGAAAAGTCTAATTTAAATCTAAATTTAATATTAATCCTAACCTAGTTGAGCAATTTGAATTTTTAAGAGAAATTAAACTAATTAAACTAAGAAAACAATTAAAGTAAAGGAGAATTCAATAAGACAAAAATTACCAAGGTTTCAGAATCCACCACTATTCAATTAGAAATTATCTAAATATTAATTAATCTCCAATTTTAAAGTGACAACTCGAAATCAATCTATGTCATCTCATGGATACAACAATTAAGCCTAAATAATTAAATTTAATGTAAGTTCTTTTTCTACTTAATAGTATGATATCTAAGAATCACATGTAAATATATTGAATAATAAAGAGTTAAATTTTTCATAAGCACTCTGTATAAACAATTTAATGAAGAGTGACGCTATTGGCACCCCTCTATATCTCTTATGAAACCCCTCTTGTTCTTTATTTACAAATATGTCCTTTATATTTAAATTATATTAAAAATAACACTTATCTAATTAAACCCACCTATGTTTTCTTATTTTTTCTCCATTATAAACTCATTAAATCTATAAAATTTGAAAAAACAATGATTTGTCATAGAATGAGAATTTGATCTAAATATAAACAGAGTTTTTGTAGGAAAGATAATTTTGTGAAGTTCGTTTACTTGGGCCATTTTTTTTTTAAAGATTCGCACACATGTCTTTATGTATCTACTAAGGTTATTACCTACTAGGAAAAATAAAACAAATATCGATAAAAATCATAAATTCATAAATGCTATAATTAAGAAGAGATTGAAAGTGGTTTGGAATGAGAGAAGGGTGAGAGAGAGCGCCTAACAATTTTTTTTTTAAAGTATCAATGCAGGGGTTTATTAAGAAAGTACAACAAATTAGGGTTATTTTAGGAATTAAAAAGAATATGTAGAGAAAAGGGGTTTAAAAAGAAAGTTAGAGGTGAGCCAATAATCCAACTCTTTAATGAAAGACAGAATTAAAGATAATCATGTACAAACTTTATAAATTCAAGCATAGATTTAATTGAATATTAATCTTAACAATCAATAGTGCATGACAGAATTGCTGAAAAGATTTTAATAACATTCAACTAATTATGTGAAACAAAAACCATAATCATCAAAGCACGCATGTAGGGAATTAATTAAATAAAAAGATAATTATTTCATTGAATAAGGCTTCATCCTTAATCTCAGTATAAAAAAATTAACTAGACATACTTTTGTTTTTGAAAAGAATTAACTAGACATACTTAAATTGAGAGTAACAAATAAAAAAAATCCAGCCATAAAGAATTAAACTGCTGCTGCTATTTTTCTTCTCTCCTCTGCCGAATACTCTGCTTCTTCCTCCTCTTTGGCGGCTCCCCCCTTTTATAATGCTAGTTGACCGAATTCTTCTCCAATTATAATTGCTAGGAAACCGCCTCCTTTAAGCCCATATTCACTCGCACACGCCAAATCCTTTGTATATTATTTCCTTTTAAAATTGGAAAGCTAGCCACACGTTTGACTTCCAAAGCAAAAGGCCAATTAATGATTTCTTCCTTTAATGCCCGGCACATGCATTCCAAATTGCTAAATAAAATCTTTCTTTAATTATCTTAAGCCCATGCGGAAGCTTTGGAACATAATCTTTAATTCTTCAATTCTTTCCTCTTATAGATTTTTTATGCACTTTTTGTTCATAATCTCAAATTAATTTTCTATTCAATAAAAAAATTAATTAATTAAAAATAAAAAATAAAAATAACTAATAAATATATAATAAAAAATAAAATATATATATAAATTATGTTCATCAGAAAGTCGAGTCATCCATTGAGAGACTTGTAAGTAAAGACTAGAGAGGCAAGGTAACTTGTTTGTTTGCTTCTGCATCGGCATACTAGAGGATCATATTGGGATGTTCCTAAGGGGTATATTTGGTAACTGCATTGGCATCATTCATTTCGAATCTTTGATTGGTTAATTTGGAATATTACCTGGCACCAACGCAATTAGTTATTTTAGAATCTCTCTTTAGAAAAACATTTCAACTTACAATTTCCATTTCGATCTTTTTGCTTTGCTTTTTGCTTTCATCAATCAATCAATCATTCATTCACTCGCCTTCCCAATCACAGCAAAAGCTAACTTCTGTAGCCCCCAAGCAAATCCAGGTACGTTCTTTACATTTTTCGTTTCTTCTTCTTGTTCTTTTTGTTGTTTTGTTTAATAATTACAAGTGTTTATTTTTTAGGGTTTCTAGAATTGATCATGTGAAGGTGAAAAGTGATGATGATCAAGTATCAACTTACATTACGGTGTGTGCAGGATCACTATGGATTTTGAAAGAATAATGACCTATTTTATATAATATAAATGTTACCACAGTTTCTGTTTTCTATTTTCAAAAATTATAGAACATTCGGTTTAGCTATTTCTAAAAAACTTATTTCTTGAGGTGAGAAACACCTTTTTATTGTTTTAAGCTGTTTTCTTAAAACATATATATATATTTCAAAACAAACTAGCTCAACTTTTATTATTACTCTTTTTTCCCCTTACATTTAAAAAATATTACAGCGAAACCTCTCTATATTTGTAATATTGAGACCATATTAATTTGTTGCCGTGAGGGGATTATAATTTAATAGAGGTATAATTACAAAAATTATTTTTTTAATTGAGTTATCTTTATTACAAAGATATAGAGGTAAAATATACACTGTATTAATAATTTACTAATGGAGCATGTCAAATCCAATATATCTATTATCTATGTACCATTGTTAGAAATATGCAAAGTCATCTTAAAAATCTCTAAATGTTTACATTCTGTTTAATAATTTTCTCTTATTGTGTAATTGTATTATGTGGAAGCAAGTTCATTTAATCTAACATAACATATACTTTTGTAATGCACAAATAATTATTACTATGTAGAAGCGGATTCTAATCGA
>NW_006262339.1:11539201-11755633 GCF_000493195.1 Citrus x clementina | reverse complement strand
TTTGAACCTATAGTCATTTTGAAATAACAATCCCAAACCAAATTGACAGATGGTGTTAAATGAGATTTAATGTTCGACTTTCATCCGTGAATTTGGCTGTGAGAAATTCAAATTGGAAATCAAATCCTACTATTTTCACATTTATGGGGAAAAAAAATATTTTGAGTCCTCATAAAACCATAAACATGTCCTCAACTTTATCAAAACAACAAACCAACCACTACACCAAAGACTCTCTTAAGTGATTGATAAAATCTTTTAAAAGTGGTTTGATGTTACATTCATTATCTCATAAATAATAATGTATCCAGAAAAGCTGAAGTCGATTATTTTAGAAGCCACATCAAATGTCAACCAATCTTGTCCTTAATAGCCATTTCTTTGTTGGCTTTTAACATTTAGATCACAGCCTGTACTGCAATCTAGCTCAAATTCCACTATTTTACTAACATCTTCCCTTGCTGTTGTAAGTCGAGTTTCTAATCTTTGATAATATATAACTGACAAGTGTTGAAAATAATAATAATATTAATAAAATCTTGAGCTCTTGCTGTTACTCTAATATAAGCAGCAATATTTACTGCCTTAGATACAAAAAACAGTATTCCCCTCCTTGCGAGTTATTTTCATTTTGTTTGTGCTGCGAGAGAGATAGATATAGTGGTATCAGTTAGCATAATTTTTTGATAGTGAAAAAACAAAGGCTATCTCCAGTTTATTCTTTCCCTTCCATATGCATATGATTAATATGCTTTGTTGTATCGGTTGTTCTGATCTCTCCCAAAGCAGATTCCGGTTTATTTATGATCTTTTGTATAACTTTTAGTAGATTTACTCAAGAATCCTGTAAGCAAACTGCTTAAATGCAAAGAGCCGCGCCATTAGCGTGACAAATTAGTGAAACCCTGCAAAAAGAAGGGATAGAAACAGTGAGGATATTATGTATTGTTTTCTAGCTAGTTGTCTTTGTTCTAGAAGAAAGATTGGGAAGCAAACTGAAAATTACTAGTAAAAAAGAGGGTTCACTACATGCTGGCTTAAGTGGGAGAGGCTCGCACTCTAACCGGTTTTAGACACTGTTAGATTTAACGCCCATGATAAGACAGATTAATCTAACGTAAGTGATAAGATAAACTTAGAATTTGTCTAGGATTCTTATGAGATAAAATTAGTATTTTATCTTAATCCTAATCACATAAGATGTAACTTATCAAATAACTCTAGCAAGTTGATTTGAATAAAACTACACTTATTATACTATATAAACACTACATGGGTGAGTGATAGCACATAAAATAATAATCACAAGAATCAGAGCAACATCAAAAGAGAGTGAGAGAAAAGGGAAAAAGGCAGTGGGTTCTTGCTTCGTGAATTGAGGGGATTTTCCAAATACGTGATTATTCTCCGATCGTCAGTGACATAAACTCGTGACGATCCGTTCGTGAAGGAGATTTGCTCATGAAGGTTCCAGTTCCTAACTCATGATGATCCGCTCGTAAAGGAGATTTGGTCGTGAAGGTTCCAGTTCCTAGCAATCGATTCCTATTTGTTACAATCTACTCGTGCTAGTTCCAGTTTCTTACTGAGGGGATGCTTTGTTGACTACCACTTTTGTACTTAATCGAGTTCTGAGTAAGTCAGTAAGTTCCACTCCATATGAGCTATGGACACATAGAAAACCTAATCTTACTCATTTGCGTCACTGGGGGTCTGCAACGTATGTTCATAACCCATCTCATAAACATGGGAAATTAGGTCCGAGAGGAAAGACATGTATCTTTATAAGATACCAAAAACACTCTAAAGGGTATGTGTTCATAGGTGAACATGATGATAGAACTATAACTAAGATAAAATCACGAGATGTCACATTTTTGGAAAATGAATTCCTTAGCATTTCAGAGGTCGACAAAGACGTTTATCTATATGAGTTGAATGATTCAGAGATGAATGACACTTCTGATTTACAAATTGAGAGAAACTTATATATGTCTGGGAATTCTGATTCTAATGGGAGTCAACCACAAAATGAGTTTACTCCACTTGACAACTCAATTTGAAGAAGTAATCGTACAACCATCCCACGTCATCATTTTGAGATTAAGGGGGAGGTGTTTATGGTTGCTTCACATGATGGTGATGAGCCAAGAACTTATAGTGAGGCTATCACATCATCAGCTAAGGAATTGTGGATTAAAGCAATAGATGAAGAAATAAAGTCAATGAGATCAAACCACGTCTGGAACTTGGTTGATCTACCGCCCTACCGTAAGGCCATTGGAAACAAATGGGTTTTACATGTTAAACGAAAGGCAAATAACACAATTGAAAGATACAAGGCATGCTTGTTAGTGAAAGGATATAAACAACAAGAGGGTATAGACTATGAGGAAGCGTTTTCCCCAGTGGTAAGGTTTGCCTCTATAAGATTAATTTTAGCCATCATTGCACATATGAATCTTGAATTACATCAAATGGATGTTAAAACAGTTTTTCTGAATAGAGAGCTAGAGGAGGAAATTTATATGGAACAACCAGATGGTTATATAACCAATGATCAAGAGCACAAAGTTTGCAAGCTCAAAAAGTCTATATATGGGTTAAAACAATCCTCCAAGCAATGGTATCTTAGGTTTCATGAATCTGTGATGACTTATGGATTCTCAATGACTGAAGAAGATCATTGTGTATATGTTAAAAGGTTAGGGGGTAACTTCGTCATCTTATCGTTATATGTGGATGATAGATTGTTGGCTGGAAATAATATAGAGTTTGTTCAAACCATCAAGGAATGGTTATTTTTAAACTTTGAAATGAAAGATATTGGTGAAGCATCTTATATCTTGGGAGTTAAAATCCATAGGGATCGTTCTAGAAAACTTCTAGCTCTGTCACAAGAGTTTTATATTAGAAGAATTCTTGAAAAATTTTAAATGGATAAGTGTAAACTTATGGATACTCCCATCTCTAAAGGACAAACTCTTAGCCTTGAAATGTGCCCAAAGACTTCAAATGAACGAAATGAAATGACACGAGTTTCATACTCTAATGCTGTTGGAAGTATCATGTACGCTATGATGTGTACAAGGCCATATATTTGTTATGCTATGGGGTTGGTAAGCATATACCAATCAAATCATGGGCGCAAACAGTGGAATGTTGTCAAAAGGATTTTAGCATATCTAAAAAGCACTGCCGACTATTCTTTATGTCATCAAGGAGGTGATTTACGCTAAATTGGATACACAGACGCCGATTGGGGAGGCGATCTTGATGAGTGCAAATCAACCTCAAGATACGTATTTCTACTTAGTCGTGGTGCGATCTCGTAGAGTAGCAAGAAGCAAACATGCACGGCTCTGTCGACTATGGAAGCAGAATATGTAGCATGTTCAGTCACAATACAAGAGGTTGTTTGGCTTAGGCGCTTCTTAAATGATCTTGAGATTGTTACTAGTCATCCTCGGCCAGTAACCATATATTGTGATAACCAAGTAGCCATATCTTTTACCAAGGATGCAAAATACCACAGCAAGTCTAAACACATAGAGACAAGGTACAATTTTGTGAAAGATATTGTGGTGAAAAAGGAAGTGTTGATGCAACACATATCTACACACTTCATGGTTGTAGATCCATTAACTAAAGCCAGGACACGAGATGTTTTTATCGCACATACGCAATCATTAAGATTGTGCATATTATAAAAGTTATACTTAATAAATTCTTTATGCAATAAAATTATTTTGATTTATTCTCATAAGATACTAATTGGCATGATTACACATATATATATGATTATTAAAAGATATGTTGTCAGGTTATGACCGGCTTTCTTACACAAGCGGTCACTTCAGTTGTTAATGAAAGCAAGCTGGGATGAGACACAATATTAAGAGAAAGTACTGGATATGTTCTCATGAAGCTTATATCTTGAAAATGTCGACTTGACTGGGTCAAGATAAAGAACCTGATTAAGCCAGATATGAGTTCATTTGGTGCCTTATGAAGGCAAGCTTATTGAGACTCAAATTAGGCACTCGAATAAGCGACTAATTTAAGATTTGTACAGTGGATAGCTAGACATATGCTCTTATACAAAGAGAATTCACTGTAACGCGTGATTCATACCATACGTGCTTTTGTGACCAAAAGGAAAATGAGTGAATGAATCCCTAATTCCTCATTGTATAAGTTCCTTCGAGGTATAAGAAAGACGTCAACAGTTTCCTTAGTTACCATCGACTATATCTTAAAAGGAAAGATTGGTGATAGCTACTTTAGCATGTTTTTTCTACGACTATAATGTTATTCAGTCTATGAAACATGTCTAAGAAACCAGCCAGCCTAGAAGTAAAAGATATAAGTAGAGTGCGAAGATTTATTCTCCTTACATCTAACTTATGCATTCACTGGTCTACCAGTTATATAATCTGCCTAAGGATGAATACAATTGTGAATGCATAGAGTTCCCAACGTCAAACATAATTTTTGTTGAGGGATTAAATATGTTTGTACCGATGTAAAGGATAATGAAATCTAGGAAATATAATGAATAAGTTATTTAAACCTCTTGCAAAAAGTGCAATTGACATTTTTTTTGCTCCACAAGCTCCAATTTATGTTGTTCATGGGTCACACGTTGCATTTGCCCGTATGATACTGCGGTTGTGGCTTTATGCCCAAAACTCTACTCTCGTTGCTATGATTACTCAATCATCCCATCACGTGCGAGTGGGAGATGTTAGATTTAACGTCCATGATGGGATGGATTAATCAAACGTAAGTGATAAGATAAACTTAGAGTTTGTCTAGGATTCTTATGAGATAAAATTAGTATTTTATTTTAATCCTAATCACATAAGATGTAGCTTATTAAATAACTCTAGTAAGTTGATTTGAATTAAACTACACTTATTGTACTATATAAATACTACAAGGGTGAGTGATAGCACGTAAAATAATAATCACAAGAATCAAAGCAACATCAAAAGAGAGTTAGAGAAAAGGAAAAAAGGCAATGGGTTCTTGCTTCGTGAATTGAGGGGATTTTCCAGATACGTGATTATCATCCGATCATCAATGGCATAAACTTGTGACGATCCGTTCGTGAAGGAGATTTGCTCGTGAAGGTTCCAGTTCCTAGCAATCGATTCCTGTTCGTTGCGATTTGCTTGTGTTAGTTCCTGATTTTTGGGAGATTAGAGGGAGCTTATTTTTATTCTTACAGATTTGTGACAATTTGTTTCCACATCAACCAATAAGGTATGGATTTAGTTGAACAAAATAAATAGCATGATCTATTTAGAAAATCAACAGACTCTGTAGAAGCCTTCTAGCATACTCAAATGCTAACATGAAGAGACCACAGAGGTATAATAGATAAAGACGTAGCTTCTCTAGTGGGCCTGAAACATAGCTTCTTGGTCCCCAACTTGTTCTTACAAATGACATCCCTTTCGCCAAATCCCCTGACAAAGAACTGAAAATATCAGCAGAAAATGTCAAAGACTGAAAACTGAGTTCTGAAGTAGAAATATCAAAATTGCTAATTGTCTCCCTCTCAATCCTGACCAGACAGAGAGGAAGATAACCTAGCTGAAAATCAGTTGACCACTGATGATTTTTGTGTCTGGAAAAAGTTTCAGTGTTGATTTGAGCTCTCTTAAGTAGTTATCATGTGTCCTTCTGGAACTCTTAGGTTTCCAAATCCATGAACATATTATTGGAAAAATGGGAACTCTATGGATTAACCACGAGTTTATCTTCATAGACAACTCAGTATGAAAAGCTTCAACCCATGTTAGGTAAGTATGCTCTAACATTATTGCCCACACATAACATGGAAAAGAGAAAGACTATCTTGATTGTGGCGTGCTTACCAGAACTTGTCTGGGGCAGATTAGTCAAATCTTGTGGGCTTATCTTCTTTTCAGATGCCTTGATCAAGTCGATGAGAGTTTGATTGACCTGAAATTTCAAGAAAGAGTTTAACGTCTATATGCTTAATTTGTAGCCAAGTAAAATTAAACAAATATTAGTAATTTAGGAAAGTAAAACTTCAAGAAGCATTGTGACATCTTTCTACCAATAAATTCATAACATTATTTTACGCGTGAAGATCTAATTCAATCCCAGTTGTTCAAAAATCTTGAGTCACTCAAGGTCAATCCTCAATATTTGGAAGATTTTTGTCCATAATACAAATGTAAGGACCCTTTTGTCTCAATCAAATTCGATTATGACAATTTTTTACTGACTTTGATAAGAAAACTTTCCCAATTAGTTTGCACAACTGTACTCCATTTAATAATTCATTAATTGTAAATGTCTCACACAACCAATTGGACTACTTGCATATTTGTCTGATCTGTTGGGCAAAGGAAATACCTCTTCTGTCCTCTCATGACTTACAAGATGTCCTCCAGGAAGATCTATCATTCTAGCAACAGGGCTCAGCTTCTCTGCTAGTCTCCTTGCATAACAGATTTGTGCAATGATATCATGCCTATACATTCAGTGGAGCGAATTAGCATTTTTGCTCAAATTCAGTTATGTAACATTCAGTTATCCATGTATCACTACTAGAAATGCCCAAAATATTGACCAGGCTCCTGCACGACCTTCTAAGTTCGATGTATATTAACCTATTTTCAAGTTTGCATGTGTATACATTTGTTTTCTCTTTGTGCTGGTCTGTGCATGAATGAAATAACGATTCTCTTGATCGTCTGAGATTAAGAAAAGCATTGACACAAAACTAATACTCTTCACTCCGAAAATACCAAATTCTTGCCAAATCCTGTCATCTCCTTATTAAATGTAGGTTGATTGCAAACTTTGACAATTTACTATAAAGCACAGCACGGACTTCCATTTCAGGTAATTTTTCCCAATTTATTTTATTTTATTTTTATTTTTCACGAAGAACCCAGTTTTAATTTCCCATCAGTATTTGGAGCCTATCTCATAACATTATATCTACAGAATCCAAGAATATATAAGCATATTGTTTTCTTTTATGATAATTGACATTATATAGTTTATTAATTCGTGAAACAGTTTGATGATATTAAAGAAACATTTTGCAGACTTCAACTCATCTAAATGACATTTGAAAAATGAAGTTTAATTTTGTAACAATTGTCATTCCTGTATGCCCTATGCATATTCCTTTACAAGTATCTTAAAATAATAAAATCATAAAGCATGTCACTTTACTAATATAAATTTAGACACAATTATACAGCTATGTTCATGTGCATTATGGTTGCTCATGTACCTGCCATGAATCAGTGACACAAGAAATCCAGCTGAACGAATGGTTTGAATGTCTTTTGTGTCATTTTATGCATCCAGCAGGCGTGGATTTGACCATCAAAACCATAATTAGACTGCATCCCAGTTACTGATATACCTTTTACATTTTCCTGTGAGTAACATATTTGAGGTCAAGCTATCGGCATTTTCCTTGAAAATAGGTATATATAAAATAAGAACTTTAAATATTGTCAATGTTGTAACGAGTTAAGGAAACTACAATGATTATCTTAAAATAAATATCCATTACCAAAAGAAAGCCTAAGATTGTCAGGCCCAACTGAATCACTCAACTGATATCGATTCCATCGAGGGTGCCAATGAAAAAGCAAACCTTGAAAAAGAAAAATCTCGAAATAGTCAACCAAATACTTGGTTATCTAACTACAGCCTCTTGACGCTACATACCAAAAGCCAGATAGCAAGCAAAACTAAAACTTAATTTTGTAGGCAACAGACCAAAAACTGAATAATTGACCATTTCACTTGACTTAGATAACTTTGTCAGCCTTGATTTATTGGATGCTCAATTTTGAACAGACCCAAGCTGAAAAGTCCAGAGATATAAAGACTAACAGCATCTTACTCCAAATTCAAGGGAAGCAGGTTTGTTAAAATTATATGATCATCTAGAAAACAAGAGTTCTTACTTGATATAAAATTGCTCTTCTAGTAGAAGATCCAACATATTCTTCTAGATATTCCTGCACCCCACGTCACAAATAGTAATTAGCCTGAAAGGAATCTTACCACAAACAGAATCATCTTTATACCATTTCCATGCCTTTCGATATTAAAAGGGTGAGAAAAACTAGTGGAGAAAGAATTGTTTTTAGAACATTGTTTGAAGTTCCAATTCCTAAGCAATGACATCCACAGTTAAATTTGTTTGCAGTACAAGTTCATGTATTAGATAGTCCTAGCCATAGTTTTTACAACTTGACCATGTCCTAAGCCATGCTTCACTGGCTTCATGTCTTAGATTGTCTTAACCTTGTATTTATTTTTCTTTTCCCTGAATGTTATTACCCAGAAAAGAAAATCCGTACCATTATCAAAAATTGCATTATGAATGTATATGTTCAATTTCTGCCTCCTTGATATTAATATGCATTGCATTGTAAATATACAAATATAAGCATATATGCACTAAATTTTTGAATATATAATATTTCAAAAGAAGCATGCTGTATATTTCATGCAATGTCATGAGTTGATTGCCATTTGGAGCCCAATTGAACCTATTGACCATAGCCCTTTTCTCTTATCCAGTTCAATCATTGGATTAAAATCATAATAAGTAAGAGATCTATTAAAAGTTTACAATGAAAAACATCCGCTGATTCTGGTTCTGATTCTGATTCAGAATAGTAAAGTGACTAGAATATAGCTTTGAGAAACTTCTATTAGAACTAGAAACCCAAATACTTATGTCCAATTGAAACGCTTGCGTATTTGTTATCTTGAAATTTTTGAACATTTCTAATCATTGAATATGATTTGCCCAAAGCCTCCCTGCCTATTGTGTTTAAGAGTGCCAGATAACGGGCTGATCATGCCCTAATGATTTAAACCAGTTGTTTAATCAGTATGCATTGGTCTCTAGGCAGACTACTAGAATATCATTAAGTTACAAAAATCAGATTTTCCAGTAATGTAGAAGGCAACTCTATTTCAACCTAAGATTCAGCAGGCTGCGAACAAGCTTCATAATTTTTTCTTCATTGATGACCACTGACACTGGGACAAAAGAAAAGGAATTGCCAGTCCCACAATTACACAATGGTTTGACCAAAGCATGAGGAATCTAGATCTGGTTCCTAACAGGTTTGTCCTTCAAACAATAGAAATGCCTAACCAGTAATAGCTCTCATAATTTAGAAAAATGCATTTAGTGTTCCAAAATTTCTATGTCCTCATAAATCAAGAAGTTATCAATTTGTACAGTTATTAAGTGCGGGTTCATCAATTTTGAACCTAAAACAAATTGAGCTGTAAATTACTGAGCCCCTAGGGAAAGGTGAAAGGACCACCAGATAGATTGACTCTTCTAGCAATATTATTGCTTGTGGCAATAGCAGTATAGCACTGTGTGCAAAGAAATTACAGGAATGTTGACTCTAGTTTTAGTTTCGGAGTAACGGTACGATATTCCGTCTTGATACTAGGATGAAAAGCTTTGGGAGAGCCAGAAGAGTGAATATTACTTGATAACTCTTACCAAAGTGGCACACTTCTCCAATTCCAAAGGGGAATATGATCTGCACATTTCCACAATCATTTTTACAAGCAAATTGTTTTGATGCTTTGATGGACCAGAATAACAAAATGATCTGCAACAACACCAGATAATATTGATGAACAGTGGATCGCTTGCATTTGCTACCTTTTCTCGTTCTTCCTAAAGATTTGGAAAATGGAGATTTAGTTTAGTGACTCTTTTAAGTCTTGATTAACAATAAAATGAAATAAAATGAGTAAGACTGTTTGCGCTCTAAAAATTATTCTAAACACTTTATTATTTTATATATTTATATATTAAATTTTAATATATAAATTTTTAAAATATAAAAAAAATCTTATTTAAATCATTTAAATTAATTTATTTAACCATTCAGCCCACCCAAGAAAATCTATTAAAAATATCTAATGCATACTTATAGCAATAAAATCAAAGCCCTGTTTGGCGGCGCAGCTATCCTAAATGGGCCAGTTAAGCTATAAACAATTTATTTCGCACAATGTCAGTGTTAGTTTTTATTTGTTAAAAATTATGTTCAATATTAAGCATATAGACTTTATTTGCCCTCAATAACATTTAAAAAATTTTAAAAAAAAGAAGAAGAAGAAGAATTTCAAAAGATGCTTGATGCAGCTCCAGTTGATTCGGCTTCAATTTCAGCTTCCTATCTTTCTTTCAATTTTTTTTTTCCAAAATCAAAAAGAAGAAGTTAATTAGAAAATAATTCCTTTACTAGTTTAACTCAAACTTCTGCGTAAATTAAGAAAAAAAAGTGCATATATGTTTGCCAGCTATAAAGAAATTAATTTCGCTGCTAGGATTTGAACCTAGAATTTAACCTAACGAATTTGATATTAATATGTAAAGTAGATTATATTTATGTAGCAAATAAAAGTTTGACTTTTTACCAGTTTGCAATATTTTAAAATGTTAATTTTGTCTCAAATCTGTTAGTAATTAGGATATTGGTTTGGTTCAATTCTCCTTATTCCACCACAAGTGAGGAGAGGAGGGGAAAAAAAAAAAGGCAGCATTTGATTTCTGGATCAAGATTCTCTCTTGATCTGATTATGTCCTGAGCAAATAATTCAATTGTTGATTGGTAGTTAATAAATAAAAAAGTAAAAGAAGTTAAATCTTATCCCTACACTACCACTAAATGACACATGACAGAAGATCTTTAAAATCTCAGTAGGGCTCAGATCAGGAGAGGATCCTATTCTTTGATTTCTAGTAACACCACACCTACATAATAATGAAAATAAATTCAGCCATTGGGTAGATGAATAAAAATTAAAAAAAAAATTGAGAAAAGGTTGGAGTATTGGCACCCCTTCATTAATATTATAAAATCCCTCTTCTATACAATTATATTTAAGGACATACAAATAGAATTAACCCCACTTATATTTTCTCTTTCTCATAGTATGATTTTTTTTTAAATAACAAATATAATTTATTCCCAAGCAGGTCAAAGTCTAGATTTTTTTTCTCTCTTTTGAAACTAAATAATTTAAAGTTTTTGTTTTATACACAAAAATAACTAAAGTTTTAAAAATCATTTATCTAGTATCCTTCAACCGGACAAGGATTTAAGTAAATGGTTGTTAAGTAAGATAAATAAATAAAAATACAAAATAAATATTAATTATTAATTCAGTGCTCAATAAAAACTAAACTCAAGATTAAATCCGAATCCTTTTCAACCTTTTTTTCACCTCACTATCAAGAATCATGTAGGGTAATAACCTAGTTTTGACTTTGAATTAACGCTGGCCCTCTAAAGTCTTTAAGTTGTTATCCTGTACACGTTCAAAAACAATTGAGTGATTGACATTAATTGGGCACGCGGAAGTCTTAATTGGACATTAATTGAAAGAAAGATAGAGGATGTTTCCTTGCAAAATACGTACAATAATGTTGAAAGGGAAAGAGCCATTAGACTGGTATAATAATCCACAATTTCATAACTTAATACACATGCTTTTATTCATGGGAAGACATATATATAAGAGACACCTAATTCTATAACTTAATACAAACTTTCCGAGCTATGTAATAGTATTTTATTGTTTTTAATACTTTGTGAAAGAATAATTTTGTTCATTAATTTAAAATGAAGCTTCTTTTTTCCATATATCATCCCCTCATTTTCAATAGTAACACCTTGTAGCTGGACTTTGACACCTCAGTAGATTTTTTCCCACCTGTATATTAAATTACTAAATTACCCTTACATATTATTTAATTTCAATTTTATTCTCCTCATTTTTAAACTTAATTTCAAATCAATTTTTCCATAAAACAAACTCTAAATGTTGTTCCCATTAGCACGATTCCAACACTGGCGGTTCTCATTGATGTGATTCCAACATCCGTAATTTTCATCGACACGATTCTAACACCAGCCATTTTCATACACGTCTATTCTTCTATCTTTGTGTTTAAAATATCCAAGAACGGCGACATTTTCCTTTATGCATTGTTTATTTTTTTGAGTTTTTCTTTACTCTGTTACATGTAATTTTTCATTTTCTTCCTTTGTTCACAATGTGTTGGGGCTTTTACTTAGAATAAATTAATAGATGTTGGGTCATGCGTGATTTATTTGCTTTTAGTCACTGTTTTTATTGCATTTTTTATTTTTTAGTTACTTTTCGTAGACATGCACGATCTGTTTGATGAAATTCCTCTAATAAAAATTGTCAAAGGCAGCAACAGACAAGTAACCAACTGCTACATATTCCAACAATACATGTTTTTGAACAAATCATTTCAGCTTCACATAAATTTTAAAGGATTCACTTAAAGGTAACTAAAGAAAAATTAAACTATTGAGAATATTGTAATTTCTTCGAAACAAGGTATGTAATTAGAGGAACCCACAAGTTTATTAAACTAACAACTCATTTTGAAATAGGGTACTGTGTAACACCCTAGGCAAATCTCACATCAACAAAGCACGGGAGAGATGCTGGGTTTATAAGGGGTGATCCACACCCTAATTGGCAAGACACGTTTTATGGTGCATAGGCACCTCAGAAACAAAACTGTATAGCCCAAAGCAGACAATATCTTGCCAGGTCTAGACTGGGTCGCAATAGATGGTATCAGAGCGAGTCCTTGTGTCATATTGAACGATGGTGTGGCAAACCTCAGTGAGGACTCTGAGTCCCTAAGGAAGGGTGTATGTAGCACCCTAAGCAAACTGTTAACATGAATATGTTAATAATATTAATTTTGATGATAACAAATTTTAAATGGTTTTTTGATAAAAATATTAGAGCTATTCCTTAATAAACGAAAGCCTTAATAATCATTCCATTCATTTTTCATAAAATATGGACTTTCAAATTAGAAAAAGATTCTTTACAAAATCTGGTTTAAAATGTAATTCTGGATATAAACGGTGAACCGTTTATTTAAACGGTGAACCGATAACATCCAGAGAGCAACATATTGCCTAATGCTCTAACCGTTTATGAAAAATGAAAAACACAAAAGATGGGAAGGCTACAGGAACTTAACGGTGGACCGTTTATTTAAACGGTTAACCGATAACATCCATAGAGCAACATATTACCTAAAGCTCTAACCGTTTATAAAAAACGGAAAAACACAAAAGATGGGAAGGCTACTGGAACTTAACAGTGAACCGTTTATTTAAACGGTTAACCGATAACATCCAGAATTGAAGGTTGTCCTCCTCTGGCACTGATTAACAAAACTGGATAAGGCTAAATTATTTTGCAGGTTACTGGAAACAAACGGCGAACCGTTTATTACAAACGGTCAACCGATAATATCCAGAGGAGTCACTTCATGCAAATCCTTAACCGTTTACTTTAAACAGATAACTGATGTTCATATTGTAGGTCTCTGGAAACTAACGGTGAGAGGGTAACCCTTAACGGCATACCATTTATTTGAATTTTGGCCCAACGGTAACTTTTGACCAACCTAAACAGTTAACCGTTAATCATTAACGGCGAACCGTTTTCGGACCGACAGTTTGTAACGGTTAGTTTTTCATCTCCAGATATAAATAAGCTCATTCAAAATCAAAGGAGGTTAATCACAA
Organism: Citrus x clementina; assembly: GCF_000493195.1. Taxonomy (NCBI): domain Eukaryota; kingdom Viridiplantae; phylum Streptophyta; class Magnoliopsida; order Sapindales; family Rutaceae; genus Citrus; species Citrus x clementina. Next base: position 11,741,987 of record NW_006262339.1, on the reverse strand, counting down.
CACAACCATTGAGCCTATATCCGAGAATACAATCTTCATAGAGCTTTAAAAACACATTCTCTCTTCATTTATTCACACATTGGGCATTGATTTGTAATCTTAAATATTGTGTGAGAGAAGAACAACTTGTAATCTTTTACTTTGAGTGATTGTAAGTGTTGGGATACACTTGGGTTAAGAGATTGGGGATAATCTCTTGTTGTAAAGGTCCATTGACACCTTGGAAGTCAATTGTAAGCGTTTAAAGCCTTGGGAGGCTAGCTTAGTGAAATCCTCAAGCTCGGTGAGCTTGGAGGCGTGGACGTAGGCGGGGATTGCCAAACCACGTAAAAACATTGTGTTTGCTCTCTCTTTCTTTATCTTTTTATATTGTGATTGATTTATTTGTTATTACTTTAAATTTGTTTTGGATTTGCATTGAGTTTTGGTTTAGGATTAAATAATTTTTAATATCTCAATTCACCCCCCCTCTTGGGTTGCCTAGTTAGTATTTCAATTGGTATCAGAGCCTTGTTCTCTTGTTAGGACTTAATCGTCTAAGAGTAAAAGATCCATGGCATCCCTAAATGACTCAACCTTTAGAGAAGGGCAATCTACAACTAGACCACCATTTTTTTATGGTAATGACTATGCTTATTGGAAAACTAGAATGAGAATCTATTTGCAAGCCTTAGATTATGAAATTTGAGAAGTTGTTTATGATGGTCCATTCATGCCTACGTTTAAAAATGAAGTAGGAGATGATATTCCTAAACCATCGAGTCAATGGAGTGAGTTAAAAAAGAGAAAGATATCTCTAAACTCCAAGGCTATGAATGCTTTGTTTTGTGCCCTTGATAAGTAAGAATTTCATAGAGTATCTAGTTGTGAAAGTGCAAGAGAAATATAGAATAAACTTGAAGTTGTCTATAAAGGGACAAATCAAGTTAAAGAGTTTAAAATCAGTAGATACACTCGTCAATATGAGCTGTTCCAAATGGAACAAAATGAAAATGTGTATTCTATGTATACTAGATTCACGGACATAGTGAACACTCTAGGTGCCTTAGGGAAGACCTTCTCAAATAGTGAGAAAGTTAAGAAAATCATTAGGTCACTTCCAAAAGAATGGAGACCTAAAAGAACTGCCATTGAAGAGGCTAAAAACTTAAATACTTTACCTCTTGATGATTTAATTGGTTCTCTCATTTCATATGAAGAAGACTTGGCAGTAAAAAAAAGAGACGAGGAGAAGAAGAAAAGCATCGCTCGCAAAGATTCAAAATATGAGAGTGATGGAGGTAGTGAACCGGATGATGAAGAGTTAGCCATGCTAGCAAAGAGGTTCAGAAAGTTTTTCAAGAAAATTGGAGAGCAAAGAAAATTCAGAAACTTTAAGAACCAAAGGGAGAAGAAAGAGGTGATCACATGCTGTAAGTGCAAGAAGCCTGGCCATATAAGATCGGAGTGTCCACTTATCATCAAACTCAAGAAGAAAGCCATGGTTGCAACATGGGATGATAGCGAGGAAGATTCAAGTGATGAAGAAGGATTGTAAGAGGAATCAAACCTAGCGCTTATGGCAATAGGAAAGGATGATAATCTCAATGAGGTAAGTGATCCCACCTATGATGAATTGTATGATGCTTTTGAAGAATTGCATAATGAGTTGATAAAGATTGGTAAAAAGAATGTATGTCTTAAAAAGGAAATGACAAAAGTTAAAAATGAAAATGAATCTTTAAATGCAAAAATTGCATGCCTAGAAGTAGAGAACAAAACATTGCATGATAAACTTGCATTATCAAATGAGAAGCATAGTACCTCACATGAGCATTTAGAATCACACATAGATGATTTGAAAAATGAAAATGAAATGCTCAAGAAAAAGAGCAATGATTTGAATGAAATTGTTTTGAAATTTACAAATGGTCAAAAGATGTTGGATAATATGCTTAATTCACAAAAATGTGTTTTTGATAAAGGAGGACTTGGTTACAAGCCTAACTTGAAGCAAAAGTATTATAAGAATTATTTTGTTAAAGCTACCTCCACAAATGATCATAAGATTGTCTGTCATTATTGTAATCAAAATGGTCACATGAAATATGGATGTCCCGTGAAAAGGAATGTATATTATGGTGTCAAATGTATTTGGGTTCCAAAAGGAACCATTGCTAACTCTCAAGGACCCAAAAAGTTTTGGGTACCTAAAACTTGAGATTTTCTTTGTAGGGCTTAAAGAAGAAGAAAAATAAATGGTACTTGGACAGCAGTTGTTCAAGGTACATGACCGGAAACTATGCATGGTTCTCAAACTTCACCAAAATTGAAAATAGTGGAGATATATCTTTTGGAGACAACTCAAAAGGAAAAATTCTTGAAATTGGAAATGTTGGTAAAGTCTCCTCAACTCTAATTGAGAATGTATGTTTGGTTGAGAACTTGAAACACAACTTAATTAGCATTAGTCAATTATGTGACAAAGGTTATAAAGTTATCTTTGACAAATTTAGTTGTGTTATTGAGAACTCATGTGATAGCAAAATCTTGTTTGTTGGTAATAGATGTGGTAATGTTTATATCATTGACATAGAATGTGCATCTACTCTTGATAAATGTTTTTTCCGCATTACATGATGATAGTTGGCTATGGCATAGAAGATTAGGACATGCAAGTATGGATTTGATTTCGAAAATTTCAAAAAATGATTTAGTTAAAGGTCTTCCGAAAATTGGTTTTCAAAAGAATAAGATTTGTGAAGCTTGTCAATTTGGAAAACAAATCAAAACCTCTTTCAAAAATAAAAACCATATCTCTACTTCAAAACCACTTCAACTCCTTCACATAGATCTATTTGGGCCATCTATATATGCTAGTCTAAATGGCAAGTATTATGCATTTGTGATAGTGGATGATTTTTCTAGATATACATGGGTATTATTCTTAGCCAATAAGGATGATGCACTTGATGCTTCTAAAGTGCTTTATAAGAAATTACAAAATGAAAAAGAGCATGATATTATATGCATTAGGAGTGATCATGGAGGAGAATTTGAAAATCATGCATTTGAGAACTTTTGCAATAATTTTACATTGAGCATCAATTTTCATCACCTAGGACTCCACAACAAAATAGAGTTGTTGAGAGAAAGAATAGGTCTATTCAAGAAATGGCTAGTACCATGTTAAATGAAAATGCTTTACCTAAATATTTTTAGGTCGAAGCCGTCAGCACCGCTTGCTATGTTTTAAATCGAGTATTGATTAGACCTCATCTCAACAAAACTCCCTATGAGCTTTGGAAAGATAGAAAACCCAACATTGGTTATTTCAAAGTTTTTGGATGCAAATGTTTTATTTTAAACACAAAAGATAATCTTGGTAAATTTGATCCAAAATCTGATGTTGGCATCTTTCTTGGGTATTCAAACTCAAGTAAAGCTTATAGAGTTTATAATAAAAGAACTTTAGTTGTGGAAGAATCCATGCATGTTACGTTTGATGAGTCTAACCCCTGCTCTACGGAGAAAGGAGTTGCTAATGATGATGCAGATGGAGATTTACAAGAAGAATCATCGAAAGAGATTCAAGAAAATGCATCACAAGAAAATCAAGAGGATAGACAAGAAGAGCAAACAAATACGGAGATGGAGCAACAAGAAGGTATTTCCCAAACACTCCTCAAGGAGTGGAGGTATGTCTCTTCTCATCCTATAGATATAATTTTAGGTGATCCCTTACGAGGTGTTACAACTAGATCATCACTTAGAAATACTTGTGAGCATAATGCATACATTTTTCAAATTGAACCCAAATCCTTTGCGGATGCGGAAAATGATGAATCTTGAATTATGGCAATGCAAGAGGAGTTAAATCAATTTGAAAGAAACAATGTGTGGGAATTAGTTCCTAAACCGGAACATCAATCCGTCATAGGTACAAAATGGATCTTTAGAAATAAGATGGATGAATCCGGTGTGGTTGTAAGAAATAAAGCTAGATTAGTGGCTCAAGGTTACAACCAAGAAGAAGGAATTGATTTTGATGAAACTTTTGCACCCGTTGCTAGACTAGAATCAATTAGAATGTTGTTGGCATTTGCATGTCATAGAGATTTCATCTTGTTTCAAATGAATGTGAAAAGTGCTTTCTTAAATGGATATATCATGGAAGAAGTGTTTCTAAAACAACTCCTTGGTTTTGAAAATGAAAAATTTCCAAATCATGTTTATAAGTTGCTTAAAGCCTTGTATGGATTAAAACAAGCACCTAGAGCATGGTATAATAGACTTAAAAATTTCTTGCTAGAAAATGATTTTTCTATGGCTAAAGCGGATACTACTCTATTTGTTAAGCACAAGAACTAAGACATACTTATTGTTTAAATTTATGTTGATAATATTATTTTTTGTTCTACTAATGAGTTATTGTGTAAAGAATTTTCATCGTGTATGAGCAAAGAATTTGAGATGAGTATGATGGGAGAGTTGAAGTACTTCCTTGAACTTCAAATCAAACAAAACGAGGAAGGAATTTTCATAAATCTACTCAATTACGTAAAAGATCTACTCAAACAATTCGGCATTGATAACTCAAAGACCAAGAATACACCAATAAGCATAACAACCAAGCTGGACAAAGATGAAAAAGGCAAAGAAGTGGATGTCAAAATGTATCGAGATGGATCCCTACTTTATTTGACTGCAAATAGACCCGATATCATGTTTAGTGTATGTTTGTGTGCAAGATTTCAGTCATGTCCCAAGGAATCCCATTTGCTTGCTGTTAAAAGAATTTTCCGTTATTTGAGTGGAACCATAGATATTGGCCTTTTGTATCCTAGAGGAACTCATATAGATTTAACATGTTATTCGGATGCGGACTTTGCCGGTTATAAAGTGGATAGGAAGAGCACTAGTGGTACTTGCTATATTCTAGGACACTCTCTTATTTCATTGTTTAGCAAGAAACAAAATTCGGTCACACTTTCAACTACCGAGGCCGAATATATAGCTGCTGGAAGTTGTTGTGCACAAGCACTTTGGATGAAACAAACTCTTAGAGATTATGGCATTAATCTTGAACAAATTCCTATTAAGTGTGATAATACTAGTGCTATAAATCTTTCAAAGAATCTCATTCAACACTCTTGAACCAAGCATATAGAAATAAGACATCATTTCTTGAGAGATCATGTTCAAAAGGGAGATATTGCATTAGAGTTTATTTCTACGGAAAAACAACTTGCCGATATTTCCACAAAACCACTTTGCGAAGAACAATTTTAAAAAATTCGGCATGAACTTGGGATGATGAAATTTTTGCATTAACGTCTCGATTCATGTTATTGAGTGTACTGAATTGATTGACTTAGTTGTGATCTAATATTTGTGAAATGCTTGAGCTTGATAGTCAAATGATGAATTTGCCTTGATAATTCTTGATTATATGAATTAATTGGTTGAAAACATGTTCATGAATCATCCATTAAAATGGCTCATAAAATATTTTCAGATCAATTAAATAATCTTGGAATATAATTTGCTGGCCAAAAATTAAATCAAATGTGCGAAATTACTGATAAAAATAAACGGTTAACCGTTTCCAATAAACGGTTCACCGTTTAATTCCAGAAACGAGATTATGTGTCTATCCGTTTGCTCTTTCACCGTTTGCTACAATCGGTGAATCATTTGAAAACAGAGAGTCCTCTAACAGTTGCTCCTTAGCTGTTAAGCGCTTAAGCTTTCACCGTTGCCTATTCTTTAGCTTCTGGAAGTTACCCCTTAACCGTTTCAATAAACGGTTAACCGTTTTCGCGATTATAAAAACTGTTCAAAGGTCTTTTCTTCTCCTTCTCCAGTTAACCTTTCACTGTTTCGGCCATTGTTGCACAGCCGAAGGTTTCTCTACCTTCAAACCCTTATTTTTCTTTCTTTTCTTGCCAAATCAAACCTCCAACATCATTTCTTATCACCTTTAGAACAATTTCACCGATTCAAAACTTCAAATCAAGCCCAAAATTTAAAAATCCCAAATTGAAACCCTAACTATCGCGGGTCGAGTTTCTTCGTTTTTAATCTGATTCTTCCCCTTCTTCAACCAAATTAAGCATCCAACTCACATCCTCTATTCATTCATAAGCCAATCATCGATTCTTTTTCTTCTCATCACATCTCTCCTGCATTTTCCACACTCCATTGTGTTTCTCCATGGCTGAACCCCCTCGGAGAAATCTCAGGCGTAAATTTGTGCCTCCAAGGAATCCTATACCACCACGGGAAGTCTCTGAATTTGCACGCATTCACTTCCCTACACCTTCCTTGGCCAAGTGGTTCGAAGATCGCTTCAACGGTCGAAAGGTACTTGACTCATTCTTTATTAACATTGATGATTTCCGTAACTTAGTTGTATATGGTAGAAGCATTCGGGATATGCTTCAGCCTTGGGAGCCTGCCATTAACCTTGATGACCGAGTTTATCCAAATTTAGTACGAGTCTTTTATTCAAACATGGAAATCTCTGATACTTGCCCAAATAGGATAATTACTCAAGTCGGTCGTGTCAATAGAGTTTAATGATGCGGACCTAGCTGACTTTCTTGGTATCTCTAGTGAGAGGCATGATATATACACCTCTAGGAAAGCTCTTTTCTTTGACAGTTTTTGTCATACTGATGGCATCCGCAATATATGTCGTCGTCGAGACTTGTCTGAAGAGATTTGTTTGCTTCCTTTTTTGTCTCAACTTTTACCCCTCCAAGTTTGCATTCTTCACACTATTTTACAGCACATAGTGACACCTAGAAAGGGTCACTCGGATGAGGTTACGAGGTTGGACGTTGGCCTACTAGATAGCCTACTTACAGACTGTCCCATTAACCTCGGGTATGTTATTGTGCGGCATATGTTGAGTATTCCCACGGTCAATCACCGCTTGCTTCCTTATGGCAGTATCATTACTAAGATACTGCGACGCTTTGAGGTGCCTCTTCTTGATACTGGATATATGGAGACTAGACGGATTGGTCCCAAGGCCATGACTAGTATTGGTTTTTCTAGGAAGAATGGAGAGTGGATAAAGACAAGCAACTCCAAAAACCGGGATACCTTGATTGCTCCAGAGGACGATCGGATGCTCAATGATATCTATCCTCTCGATCAGCTTCCGGACTTTAGATTAGGAGCTCATACTCATCCTCCGCGTCACCGTTTTGTCCTTCGGCCTCCAACTGACTCTGACTCTGAGGAGCGTGCGATGGATGCTGTCATTCCCTCCTCTTCCGAGCCGCCTCCTGCTCCTGAGCCATCTGCTATTCCTAAGCAGCCATCTGCTGTTCCTGAGCAACAATCTGCCTCTATGCCGCCTCCAACTCCAGTTCAGCCCCCTGCTTCAGACATTGTGCAGCAATTGATTGTTGATGTTCACCCGATTTCAGAGCGCCAGCAGCTGATTCTTGATCGGTTGGACACTATTTCCCGTGACCACCAGTAGCTACGTTCTGAATTTCAGACCTTCCAGCAGCTTGAGCTTATCGCTGGACAGCGCACTCTTCTCCGCTATTTCGGCTATGATCCGAGGAGCACATCTTCTCCACCACCATAGTTTCTGAGTTCTGTTTTCGCACATACATTTTGGTTGTTTGCATTTATATTTTTATATACATTGTTCCCTCTATATGTTCTTTCTGAATTTTGATGACATATGTTTGTGATGTTCTTGCTGATTGGATGACTTGGTGATTGGTTGATGCAATTTGTGGTTTATTGGATATTGAAGTGTTGGTTTGTTTGTTCATGGAGTTGTTGGTTTGTTGAAAGATGAAGTTGGTGTTAATCTATTTTGGAAGTGTTTTAATCTCATTTTGTATTAGTGGTTTTGCTCCTTTTTAAGGGGAAACTCTGCCAAAATTTTCACTTGCCAACACCGGATAATTTCTTTAACGGATTTACGTTTTTCCTATTCTCTCTTTTCTTTTTGATGATGAAGGGGGAGATAATTATGGTATTTAAAATGGATTTAAAATGGGGAGATTAAGAATGAATTTAAAAATGTTTTCTTGAGCAAAAATCCTTTTATTGAACATTTCTTAATTTGGCCATACATTTAGGGGGAGCACATATTAAGGGGGAGTTAAACATTGATTGAAATTTGTCATCATCAAAAAGGGGGAGATTGTTAACATGAATATGTTAATAATATTGATTTTGACGATAACAAATTTTAAATGGTTTTTTGATAAAAATATTGGACCTATTCCTTAATAAACGAAAGCATTAATAATCATTCCATTCATTTTTCATAAAAGATGGACTTTCAAATTAGAAAAAGATTCTCTGTAAAATATGGTTTAAAATGTAATTCTGGATATAAATGGTGTACCGTTTATTTAAATGGTCAACCGATAACATCCAGAGAGCAACATATTGCCTAAAGCTCTAACCGTTTATGAAAAACGAAAAAACACAAAATATGGGAAGGCTACTAGAACTTAACGGTGAACCGTTTATTTAAACGGTTAACCGATAACATCCAGATAGCAACATATTGCCTAAAGCTCTAACTGTTTGTGAAAAATGGAAAAACACAAAAGATGGGAAGGCTACTTGAACTTAACGGTGAACCGTTTATTTAAACGGTTAACCGATAACATCCAGAATTGAAGGTTGTCCTCCTCTGGAATTGATTAACAAAACCGGATAAGGCTAAATTGTTTTGCAGGTTACTGGAAACAAACGGTGAACCGTTTATTACAAACGGTCAACCGATAATATCCAGAGGAGTCACTTCATGCAAATCCTTAACCGTTTACTTTAAACGGATAACTGATGTTCATATTGCTAGTCTCTAGAAACTAACGGTGAGAGGGTAACCCTTAACGACACACCGTTTATTTGAATTTTGGCTCAATGGTAACTTTTAACCAACCTAAACGGTTAACCGTTAATCATTAACGGCGAATCGTTTTCGGACTGACAGTTTGTAACGGTTAGTTTTTCAGCTCCAGATATAAATAAGCTCATTCAAAATCAAAGGAGGTTGATCACAACACGACCATTGAGCCTATATCCGAGAATACAATCTTCATAGAGCTTTAAAAACACATTCTCTCTTCATCTATTCACACATTGGGCATTGATTTGTAATCTTAAATATTGTGTGAGAGAAGAACAACTTGTAATCTTTTACTTTGAGTAATTGTAAGTGTTGGATACACTTGGGTTAAGAGATTGGGGATAATCTCTTGTTGTAAAGGTCCATTGACACCTTGGAAGTCAATTGTAAGCGTTTAAAGCCTTGGGAGGCTAGCTTAGTGAAATCCTCAAGCCCGGTGAGCTTGGAGGCGTGGACGTAGGCGGGGATTGCCGAACCACGTAAAAATCATTGTGTTTGCTCTCTCTTCCCTTATCTTTTTATATTGTGATTGATTTATTTGTTATTGCTTTAAATTTGTTTTGGATTTGCATTGAGTTTTGTTTTAGGATTAAATAACTTTTAATATCCCAATTCACCCCCCCCCCTCCTGGGTTGCCTAGTTAGTATTTCACAAACCCCACATTGACAAAGCACGGGAGAGATGTTGGATTTATAAGAGACGATCCACATCCTAATTGGCAAGACGTGTTTTGTGGTGTACTGGCACCTTAGAAACAAAATCGTGCAGGCCTTGTTAAAGCCTAAAGCGGACAATATCATACTAGGTCTGAGTTGGGTCATGACAGGTGGCCCCCTATACAGCTTTAAGAGGTGGCCCCAATGCAAACTATCATGAAACTTATGGTGCATTTGCAAAATTAAAATTGAAATGGGCAGGAATCGAAATGAATATGAATAAGAATGGGATGAAATAGGAATAAGGAATAGAAAATAAGTTGTTTACTTGAACTATAAGAATCGAAATCAGAATGAGTTGGATTGCCATTAATGTGTTTATTTTGTCTTGGAATCGGAATCAAAATGAATTAAATTGTAACAAATTACTAAAAAGTACTTAATAAATTATTGTCATAATTATTATTTCATATTTTAATTATAGTGATTATTTATTCAAAAATTATTATTAACAATTATTGTCAATAATATATTAATATATTATAAAAAATTTTAATTAATTAATTATAATAATATGCTAATTAAGTATAATAATTATATTAATAATTATTATAAAAATATATGAACTAATAATATTAATTATTTAATTATAATAATATATTAATTATGGTGATTATTTATTCAAAAATTATAATTATTAATATATTATTAACAATAATATATTAATTAGTAGTAATAATTATATTAATTAATTAATAATAATACATGAATTAATTATATTAATAATTATAATAATAGTATATTAATTAATTATAATAAAATATATTAATTAATAGTAATAATTATATTAATTATATTAATTAATTATAATAATTATATTAATAATTATTATAAAAAATAAATAAATTATAACAATATATTGATTAATTATAAATGAGGACAAAGCGGCATTTTTTATTTTGAGGGAGGGCAAAATGGTTAGCCCCGGGACTGGGAGACTGATTCCCACCCTCTTCCTTGGGAATGAGTCTCCCATTCCTCATTTACATTGTGGTGGGCCCCACAATTTCGATTTCGATTCCCGACTCTATTTGTGGAGAAAACGTTGTCAATGATTCCAATTTCGGATTTTGATTCCCTAATCCAAGAAGTAAACGCACCATTAATATAATAGCAAAGTTCATGTACAAATCATAGACTTATAGAATGCAATAGTACTGAACATACTTTTATAAAAGCTTTGCATATTCATCATGCTTATGCTAATGAACTTTCACACATACATATGCCCATGTATATAATCACGCTCAACACATAACAACACATCACATAAACACATGGCAGAAACATATAAATCATATCCGTACATATCAAAAATAGGTTTTTCAAACATGTCAAACATATACGTATTGTTTATTGTGATCTATTTAGAAGTCTAGTTTACTTACCTCTTGGCATCCACATGTAACAAATGCGTATTGATATCATCGAACTAAAAATCATTAATATAACTCTCATAAGATATAATCAAGTCCTAATCATAATTCCAACATCCTCAAATTACTCATTTTAAACATCTTCTAAAGTCAACCTCAAACACTCTCAATATTTGATCTCAAAATAAAACAGCCCATGTTCTCCGATTTTTAATAAATTATTACCTTATTGGAGAAATCCCAAATTTTCAAGAGCATATGCTGACATACTAGAAATTCATTGATTAAAATTTCATAGCTTAATTCTTTCAAAAAATATTGAAAATAATTTATGTTTCAAACATCATCAATTCTATCAAACAATTTATTGTTTTATCATAAAATCATGAAAATTTCCAAAATCACACTAGACATATATAAAAATCGTTGATCCAAGTTTCATAATTTTTGAAGAAGTCTAGTTATGGTAAAATAATTTTGTAATTCATGTTCTTCGCTGAAATTAGAAATTTCAAGGTTTTCAAACTAGAGTTTAAAAAATCGTAATTAATTGAAATCTTATCCGATTAGCTTGAAACAAGTTCCAAAACATTCTCGAAGATATATAGTTTAACATATCCAAAATCCAGAATCAAAATCAATTTGTATAAATTACTATGATTTTCAAAATAACATACCATCAACATATTTTCTGTAAAATCTTAAGTTCTACTTCTCTTACCACTATCTAATCATGCTTTTCTATAGCAATTAACAAGGATCAAGAATTGAAATTTATCTCCAATTCTCTCTCGGCACAAATCCAATTCAAAAGACACTACTTTGATCTCATTTATTGCTCATAACTATATGAAGGAAAAGACTTTCTTCTTCTCCTTTCCTTTTCTCTTTTTTTCTCTTCTTCTTCTTTTGTTCTTTTTTTTAACCAATCTCTCTCTCTCTCTCTCTCTCTCTCTCTCTCTCTCTCTCTCTCTCTTATCAATAGTAGAGGCAAAACATCTTATTCTTTTTATAATAAGGTACAAAAATATTAATAAATTAAAAATACTAAACTACCCTTAAGAGAATTGGGCTGTTACATGATCTAGCCCCGACCTGGCAAGATATTTCTACTTTAAGGCCCACGTGGTTTTGTTTCTAGGGCAACCATACACCCCAAAACGCGTCTTGCCAATTAGGGTGTAGATCACCCCTTGTAAACACAGCATCTCTTTTATGTTTGGTCAATGTGGGATTTGCTTAGGGTGTTACATACACCTCCCTTAGGAACTCAACATTCTCGCTAAGGTTTGCCGTTTGCCTACCATCATTCAAGAAGACACGCAGACCCGCTCTGATACCATCTGTTCTGTCCCAACCCAGATCTGACAAGATATTGTCAGCTTTGGGCCTTAACAAGACCCACACGGTTTTTTTTTTCTGGGGCGCCCATACACCCCAAAAACTTGTCTTGCTAATTAGGATGTAAAATGATTGACACTAAAAAGTGTACATTTAATAAGGATAAAATTATTAGTTTTTCACTTATTGTATCGATTAATGCACTAATTATTTCTAAATTACTTTAATACTCCCCAAATATATTTTATGTTAAATTAATTTGCAATATATTAATTTTTATCTTGTAAATATTTTTCAGGAATAAAGATGGAATTGGAGTTAAAAGCGAGAACAAAAAAGGACAGCTGGAGCAATTTAGAATTCATCAATCGAGGAGATGTTATTAAAAATAATAAAATAAAATAAAGATTGGAATAAACTATTAATATTAATATAAAAATAAACATATATGTATAAATAAAATATATATAATATAAAAATAAAATAAAATATTAATATTAATAAAAGAAAAGAAAAGAAAAGAAAAGAATATGCTTCCCTTGCCTATAAAAAACAAGGGGATGCAAGCCATTGGGGGCAGAGCCGAGTTCTGAGAGAGAGTGACAGCCAAAAGTGTAGCTGAAGAATTTCTTTCTTTCTTTCTTTCTTTCTTTCTTTCTTTCTTTCTTTCTTTCTTTCTTTCTTTTCTTTTCTTGTTTCCGTCTGTATCAATTTTCTTTGTAACATATTTCAAAAGTATATCAAATAAAAAGAGTGTTGTGTTTTCTTTCAATATGAGTGGCTAATTTTATTAAGTTGAAGTGAAGGGTGAAGCTCAATGTTTCAAACTATTAAATTTATTATTTTCTCAAATGAGTTTTTAAGTTTATTTTATTCTTTTCTAGTTATTTTTATGTCATGTTAATTTATAAATTCCTTTAGATTTGTATGTTATTTTGACATAATGTCGACACATTAATATAGTGTGACACATTAGGTACTTTATTCCATATTTATTCATACACATAGAATTAAATGATATAATAATTAACTAGTAAAACTGAGGCAAAATATAAATGAGAGAGTATTAAAATTATAGTTTGAATACTGAGAGTGGATCCCGTAACCTTAGTATATTTTTAAATTGTTTTCAACTAATTTATTTTCCCCACAATTATTTTCCTTGTTTAACAAATTGACAACTAAATTTAAAAATTCCTTGTGGTTAGACGCCAAACTCACCGGGTTATATTATAACTAGACAATCTTATACTTGTGAGTAATACACTTTTAAGTCGTGTCAAAATTTTGGTGCCGTTATCGCGTAGTTTTCTAAATTTGGTGTTAGCTTATCTTTACTTTATTTTATTTTAATTTTTTTTTTGTCGTTTCTATCTTTCCGTAATTCTATTTTATTCTCTTTTTGAAAAACTTCAGTTAGCGCCCCTCCTCTTTTCAAACTTTAACATTATCTATAAATTTATGACAAACTTCATTTTAGCCCAAAAACCTTTGCAAATCAGTCCCTAAATAGAATTTATTTCTTTAAACTTTTACAATTTACTCTCCACATTTATTTTAAATGGTCGGTTCTATAGCCTAGAATTTTAATTTCAGTTTGTTAATTTATTTATATAGTCGGTTCTACTGCCTATCATTTTAATTTCAGTTTATTTATTCTTGTACATTAATTTATTTAATTTTATGTTTTATTATATGGCTGGTTTTAAAATATCGCCTAAACTGTTTCTTTCAATTTCTTTGTTTATGGCTGGTTTCACCGCCTAATTTATTTATTTTCAATTTGTTTATTTTTATTTCGTATTTTTGCTAACTTAATTTCTAGTTTATTTTTATTTTCTACAATTTTCATTTATCGTTTTATGCATCATTGGTTTAGCACACATCATTACCATTGCATGCGTCGTTGGTCTCGTAGAAATAGTGGCAGATTAATTAGGAGATCACCTTCATCACCCTTAGATATGGCTAACATAGGAGCTGAAATTTTTTCAGAGCACGAAAATGACCAAGCCTTGCAAAATCTTCATGAACAACCTAGGACCCTTAGAGACTTCATGCATCCCATTAGAACAAGGTCACCATCATGCATAGTTTTCCCTCCTGATGCATCACGTTTTAATTTCAAACCTGATATCATTCAACTTCTTCATACTTTTCATAGTTTTGAGTCTGAAAATCCATGTTTGCATTTAAGGGCATTTGAGGAAGTCTGTAACACATGTACTGATCAAAATTGTAGCATGAATATAATCAGGCTTAAGTTTTTTCCTTTCTTACTAAAAGATAAAACTAAAATTTGGCTACAAATTTTAGGTCATGATCCATCAGAACTTGGGATGAAATGCAAGTACAATTTTTGAAAAACTTCTTCCCACCCCACATAACAAATTCTTTCAAAAGACAAATCACTATATTCACTCAAAAACCAGGAGAAACTCTCCACCAATGTTGGGATAGGTTTAAAGAACTACTTAACATTTGCCCACACCACGGTTTTGAAACATGGAGATTAATGTCTTATTTTTACGAGGGATTAACATCTCAAGATAGACAAGTCGTTGAAATGATGTGTAATGGTGAGTTTAGGGATAAAAGTCTTGAAGATGCATTAGACTATCTTGACTATATAGCAGAGAATGCACAACACTATAATACAGTTGGTTCTTATAAGTCATCAAATAAACCACAGTCATCTTCATCTGATGGAGGCATACACAACCTTAGGGAAGACCATGATTTTCAAGCCAAATTTGCATCCTAAGCTAGAAAAGTCGAAGCATTAGAGTTGAAAAAGAATGATAATGTAAAGTCTGTTCAAAATATTTCATGTTATGTTTACGATTCTACTGACCATTCTACGCAGGACTATCCAACTTTGCCAGCTCTGAGAGAAAGTTTGCATGAACAAGTAAATGTCGTTGACAATTTCAAAAGGCCAAATCTAAATCCATACTCCCAAACTTACAACTCTGGTTGGAGAAACCACCCAAATTTCAGTTGGAGAAATGAAAATCATGCACAGCCTTCACAACTAGTTCTTTCATGTCAAATTTTCTAAAACCCCCAGAGTTACCCACCATATGTCCCACCATCAAGAAAAACTCTGGAAGACACATTGCATTCGTTTATTGAAAAATAAGTGTTGATCAATAACCAAACGATGCAAACCTTAACCAATTTGACATAAACTATCTGCAAACTTACATCTGCTCCAACCATGCATGAAAAAGGAAAGTTTCCTGCTCAACCTGAACCAAACCCCAAGAGTCAACAACATCCTCAAATGGGAAATTCGGGAAACCAAAATATGAGTCAAGTCAAATCGGTTATAACCATTTGTGATAGTAAAGTGGTCGAAAAACACATTGTGAACCCTCGTGAAACTAGCAAAGATTTAATTTCAGAAAATAGGGAAGAGTCTGTCAAACCTTTAACCCATGAAGAAATAACCAACTCTCTTCCTGTACCCCCATTTCCTCAAGCACTAATCAAGCCAAAGAAATCAAACCACAGTCCAGAAATTTATGAAGTTTTTAAACAAGTGAAGGTCAACATTCCTTTGCTGGACACCATTAAACAAATACCTTCTTATGCTAAATTTCTGAAAAATCTGTGCACGGTGAAAAGGGAACATAAAGTGCAAAAGAAAGCTTTTCTGGTAAAACAAGTAAGTTCCATTCTCTCGACCAATAGTGCTTTGAAATATAAGGATCCTGGTTGTCCAACTATTTCTTGCATTATTGGGGATCATAAAATTAGACATGCTCTACTTGCTCTTGGTGCTAGTGTTAATTTGCTTCCTTACTCAATGTACCAACAACTCAATCTCAATAAGTTAAAACCAACTTCTATCACTCTTTTATTTGCTGATAGATCGATTAAAGTTCCAAGAGGAATAATTGAAGATGTATTAGTCTGAGTTGATAAATTCATATACCATGTGGATTTTATTGTTTTGGAAACGGAACCAATTGCTAATGAATGCAAACAAATTCCTGTTATATTGGGTCGACCATTTTTAGCTACTACTAATACTTTAATTAATTGCAAGAATGGAGGAATGAATTTATCTTTCGGCAACATGACATTGGAACTCAATGTGTCCAACATGTGTAAACAACCCCACCACCAAGAAGATAATGACAATGAGAATGAGGAGATTGATCTCATCGAGCCAATCATTGAGGAACACATTCAGGATGAGAATTTTACAAACTCTGTGGAAAATTATTTTGCTGGTTCTTTTGAATCAAGTAAAGAATTAAATTGTGATACTGCTAACATATGTTCTACACTTGATTCTATGCAGGTACCTACAGGTGACGATAGCCAATCGAACTTTGAAGATACGATACAACCTGAAGAACCAAACAAATAGGAAGCACAAGAGCTCGAATTAAAGCCCTTACCAGAAGAATTGAAGTATGCTTATCTTGGAGAGCAACAGACATATCCGGTGGCAATTTCTTCCCAGCTCATGCATGATCAAGAAGGTAAGTTGTTATATGTACTAAAAAGGCATAAAACTGCATTTGGTTGGACCTTAAAAGACATAAAAGGCATTAATCCTTTAATTTGCACACACCGAATACACTTAGAGGAAAATGCCAAAACAAACCATCAACCACAAAAAAGACTAAACCCTCATATGAAAGAAGTGGTAAAGAATGAAGTCCTTAAACTACTAGATGTATGAATTATCTATCATATCTCTGATAATAAATGGATAAGTCCAACACAAGTAGTGCCAAAGAAATCTGGAATAACCATTGTAAAAAATGAAAAAGGTGAATCAATCCCAACACGAATCCATCTAGTTGGCGCATGTGCATTGATTATAGAAAATTAAATGATGCCACTAGAAAATATCATTTTCCCATTCCAATTCTAGACCAAATTCTTGAAAGAGTAGCTGGACATCCCCACTACTGCTTTCTTGATGACTATCTGGCTATTATCAAATCTCTATAGCCTTAGAAGACCAGGAAAAGACCACATTCATGTTCCTTTTTAGGACACGTAGGATTTTATAGGAGGTTTATAAAAGACTTTAGTGCCATATCTAGACCACTTTGTAACCTCCTAATAAAAGATACACCTTTTGAATGGACTAAAGATTGTCAACAAGTTTTTGAAAAAATAACTACTCTTTTGACATCAGCCCCAATAATGCAACCCCCTGATTGGTCTTTACCTTTTAAGCTAATATGTGATGCTAGTAATTATGCCATTTGCGCTGTTCTGCGTCAAAAAAAGAAAGGTAAACCCTTTGTCATCTATTATGCAAGTAGAACTTTGAATAGTGATCAAATGAATTACACTACAACTGAGAAAGAACTACTTGTTATAATATTTGCATTGAATAAATTTCGTTCGTATTATCCACAATTGTTTATTCTGATCATGATGTTCTGAGATATTTAATGTCAAAACAGGATGCCAAACCAAGGTTGATACAATGGATTTTGCTACTTCAAGAATTTAACTTGGCAATTAAGGACAAAAAGGGTGTTGAAAATGTTGTTACAGATCATCTTTCTAGACTTACGAATGAGTCTTCAATTGAAACAATACCCATCAATAATTTTTTCCCTAATGAATTTTTATTTTCTATAAACAAAATGACTTAGTAGGCTAATATTGTTAAGTATCTTTCAACATGTGAAATGCCATGTGGCTGGAGTTCCCAAGACAAGAAAAAATTCTTAACAGAAGTGAGAAGCTTTTACTGGGATGATCCATACTGTTCAAGTACTACTCTAATCAAATTTTTTGAAGATGCATACCAGACGACGAGGT
This sequence comes from Citrus x clementina, assembly GCF_000493195.1. Taxonomy (NCBI): domain Eukaryota; kingdom Viridiplantae; phylum Streptophyta; class Magnoliopsida; order Sapindales; family Rutaceae; genus Citrus; species Citrus x clementina. The sequence continues at coordinate 11,723,873 of NW_006262339.1, read as the reverse complement.
AAGTAAGATCATTAAATTTTGTCATTCTCAAGCATGCGGTGGCTATTTTTCTTCAAAAAAGACAGCTGCAAAAATATTACAGTGTGGATTTTATTAGCCTACATTATTTAAAGATTCACATGCATTTTGTAAAGTGTGTAAGAATTGACAAATGGTGGAGTTTATTTCAAAGCGAAACATGGTGTCTTTAAACCCCATCCTTGTCATTGAAATATTTGATTGTTGGGGAATTGATTTTATAGGCCATTTTCCATCATCATTTGGATTTGTTTACATTTTGATTGTTGTTGATTATGTTTCAAAATGGATCGAGGCGATTCATTGTCGGCCCAATGATCACAAGATTGTGATCCGTTTTTTAAAAGAAAATCTTTTGAGCAGATTTGGAATACATTATCAGTGATGGAGGTAAGCATTTTTGTAATAAGTCATTTGAGTTCTTAATGAAGAAATACGGAATTACACATAAAGTTGCTACCCCTTATCACCCTCAAACAAGTGGTCAAGTTGAATTATCAAATAGGGAGATAAAACAAATTTTAGAAAAGACAGTTAGTCCAAATCGTAAAGATTGGTCTCTTTGACTACCTGATGCACTTTGGGCATCTCGTACTGCTTTTAAAATATCTTTAGAAATGTCACCTTATCGGCTTGTTAATGAAAAATCTTGCCACTTACCAGTTGAACTTGAACATAAATCATTTTGAGCCATTAAAGCTCTTAATTCAAATCTTGATGATGATGGTAATGTGTATAAATTGCAATTAAATGAACCTAAGGAATTAAGGAATGATGCATATGAGAATTCTAGAATTATTAAGGCAAGAACCAAACTTTTTCATAACAAAAAAATTTTTCAGAAAACATTTGAAATTGGTCAAAAAGTGTTGCGTTATAATTCTCGTCTTCATTTATTTCCTGGGAAATTAAAGTTAAAGTGGAATGGTCCATTTGTTGTAAAAAATGTGTATCCATATGGAGCCGTACAAATTGAGAATCCAAATTATGGTGCTACATTTAAAGTTAATGGCCAAAGATTGAAACCATATCTGCAATACCAACCACGTGAAGCAGATACCGAAATCAATTTGAGTGACCCACCAAATTTTAATTAAGCCTTTTCATTTCAACTTTTTGTGAATTTGATTTACTGTTACTTTATCGTTTGAATTCTTTGATTTTTTCCTTTTCCTTATGTCTTGAATGTAGTGCATTGCATTGTTTTTAATTGTGTATTGTTTGACAGTTGTGCTTTAGCTCACCAAATTGTTATACTTGTCATGAGTACTTCCATGAGAAGTATCATTTTCGAACATCTTAAAGAACTTTTACATGTAAAATTTCACTTGAGGAAATTGGTCAGATTTTGTAAATCATATCCCATTTGGGATCTACAACCACCAGAGTTAGTATCCCACGTGAAAGATCTACAAAGACAACTCAAGGAAATAGAGGATGGTATTTACAATATGCAATTGGAACTGGAGGTAAATTCAATAAAAGGACAAAGGTGAGTTATATTCCTTATGGGTTTTTGTTTTATTTTGTTGTTCTTCTTCACTTTTGATTTGATTTTGCAGATTTCATTCGTTTTGTTTTTATTCACTCTCCCATATAAATGGCGGATAACGGTACACCGTGACATTTTAAGTTGATATTCTCAGTTTCCTACAATAACTGAAACCTCAATGTCAAGCATGGAAGAAATACAATGAAAATTGCATCAACATTTTCCTTCTCTCCCTCAAAATGCTCTTACGAAGATTTACAAAACTCGTTGTGAACGACTACGTTTGTTAATGATCAATGGGATTCCTGCAAACATTTGCTGGTTAATTGAAGTAAAGGTCCGACTGGCAGGTGAGTTTTCTTATCCATTCATTTCCTACATGTCTGGTTTTGGTAAAAGTATATTTGCTAAGAAAAGAAGAGCTAAGCGACTTGGCTCTAAATGTCCTAACTGTGTAAGACTTACTTATAGAAAACCACGTTGTAAAACTTTAGGAATGGTTTCTGTAAATCGTTGAATGATATCTTACGATCTCTTGAGACGCATCCGAGCGGATATGTTCAATGTGAATTTCAAAATTTGTGGAAGCTGTTCCAAAAAGAAAGTGCACAATTTAGTCTTGGGAATCTGACTCTAAAAGACCTTGTTTGTCATTTTATAAGAAAACTGGATGGGAAGCCTATCCTCAACCCATAGAGAAAGTTCAAGACGTTACTAGACGTAAAACCAGAGGAAGATATAAGCCACAATCACAACTACTAGTAAATATCCTTTTATTTTACTGTTCTTTTATCTTTTGCATTATTATTATTATTGTGTGTCTTTTTTATATCTAATCACTGTTTGCTTTTTCTTTTTACTGTTTGCCTTTGAATTATTAAGCTAAAAGCTTCACGCATCATTTGACAAACACACCACCCCATTTACAGATGTATATCATTATGTCTGTCACCAAGATCCTTAAATAGGAGCTCCTTTTCAAGCACTCACAAATTGTTTCTTTTTATAATTTTTCTAATGGCAGCAAGTTCAAGCAGTCAACTAAAGAACATTTGTGTGCTTTCTAGATTTCGTTATGGAAAGTATAAGAAGTTCGTTCAGGCGGCCATAGATCTTGGTCCTGCTATAACAGAGAGGAAACTACATCTTGTATATAGAGGAGGTGACCGAGGGTTATCAAAGCTTGTCTCTGAAGCTGCTTTCGTTCAGGGAAGCCAAGTGCTAGGCATCATTCCAAAAACCTTAAAACCTTTAAGATGTCTACTAGACCCACCAACTGGAGAAGAGTTAGTTGTCTCAGGTATGCAATAAAGAATATCTGAAATATTAAATCATGCTGACGCTTTCATTTTCTTGCCACGAGATCTTGCAACTTTAGAGGCACTAATTACATTTGTTTCTTGGACCCATTTAAATATCCATAAAAAATTCATCGGTTTGTTAAATGTTAATAACTTTTATGATGGCTTAATAACATTTCTTAATCATGCAATTAAAAATTATTTCATTCCACCCTCAACGAAAAAACTCTTCATTTGTACTGCTACTGCTAATGAGTTACTTGATCTTTTGCAAGCTTACAAACCAGAGCTAGATCCCATGACTTTGGTGTTGGATTGGGCAACTGATGACGATGGCAGTAACTCTCGTAAAAATTATAAATTAGATTTAACTCTCCATTTGTAAATATTTCCCCAGTGGCCAGGTGATATCTTCTAAACTCTATTCATTTCTTTAGACATTGAGGACAATGTCTCCTTCAAGTTAAGGGGAGGGAGTAGTTGACAATTGTGGAATATCTTAGTCCTGGTGATGTTTTTACTAATTTTTGTTGTAAAGACTAACTTTGGATAAAATTTGAGTCGAAAACAGCAAAATATAGAATATAGTGTCCCTAGAAATGCATCTTCTTACTTTTAGTATTTTGTTCTTAAAAAAAAATTATTTTCTAACCTTTTATTTTCTGTCTTTTTCTCTTTTTTATCTTAATCATCTGCCTTAAGTTTCTGCAATCAGTCCCAATTTTTTTAGTGTTTCTTTAACCAAAAAAAAAAATTTCTTTTTCGGTGTGATCTTTTAACATTGGATAACATGACGATTTTCAAATTTTGGTATTTGTATTATCTTTGGCCTTGAGTTATGTTACACTATGTTTTCCCCATTGCATGTTGAAACGTAAATTGAGAAATTTGATGAGTAAATTTGATTAAGCTATTTGGATGAATGTACATGTTATGAAAAGTCCAATCGAGTATTTGAGCCTATTATCCTTAGAGAGTAACTTTGTTTGCCTATACAGCTTCACAATTTATTGTACAAGATCTCAATATTATTTTTTAAAAAAAAAGTGAAAAAAAAGAGAGTTTGTGTAGCCACATCTAAAAGTCCATTGAACTAGTGGATATGAAAGATTATTTAGAGCCCTAAAAGATGACAGAAGGCCATCTTTGATCTATTTGAGCATTTTCTATCCAACCATATTATAAAGAATCCATAGTTAACCCGTTTGAGCCTTTGAAAAAAAAAAAAAACTTTTCTTTTGATAACCTATTATCCTATCCCACTCCAATGTGGAGTATCCCTTATATATTATGTTTTCCACCACCCAATTATGTTTGAAAATAGGGATGATTATGCATCTCTAATAATGGTGTTATGAAAAAAAAAAAAAAGAGGATATGTATATAAAAATAAAAATTAAAAAAAAAAGAGAACAATTCCAAGAAAAAAAAACACCTTGTAATATCTAAAAAGTCTCCTATTTTTTAAACATATATTTTTTCCCTATTACCTTTTTTATTAGCCATAACCCTAGCCTACATTACGTCCTAATAAAAGTCCTTCTCGATTTTTCGGAACTGTAGTCTGAAGTAAAAGCTGGTAATATGGATTAAAACATGTGGTGATGCATAAAAATAAAAATTAATTTTGCTAGTAATTCCTTGGACTTGAGATTATTTTATTTCGAAGTTGTGGGCATTATTTTTTCATCTTGGTGAGAGTGTGTGATATTATTTTATTATTCTCTCAAATCTACCATTTTTAGAGTGACAACTTAATTTGGGTAATATTTTCTTTTGAGAGAGTCTCTCTTAATTGTGAGGTTTTGAGATTTGATGTATCATTCTTAAAAGTGGCTTGATTAATGTAGCTCTGATAATTGATCATTTTACGTGATTTTACTTACTTGTTTTGTGCGGGTGTGATTTTATTTAGGCTGAAGATAATGATTATACTTTTATTTGATTGTTGTCATTAATCAGATGAAAGAAGTAAACACAATTTTTCAAAAAAAAAAGATTTTCAATTTGAGTTTGAAATTTTAGTAAACTTTTATCGCTTAAATTGCTAGGGCCTAGCAATAAGCTGGTTCGGCGGTGTGATTGACACTAAAAAGTGTACATTTAATAAGGATAAAATTATTAATTTTTCACTTATTGTGTTGATTAATGCGCTCATTATTTCTAAATTATTTTAATACTCCCCAAATATATTTTTTGTTAAATTAATTTGCATATGTTACTTTTTATCTTGTAAATATTTTTCAGGACTAAAGATGGAATTAGAGTTAAAAGCGGGAACAAAGAAGGACAACTGGAGCAATTTAGAATTCATCAATCGATGACATGTTATTAAAAATAAATAAAATAAATAAATAAAAAGGATTGGCAAGCATGTTGGTGATGGTCAGGAGGCCATTACGCCTCCTGACCATCACACATTTCAATTAACATATTTATAATATAAAAATTAAATTAAATATTAATATTAATAAAATAAAATAAAAGAAGATGCTTCCCTTGCCTATAAAAAGCAAGGGGATGCAAGCCATTAGGGGGCGGAGCCGAGTTCTGAGAAAGAGTGATAGCCAAGGGTATAGCTGAAGAATTTCTTTCTTTCTTTGTTTCTTTTCTTTTCTTGCTTCCGTCTGTATCAATTTTCTTTGTAATATATTTCAAAAGTATATCAAATAAAAAGAGTGTTGTGTTTTCTTTCAATATGAGTGGCAAATTTTATTAAGCCGAGGTGAAGGGAGAAGCTCAATATTTCAAACTATTAAATTGATTATTTTCTCAAATGAGTTTTTAAGTTTATTTTATTCTTTTCTAGTTATTTTTATGTCATATTAATTTATAAATTTCTTTGGATTTGTATGGTATTTTGACATAATGTCGACACATTAATATAGTGTGGCATATTAGGTACTTTATTCCATATTTATCCACACACATAGAATTAAATGATATAATAATTAACTAGTAAAAGTGAGGCAAAATATAAATGAGTGAGTATTAAAATTATAGTTTGAATACTGAAAGTGGATCTCGTAACCTTAGCATATTTTTAAATTGTTTTCAAATAATTTATTTTCCGTACAATTATTTTCTCTGTTTAACAAATTGACAACTAGATTTTAAAATTCCCAGTGGTTCGACCTCAGACTCACCGGGTTATATTATAACTAGACACTCTTACACTCTTACACTTTTGAATCGTGTCATGAAACACCTCTTATAAACCCAACATCTCTTCTGTGCTTTGTCAATGTAGGATTTGCTAAGGTGTTACACCACCTCTCGAGGGATAGAGTGCCGCGAAGTGCTATGCATAGTCCAATATACCACAGATTGCATAAATTACCACATGCATCATATGTATTTTTTTGAAAGAAAATGTGAAAGTTTGAAAACAACAGAAAGAGATTTTGATGAATTTGTTTTACAGTGTTTTGAATTGATCATGGCATATCATCTATTTGTATTATATATTAGTATATATGTATATGAAAAACTAGTTTGCTTATTAAGTTTTGTATTCATTATAGTTTATTGTGATTCAATTTCCAAAAGTCAAGATTTATTTGTGATGAGTGAGAAGAAGACTTAAATTAAGGATGGTAGATGGTTTGGCAAAATTTTTAAAGTCACCCGCTATTTAAATATTGTATTTGAGGCTTGAATTGTTGTTGATTATAAAGAGATATTTAAGTACATAGGTGAGTTATGGTTAGATTAATTTGTCCTTAGAGTTCAGGCCAAGATGTTACAAATGGTATTAGAGCATTCCCAATCAGGAATGTGTGGACATTTGTGACATCCTGCATCGCTTGGGAAGGATGTTGTAAGGATTAATAGAATTAGGTCTATGCCACACCTTTAGGCTTTGTGATTTTGTTTCTAAGAAATATATAATTGAGGTATCAGAGTAGCGCAACGAAAGGGTGATATGTTTCTTTTTTGTCTTTATAAGGATGTATTGGTCATAAGTGATTTTGAGGTTTAGACTCTTTTGAGCATAACTAAAAGCGAATTTCGAGGACGAAATTCTTTTAAGGGGTAAACATGTAATACCCCAATAGATGTCTTCCTTTGCTATTAATGTGAGAGAGAGAGAGAGAGAGAGAGAGGGAGAGAGAGTTAAAAAAAAAGAACGCAAGAAAAAGAAGAAGAGAAGAAGAAAAAGAAAGTCTTCTTCTTCGTTAGCCATGAGCGACACATGAGATCAAAGTAGTGGCTTTTAAATTGGATATTATGTCGAGAGAGAATTGGAGGTAAATTTCACAGAAACTATGCTGACAGTGTGTTAATTGTTATAGAGAAGCATGGTTAGATAGTGGTAATAGAAGTAGAACTTAAGATTTCACAAAAAATATGCTGATAGAGTGTTATTTCGAAAATCATAGCCATTTGTACAAATTGATTTTGATTCTAGATTTTGAATATCTTAAACTAGAAGAATGTTTGGAACTTGTCTCAAGCTAAACGGATAAGATTTCAATTAATTACGATTTTTAAACTCAAATTTGAAAACCTGAAAATTTCTAATTTTAATGAAGAACATGAATTACAAATTTATCTTACCATAGCTAGATTTCTTCCAAAATTATGAAACTTGGATTAGCAACTTTTATATATGTCTAGAGTGATTTTGGAAATTTTCATGATTTTATGATAAAACAATAAATTGTTTTGTATTTTTAAAACAAGTATGTTTAAAATAGAAAGTTGTTTGACAGAATTGATGATGTCTGAAACGTAAATTATTTTTAATAGATTTTGAAAGAATTAAGTTATGAAATTTTAATCAATGAATTTCTAGTATGTTATCATATGCTCTTGAAAATTTGGGACTTTTCCAATAAGATAATAAATTATCAAAAATCGGAGAACATGGGTTGTTCTGTTTTGGGATCGAATATTGAGAGTATTTGAGGTTGAGTTTAGGATATGTTTAAAATGAGAAATTTGAGGACATTAGAATTATGATTAGGACTTGATTATATCTAATGAGAGTTTTATAAAGGATTTTTAGGTTGATGATATGAATACGCATTTGTTACATGTGGATGCCAAGAGGTAAGTAAACTAGACTTCTAAATGGATCACAATAAATTAATATGTATATGTTTTCCATGTTTGAAAAACCTACTTTTTATATGTATAGATATGATTTATATGTTTCTACCCATGTGTTTATGTGATGTGTTGTTATGTGTTGAGCATGATTATATGCATGGGCATATGTGTGTGTGAAAGTTCATTGGCATAAGCATGAACATGCAAAGCTTTTATAAAAAGTATGTTTAATAATATTGCATTTTGTAATTTTATGATTTGTACATGAATTTTGCTATTATACTTAGTTTTATGAGAGTTTCCGTTGGGGGCCACCACTTGAAGCCGTGTAGGGGCCACCTCTCGAGGGTCAGAGTGCCGCGAAGTGCAACGCATAGTGCAAAGTGCCAAGTATTGTGCAAAATGCCTTATGCATGATATGTATTTTATTGAAAGAAAATGTGAAAGTTTGAAAGCAACATAAAGAGATTTTGATGAATTCATTTTATAGTTTTTTAAAAATATCATGGCATATTATCTATTTACATAGTATATAAGTATGTATGTATTTTGGGATATGAAAAACCAGTTTGCTTATTGAGTTTTGTACTCACTATAGTTTATTGTGATTCAGTTTTCAAAAGTCAAGATTTATTCGTGATGAGTGAGGAGAAGACTTAAATTGAGGATGGTAGATGACTGTGCAAAATCTTTAAAGTCTCCCGCTATTTAAATATTGTATTTAAGACTTGAATTGTTGTTAATTGTAAAGAGATATTTAAGTACATAGGAGAGTTGTGGTTAGATTTGTTCTCAAAGTTGGGCTTGGGTGTTACAAGTGTGTAATGTTAGGCATAGTTCATTATTGCTGCACATAATTCATCCTTAATTAGTGTTATTTGCTTTTAAAAAAAATTGGGTATCGCTCTTCATTAATCTCTTTCATGTATTGTTGTTTGACAAAGAAATATTATTCTTTATTCTAGGTGTAAGTGTACGAAATTAGGTTTCGAAATTAGGTCTAGTAGCTCAGCTAGTAGGGCTACTTCCCAAGCATATAAATATTTCATCAAGGAATTCACTAAAGAAATTGGATTGGATTATAATAGAACTCAAATGAAAAACAAATAGGATTCTCTTAGAACTAATTGGAAATTGTGGAAGAAACAGATTGACTAGGAAACAGATTTAGGGTGGAATCATCGGTTAAGGACAGTTGATGCAAGTGAGGACCGGTAGGAAATGAAAATAAAGGAAAATTTGCAATTCAATAGAATTCAAAAAAATGGTATTGATTCAGAATTGGAGAAAAAACTAAATTAACTATTCAAATGCAGTGGCTACAAGTGACCTTGTTTGGTTTCCCTCATCTAGTTTCCTTTAGAGGGTAATGAGGCATCTGAATCTCTTAATGTTGAGAGTATTGTTCACTCTAACGAGTGCTTTTGGGGTTTAAAACAAATAAGGAAGATTTTACAAAATATGTCAAGCCATACATTAAAGAAGCAGGTGAAGATAGTTATTACTACCATGGCCTTACATAATTACATCAGAGGATATTCACAAAATCATGATCATTTTGATGAAATAATGGATAAGCTAAATCATAATAATAGTGAACATATAAGCTATATTGCATCTCCTAAAAAAAGTTATGATACAGTTGATAACAGAGCTCAAGATAAAATAATCTTCAGAGATGGCGTTGCCGCAAGTTTAATGGAGGCATGACAATAGAAATGTTTATAAGAATTTTGTAATTAATTACATTTTAATTTTATAATGTTATGTTGTATGATCTTTATTAGACATATTTAGTATAATTTATTTCTTCAATCAATGTGTAAAATTAGAATTTATTTATTTTCAATTTTAAATTATTTTGTTTTAAAAAATATTTATTACAACTTGTATAGAAAAATAAATTTGATTAATTAAATATTAATCTAATTTGTCAAAGTAATAAACACAATCATATGTTAATATAATAATTCAAAATATGAAAACTAATTTGATTAATTAATAATTAAAATTAATATTATTTAAAATTAATTATTACAAATATTCATCAATTTCCACTCTACAGGTATTAAATTTACCAAACACCATAGCTTCCACTCCACAACTATTAAAATTTACCAAACACCACCAGCTTGTACACCACAACTCTGACTTTTACTTCACAATAACTGCAGATTAAAAGTTATAGCACCTCAGTTCCAAACGTAGAGTACATATTGTCAGCAAAATCAATCAAGGCAAAGTTGCTATTAGCAATACAATGGCACGAAGTGATGATTCACTTATGGTACTGGAAACACAGAACCGGGTTACAATGTAAGCGTATGAACTAGGAACGAACTGGACTCATTATATGTGTCGCATAAGTTCCACGTAGGATGTCATGTCAGCATCTCCTGTTCCACTTGTATGCAGACTCAGATGCTGAGATGTCCAACTCCTTCAGCTTCAAAGTTCGAGTGCAGGGTCCTCTGTTTCTTGAAGCACAGGGCCCCTAAATAATGGTAGCATTAGAGGCTTACTTCTTAGATCTTTAAATATGTTTGCCACCAGATGCTTTGTTGGAGTCGACCTTGTAAATTTATTTCTCCACTCACTACTTACAAAGTGAACATCAAACTCAGTATATTTTGATCTAGAGTGAAATTTTAACCACAAGAGAAGCATAATGCAAAAGTCCACAACTAAATTTATTTTGAAATGAAATAATTACATTTCAAAGGGAAGAATTTCCCTTTAATCACCACTTGTTTGAAAGCAAAGGGTCAGCATCTACAGAAAAAGCAACAGCATTTAAAATTGCCCGTGGAAGATGAACCATTTCAAAATTGCCACCCACAAAATCAATGCCTTCACAATTTTGAGGTCCGATTGAAACTCTAATGCCCCCTAATTCAAATACTACTTCTTTCATTGTAGGTCTCATCCTCCCATTTAAGTTCAAGCATCTTTCTGCAAGCATAACAACGGTAATAATCTCTTCTTCCTTGGCTTCCTTAAGAACTTGAGCATCAAGCATGTCAAACAAACAGTTCTCTTTCATTGCTCAGAGAAAATACCCTGCTAAACTTTTATCTTCTTCGGTGTCAGTTGAACGGATAGGTTTTTGTCCAGTTAAAAGCTCAACAAAAACAACTCCAAAACTATAAACATCACCCTTCTTTGTAAATTGACTTGACCGAAAGTACTCTAGATCTAGATATCCAAAAGTTCCTTGTACTTGTGTGGTCAAATGAGTTTGATCAATCGTTATATATCTAGAAGCCCCAAAATCTGAAATTTTTGCTCGAAATTTATCATCCAAAAGTATATTTGCAGACTCGATGTCTCGATGATAAATAGGAATAGAAGTTGTTGAATGCAAATAGGACAAAGCACCTGAAACTTCTACAGCAATGCGTAAACGCATTTCCCATGTGATTGTGAACTCCTCAGTTTGGTCGTGTATATATCGATAGAGAGTTCTATTTGGAATAAATTCATACACCAAAAGAGGAACCTCTGTCTCCAAGTAGCATCCGAACAATTTAACAATATTTATGTGGTTAATTTGAGTTAAAATTACCACCTCATTGATGAATTGCTCAACATTACCCTCATCCACTAATTTGGATTTTTTCACAGCCGCAATTCTTCCATCTGCCAACATTCCTTTGTACACTGTGCCCTGGACTCCTTGACCAAGGATTCGATTGGTATTGAAGTTGTCAGTAGCCATTTCTAATTCCATTGAAGTAAACAATTTTGTTTTCTCAATATTACCTTCATTTGATGAGGACTGTTGCTGCAATAATAAACTACCATTTCTTTTAAAGAAATTCTGCTTGAGCTTGGTTTCTCTTCTTTTAACGAACTTGTATAACCACCATGTTCCAATTAGTAAGAACAACATTCCAAGCCCACTACTGCAACCTGCAACACTCCAGGCCAAGAATATTTAATGCACGTTCGAGGTGATTTATGCCAAGGAACTGTTTAGTCTGTTAAGTTTGTGAGCCTCTATATATGGGGTAAGTTATTCTGTCGATAAAATCTGCAAATTCCAATACTTACCTATAATAATGAATTTGAGAGAATTTTTGTGCATACTAAGATTTTGGTCGCAGTATCCAACGCTCGGATTTGAAAAGTAACCTTTGGGACATTCCGATGAGCAATTGTCGCGGCTTGTGGTATTACAGAGCAAGTCTCCTAAACAAACCCAAAAAATGAAATAGAATATCAAATTAAATCACGGCTATACATAAATCTTGCCTTCTTTACATATGCGAATTCTGCAATTACCGTCCCTAATTTTGTGTTAGATACGTAGTTGGTTCGAGGAAATAAAGTAATTACACTTCATATATGAAATTAATTTAATTAGTAGTCGAAACTGTACCTAAGCAATATCCATGGCGGTGTGGGCCAACGCTTGTTTCCCTATTGCGAAGGCAAAAGTGGTCTGAGCTTAATTGTATTAAACATATATTGTCCTTGTTACAAGTAGTTTTCGAATTATATTCTTCATAACAATATCCTCTAGACTCAGCCCACTTCAACAGTGCAGGAACTTGTCCGTGATCTTTCAAAACGTGAGGATTCTTCATGTACTTTGAGTTGATCCAATCTTCTTCAACAATGGAAACAGAGTGACATTCCTGAGGAATACTTTTAGGATAAAAACTAGATATTTCTGCATTGGAAACCTGAGTAATATTTTTAGGAAGGGCGCACAGGAAATCGTAGCAACCAGGGTTGAGAGCAGGATCACAATTGCTAATCGAAAGGCACCCACCAAAAACGGATGAATCATTCTGTCGCTTAATAATCGTAGTATAGTTGTTGCAACCTATGGCTGTGAATCTATTGTCCCACGGAGAAAATGTAAAAGGGCTAGCTGAAAGACTGACCCCTTCAGCATTGCTCGTCAGGTTGCTGCTCTTCAAAGAAATTACAGGAATGTTTGCCCTAATGTTGGATACACCATAAACATGATTGTCCAATACTTGCAGGTTGTTGATGCTCGCAAGAAAAGCTTTTGGGGAGCCAGAAGAGTAATCGCAGATTACTTCAAAACGCTTATCAAAATAGCAACCCTTTCCGATTCCGAAGGGGTACCTGATAGTGACATTCCCACAATCATATTGGCATAAATCTTTTGATGCTTTGATTGGCCATAATAGCAAAAACATCGATCGCAACAACACCAGATAATGATGAACAACCATTCTCAATATTTTTACTCGAAAAAATGAAGATTTAACAGAGCAATTGCATGCGTTGATCTGTAATTAAATCCCTTCTAGCTCCCCTTTAGCTTTTATCCCAATACCATGAAAGTCGTGCAAGTCAACTTGACTTTTAATTAACCCTGGCCCTCTCAAGTCTACAAATTCTCCACCGTATATCTTCCATCTTTTCTTTTCTTTTCTTTTCTTTTTTTTTAAGAAAATGTGACTTTCGTTAAGGACCAATAATAATAATAATATAAATAAGAGTTATATCAAGTTTAAGTACAGTACATAAAGCAAATTTTAAAATCAAAGGAGACTAATTTGTTTCTCAAATTAAGGGAAAAAGAACACCTACATCCTCAAAGTTTGAGGAAATAGTCACAAAAACTCCCAAATTTTCAATAATCGACGCCAAGATTTCTTTTTGACGGTGATATCCTTTGACTTTATAAATCCAAAAAAATTGACCCCAAAATTTTATAATAAATAGAAATATGGCATCAAAATAAATGTAATAATATATGCATTTTAAATTTATTTTAATATTTTAATATTTTACAATCTATTAGACCTATTTTATTATATTAAAGTAATTTTTAATAATAAATAGAAACATAATATTAAAATAAAAAAAATTAAAAATTAAAATTATTTTGAATATTATGTAAAAAATAATTTTGATCTTATTAATAGGGATATTATTTGTTAATTGAAAATTTTATTTAACCCAAAGATTTATTTAAAATCTTTATAGTAAATACAAATATATTATTAAAATAAATATAATAATTTAAAATTTTAATATTATTTTAAATTTTAAAAATAATTTAATATTATTAGTCTACTAGATAGATTATATTATTTATATTAAATTTGTATTAATTATAAAAACTTTAAAGTCAATTTTCTAATTACTAAGTTCAAAGGATATTATGGTAAAAAAAGAATTTTAGTGTCCCTTTTTAAAAACTTAGGAGTTTTGCGATCATTTCCTCAAACTTTAGGGTGTAGGTGTCCTTTTTCTCAAATTAAAATCTAAAGAAACACCAGAGGAACCAATCTTAGCTACTAGAAAACACTAGAAAACACAATTCTAACAATAAAATGCAAACAAACAACCAAAAACAAAAAACAAAATCCACAAAATGCAACAAAAAAACCAACCTTAGGATTCACTAGAAAATCTCTCAATAAGCCCTTGACCTAGGCCATCAGAACTTCGCCTGAGGTCATCGGAACCTCAATGTACCACTATTAAAGCCATCAACAGCTTCAATGTAGTCATACTATTCCAATCCAAATACTGACACAATCCCGATCTGGACATTGAAACAACACCGTCTATGTAGACCACCGCACGAGCAGTATAAAATCTTACAAAACAACAAAACATAAAAACGTACAATAACAGAAGCAAATACAAAAATAAAACAAAAGAAATATAGAAGAGAAATAGAAAATAGGAAAAAAGAAAAGACCTACTGGTTCCCTCCCCGGCCTAAACTACTTTAGCATAATTTTTTGCTATAGTGATGGGCAATTGGCGACATGGTGGCGGGAGGTAGCAGTGGAGAGGTGTGGCTGGTTCGCGGCTACGGTGGCTGGAAACAAAGAGTTGAAAAATAGATTTGAAAGTTTGGAGGTTTGAAAATGTGATGGCTGTGTAATTCAAGCTGGTTGATTGATCAAAGCTGGCGAATTTTAGCCTGTGGCAGAAAGGGTCTTAGCAGAGAGAGAGAGAGAGTTTTCGATTTACCATTAGTTATCTCTGGATATCATTTTTAACCAATAACGATTGTGACCCCACCAATTAAGTCCTAATTTGAGTCTCAAATTTTATACGTAGTTCATGTATTGGATAATAAATTTTATAACTGATAAAATAAATATTTTACTATCCACTAAATAAATACCACATCCATTAGTACTCAAGTTGAGATTCCCTTAGCATTATTCTTTTACCACTAATCTAAATAAATTTGGCTCTAATAAAATATTAGAGATTTCATGGGTCTAAGCCATACTCAAAATCTAACTAAAAAATTGAGGATCGTTCAAACTTAATATATTTGACCTAAGATTCACTCACAAATGATGTAGGGTATTTTTTTCTATCAATTTGTATTCGGATAAAAGGATATTTAACCCATAAAATACAAGAAAGCGCATTGATCTTTATTTCCTCCCATCTTCCTTTTGACTTTATTTCACTACCAAGAAAGTCCTGCATAACAATAAGCTAAAATTCCAACATGCCACTCTGGAGTTTATTTAACGTTCGCCCTCTTAAGTACTCAAGTTGTTCTCTCCTATTTACTCAGAGATATTAGGTGGCATAGCTCTAAAGTTCTTGCACTTTAGACCGAGAGATCATATCATCTTGCATTTGTAAACTTCAACTAAGAAATTAATTTCAAAAGATTTTTCCTTGATCTCCTCTAGTTGCCTAAAAAAAAAAAAGGAAAACGCAGCGCATGCAATGAAATAGTGGAAATTTTGATTGAAATGACTTGGAAGTTTTTAATTACAAATGATGGTACCCAAAGAAACTCTAGCGATACAAGAATGATAATATTGGAAAAGTCTCACAATCTTATTTATGAAAGGCAAACAGTTTCAAGGCAATTCTTCTCTTTATCACCATTTGTTTGAAATTAAAGGGTCGGCATCTACAGAAACTGAGACACTATTTAAACTTGACCCACTAGAAGATGAATTTCTTCCGAAATCATGTCCAGTAATGTCACCATCCACAAAATCAGTCTCTTCACAATTTTGCTGCAAAATGGAAGGTCCAATTGATTCTCTTATACCCCGTAATTCAAATGCCACTTCTTTCATCGTAGGTCTCTTCCTCCCATTCAAGTTCAAGCACCTTTTTGCAAGCATAGCAACGGTAATAATCTCTTTTTTTTCAGCTTCCTTAAGAACTCGATCATCAAGGACTTCAAACAGACGGTTCTCTTTCATTGCTTGGATAAAATATCTTGCTAAACTCCTATCCTCTTCAGCGTCAGTTGAACGGATAGGTTTCTGTCCAGTTAAAAGCTCAACAAGAACTACACCAAAACTATAAACATCACTTTTTTCTGTAAAATGACTTGACCGAAAGTATTCTGGATCTAGATATCCAAAAGTTCCTTGTACTTGAGTGGTCAAGTGAGTTTGATCAATTGTTATAGATCTAGAAGCCCCAAAATCTGAAACTTTGGCTCGATATTTATCATCCAAAAGTACGTTTGCGGACTTGATGTCTCGATAATAAATAGGAATAGATGCAGTTGAATGCAGATAAGATAGAGCACCTGAAACTTCAACAGCAATGGATAAACACATTTCCCATGTGATTGGAAACTCCTCGAATCAATAGTGTATGTATTGATTGAGACTTCCATTTGGAATAAATTCATACACCAAAAGAGGAACTTTTGTCTCCAAGCAACATCCCAACAACTTAACATTTCTGTGGTTAATTTGAGATAAAATTACTGTCAAAGTTGGCTGCATCTAGAAGTGTTTGGCATGGCTGCATCTAGAAGACAAGAAAGGTTGGCACTTGGCTTTGAAAATTGAACATGGTTTTTACCCACCAAGCTTTGATGAACATGGTTTTGAAGAAGTTTTTTGATACCCACGGCTTGACTTCCTTGGCCTTCATTTTGCTATAAATACAAGTGCAAATGAAGAGCTTCATTCATTCCATTTTAGAGAGCAATTAAGGGAGTTGAGAGAGAGTTTAAGAGCTTGAATTTATAAGCTCTTATTTTAGTGATTTAAGAGTTTGGGTGTATTGGGGTTTTGGGTAGTGAGCTAAAATACTACAATACTTGTAACTCCTTTTCACTAGTAAAATATTTCCTTCTGTTTTCGCCCGTGGACGTAGGCTAAAAGCCGAACCACGTAATTTCTGGTGTCCTCTAGTGTGCTTGTTCTTTATTTTATTTCCAATTTTATTTTAGCTGCGGTCCTGCTACACCCACCAATTTCCTAACAATTACTACCTCATTGATGAATTGCTCGAGATTACTCTCATCCAATATTTTAGCTTTTTTAACAGCCACAATTCGTCCATCTACTAGCATTCCTTTGTATACAATACCTTGGCCTCCTTGACCAAGCATTCAATTGGCATTGTAGTTGTCGGTGGCTTTCTCCAAGTCTTTTGAAGTAAATAACTTCATTTTCTCAATATTACCTTCATTGCAAGACAATTCTTGTTGTAATAATAAACCACTTCATTTTCTCAATATTACCTTCATTGGAAGACAATTCTTGTTGTAATATAATAAACCACCATTTTTTTTAAAGAATTTATGCTTGAGCCTGATTTCCCTTCTTTTTGTAAACTTGTACAACCACCATATTCCAATGAGTAGAAAGAATAACGCAAGCCCACCACCGCAACCTGCGGCTCTCGAGGACAATAATGAAACATATCATAATAGGAAAGATATCATCAAACTAAATGAACGTATAAACACTTAGTATTTTCATTTGAAATATATGTTGAAAAATATTATTAATTTATTATGATGTAAAATAAACGATCGACATGCATACCTATAATAATGAATTTAACCCGAGATTTGTTAGATCTGTTAGATTTGTTGAAAATTTTAATGCAACGGTACGAGAGACGATTATAACCGTCGGGACAATTGGAGCAATTGTAGCCGCTTGAGATATTACAGATCAAGTCACCTGCCCGGAAAATAACAAATAAAAATAAATCAAAGGGAAGATCAAACTAAATCATGGCTACAACTAAATAAAACTCCACCATTTTTAGTCTCTAATTCTTTGTTTACAAAGATAGTTACAGTAATGGGAAAACTTTACTCATTTACAAGTAATTTGATGGATATTTTAAAAATCAATAATTTCAATCATCTATTGGATGATAAATTTTACAACTCTTTTCTGATCATCTTACCATCCAACGGAGGACTGTTACATCATTTGACATTTAACTCTAGTAAACTCTAGGGTGCTCCAATAGCATTTTCCGTTTCTCATCACACTTATTGCTAATGTTCTTATGGAAATAGCATCTAAATGCTCCTGGAGCACCAAGGATTTTCCCTTTTCTTCTTGTCGTTCGGATATTCTCTTTGGGAAAAAAAAAAATTTCTCTTTAACACATAATCCAATATGTACCTGAGCAATATGCTTTCTCTAGGTTGTAGCCAGCAGAGCAAAGACATAAATGGCCTGAGCTTAATTGTGTTAAACAACCTGTTTTATCCGAATTACAAAAAATAGAATATGAGTTATATTCTTCAAAACAACCTTCTTGTTGATCTTTCAAATCATGAGGATCTTCAGGGTACTTGCTGTTGACCCAATGTTCATCAACCAGGAAAACAGACTGACATTTCTGAGGAATACTTTGAGAAAACAAGTATGATGTATTTACATTGAACAGATGAGTAATATTTCGAGGAAGGGCGCATAGGAAATCATAGCAAGCAGGGTAGAGAGTAGGATCACAAGTACAAATCGACAGACACCCATCAAACAGAGATGAACCGTTCCCTTGGTGATATCTCATTTTGCAGCCTATGGCAGCGAATTTATTGTCAGTCGAAAAGGAGAAAGGGGTACCTGATAAGTTGACGCTTTTAGCAATATTGCTTGTTCGCTTACTACTAACCGCGGCTCTTGAATCATTAGAGAGAATATCCACTAATTCTAGCCTGTTGACGCCAGGAAGAAAAGCTTTGGGAGTGCCAGAAGAGTGATCGCAGATTACTTCGTAACCCTTGTCAAAGTAGCACCCTTCTCCGATTCCGAAGGGGTAGCTGATGCTGACATTTCCACATTCAGTTGGACAGGGAAATCTTTCTGATGCTTTGATCGGCCTGAGGTGCAAAACAATAATCTGCAACAACACCAGACAAAGATGCACAGCCATTCGCCGCTTAAACTCAGTTTTCTTTAGTTCAGAAAGTGCATGTATAAGCTCCTATATTAATTCAGAAACTTTTCTCACCGACTAGAAAGTCCTGCATGTTAAAGCCAGAGATTAATTTCAGATTGCCAATCTTGACTTTTAATTACTTTGGGCCCTCTCAAGTCTTCTCCAAAGTCCGAAGACCATTCTCACATTCTAGTATTTGGGCACATCGTCAAGACGATGAGTACATCTTCAATTTAATAAATTCTGAGTCATGTATGTGTATGTATCATATCACCATTCGTCAACTTTAATTTAAAATTAATTTCAACAGATTTTTTTCTTTCATCTCATATGACCGATTGGTGAAATGATATTGGATTCAGTTAAGTTCAGAATATAATATTTCATCATTATATAATTTAATTAAGATATGAAACGAAGCCATAGTTTTATTGGAATAAAATATAGATTGAGTGGCTTCATTTTGTTGAAACAAAATGTAGCTTTAAAATATTGTTTGGGGGAAAAATAGGAAAGATAGTAAAACGCCACTTGTCGACGAATGGAATAATTTCAGTGTAATCCAAGGTACCCCGCACGATTAGAGATACCCGGCGTGATTAGAGGTACCCGGCACGATTAGAGGTACCCGGCACGATCAGAGATACCCCGCATAACTACAGAGTAACTCGAGGTACCCCGCATAGATTGGAGTACCCCGTATAATTCAAGGTACCCGAAATAACTCCAGCACAATTCAAGATACCCGCAATAATTTGAGGTACCTGGCATGATTCGAGGTATCCGACATGCTTTGAGGTACCCTGCATAATTAGAGGTACCACATTTAACTCCAGAGTAACTTGAGGTACCCCACATAGATCGGGATACCTGACAGGTCCGACTCAAGAGAATCCTCTGAAAAAATCCGTCATAGGAAATATCTTCATATCTTGAAAGATAATATTTGATTTTGTTAGAATTAGGAATCAAAAACGTCGTACTAAAAGAGGGGGACAGCCGGCTGCTACCTCTGCCAAAAGTGAAGGACATTGTCCCGAGGACAGTGGTCCTCAGCCGCCTACCTGACAATCACTGCAGAGGTACCCTGGACCACTCTCCAATGCGCTCCACGTTTCCAAAGGATGAGATACGCCGCGAACATGTACATAACGGCCCAAAAATCCTATAAAGGTAAAAAGATGTTAGTCAAAAAGGATACGCCACGTGGCAGCTGAGGTACTCCATATATAAAGGTGTCTGGTTTTATTCTCCATCATGTTCTGATTCACCCATGAACACTCACACTCCACAAAATAAGTTTTCTTCAACCTTAAACCTTGATTTACAGAGAGCTGGCCAGCTCTCTTGGCCATAAAAAGCTTGAGTTTGCTAACTTGGGCATTGGAGTGTGAACGCCGGGATACCTCGGCTTTACCTCTAACCTCTATTTCATTGTTTTGCAGGCGTGAAGCTCGTTTTGAAGGACATCTCTCTTGGTTCTGACCTTTCACCATTGTTACCACTTCCCTCTTCCATTTTCACCTCCTCCAAATTCAAAAGCACCACACACAACAAACCAGTGAGGTATCCCGTTTCCCTAAAAAATACAAATTCATTGTTCTAGATAGATTTGTTTTTTCCAACCCCAAAATTTGTCAAAACAATTTTTTTTTTATCTTTGGTAAATGTTCCTTTGGTCAATAAGGTTTGATTGAATAACACAATTAGTCAATATAATTTTTAAATTATATTGAATATATAGGTTGTTCTCTGCCTTGATTCTCGGATGCTGTTGTCATTTCATTCTCTTCTAAGGTTCTTTCATTGTAGGTTTCTTCTTTCCACTGAAGTTCAAGCATCTTTTTGCAAGCATAGCAACCGTAATATTCTGTATTTCTGTTCTTCCTTGGCTTCCTTAAGAACTCGAGCATCAAGTACATCAAACAAGCGGTTCTCTTTCATTGCTAGGAGAAAAGATCCTGCAAAACTTTTATTTTTTCAGCATCAATTGAACGGATAGGTTTCTATCTAATTAAAAGTTCACCCCATAAAAACTTAGGGATTATTTTTTATCCATTTCTCAACCCATTTCTAAAAAATATTTAAAATTCACGCCATTTGGGGTGGGGTCCGAAACTTGTGGAGAATTTTGTCTTCTTTATAAAAGAACCACAAAAAAAGTAATTAGAAAATAATTCATCTTTAAGATTTAGCTCAAACTTCTGTGCAAAAATTTTAATGTAACAAAATTTAACTCCGCGGCAAGGATTTGAACCTAGAATTTAAGCTAGAAAGGTTGCAAATTTGCTAATGTGCTATAGAGGAGGATTTGACAATGATAAATAAAATAGATTCTATTTTTATAACAAATTCGAAATTTGAGTTTTTGGAAGTTTCAATCGGTTCAAAAATTAATTTTATCTAAAATCTGTTAATAAATATTCATTGTATATTTTAGGCCATTGGTGATTTTTGTTTAATTCTCCATATTCCTCAATAAGTGGAGAAAAAAGAGACAATATTTGATTTCCAGTAACACTACTGACCTACATAAAAATGAAAATAAAATGGGCCACTGGGGGAGTAATCCCCAATGTGATGAGGAATAAAAAATAGAACAATTTTATGAAATAATTAAAGTTTTATAGACCTTATACCCAGCATATGCGAACCCTTTTTTTCCCCTCAACATCAAGAATCCTGCAAGCTAATAAGCTACTCTTGACGTTGAATTAACGCTGGCTCTCTCTCAAGTCTTCAAGTTGTTATCTTCTACACGTTCAAAAAGTCTTAATTGCAAGAAAGATAGAAGAGGTTTCCTTGCAAACACGTCCAATAATATTGAAAGGGAAAGAACCATTTGCAAATTAGATGGGTCATAGCTATAATAATTAACGATTCCATATTTCCATTCCGTCTTATCTTTAATCTAAATGGCCTAATTTCAATCTTTATTGGCATGATGAGTAGGCAAGGGGACACCAGACAGGTCGTCAATTGACATGTTTGGTTTGAAGAAATATAAGAAGAGATGAGGAGAGGGGAAAGAAATAAGGGGAAAAAGATAGAATTCCATATCCAATAAAGCAATGTAAATGAAATTGACCCTCATTTACACTCATTTTCTCTCTCATTCTTTTCTTTTTATTCCTCTCCTCTCCTATCATTTCTTCCAACCAAACAAGGGCTTATACCAATTTTTTTCCAACCAAACATGTGCTTAAGGAATGGAGCCATTCACTGCTTGACTAGCTTGTTGAGATATCTTTGGTAGATATTTTGCGGATGTATTTGTTATTGGGCTTCTCTGATACACCAGAAGGGGGTCTGAAAAGATAATTACATGGTGCTGCTAGTGCTGCTGATTTGATAAAAATAACAAAAGTAGAGTGCGGGGCCGGGACAAAGTCTATGAAACTGTGGGCTGGGTAACGAAATAAGTGAAAATAAAAAGAAAAAAGTGAGACAAACGATAGGGTAAATAAATTTATAAAAAAAAGTGTCAGATTTGGGGAAAAAAGGGCTGCAATTTGTTAGGTTTATACAATAAATAATATAGAGAAAGGAAATAAGAAGGGAAATTTACAAAATTAACCTAAAATTTTTGTCAATTTTCAGAATTAACCCTCCAAATTTATTTCTATCAATATTACCCAAACAACATGCAAAGTGGCGAAAATACCCCTCTCATTCACCAAGCTTCCTCTCTCTCTAACGAATGATTCTCTCCCAAGTTCACTCATCACCGGCGACTTTCTGGAGTCAATTCTCAGCAACCAACGTCACCAAAATTTTAGCTAAGATCTGAAATCAACGGTTAGTTCAAAAATCCTAAATTTTATTGCATGTTCTATTGTCTTTTCTTCTTTTATGTTGTTATTTTTTTTGTTTTGTTGGTGATGGTAAGGAAAGATTGAATAGTTTGTGATGTTGGTGGCTTGGGTGAAGTTGGTGTGGGTGATGAGCAAATTCGTGGGGGTGTGGGGTGCCGGCCATGGCTAGGTATAACACCTGATCAGGTGCGACAGACAGCATGTTGCACCCTGTCGCACCAAGAGACAGTGTTGGTGCAACCATCTCTTGGTGCGACAGGCACCTGTCACACCAACATATAATGTCACCGAAACTCTTGTCGCACCATATCAACTCAACAAACGCCTCTTAACACTTTGATGATGCAAAAACAAAGCATAAATAATCTAAGTAACGTTTTATCAAACACCTAATGTGCAATATTTCTACAAAACTAATTTCTTTTCAACTAGCTTACCTAGGTTTTGGACTCTAATTCACTTTGTTAGAATCGTGTTGGATTGGTGTTGGATTCGGTTGTATTTGATCAAACTTCACTTTTACCATTGCCGCCGCCGGTCTTCATTGCCGTTTGCCGCTGCCGGTGATGATTCAAGAAGGAAAAGTTGTGTTCGGTTTGATAAATGGGAGAGAAGTTGGGATTGAACTAACAAGGATATTTTGGAGTAAAAAACTTGTGTTTGGCTAGTTATGATAGAAAAAAGTTTCAAAGGTTAAATGTGAAAAATGACAAATTTTTTTGGTTAATTTTATAAATTTTCCTAAAGGTAGTTAATTATAAGTGCACAATTGTAGTCTAAAGTTATGAAAGTCGAATATACAAATGATAAAAAGGTTATACAATTACACCGTGACTTTGAGAGTATCTCTAATATGCCCCTGTAAGATGGTGCTACCATTGGCGACACCGATCGTAGAACAAAGAAGACTTATTTGTTGATGAGATGGAGGTTTGGTGACAGCATCGGCTAATTGGTCTTAAGATGATACATGAGACACCCGGAGATCACCATTTTGAATTTTGTGATGAACAAAGTGAAAGTCAATGGCTATGTGTTTCATGCGACAATGATATACAGGATAATTGGTGCCTAGCTACATTGTGGCGACAGATGAAAGTTTACCCACAAAGATAATCTCATGCACGCCAGCATGAGATTAGATACATAAAGAAGAATCTGATAATGAAGTGAAAAATCCCCGTCGATAGAAAAAAGTTACGAAGCTCAGTGTTGTTCCAAGAACGTGGGCTTGCTTAAGGCCGGAGAGTGCCTTTTTAAGTTTGCAAACATAATTAGGATACGTGGGATCAATAAAACCAAGTAGCTGAGACATAAATACCTCCTTTGATAGGTGCCCATGTGAGAAGGCATTGCTCACATCAAGTTGTCGCAAATACCATCTTGTAATAATGCCAAACACAAAGCAAACAGAAGCAGGCTTAATTACAAGGCTGAATGTTTCATCATAATCAATCACTTTTAAGAAAAGGGCAGCGGAGCTTGCTGTTCTCTGATAGTCTCAAGGTACTATTGTTTCTCTATTTTGTTTTAATCTGTTGGATTAGATGCCTATACCAGTTTCCCTATTACAGTTGTTTTACAGCGTGCAATCTTTGTTTTATGCTACTAATAGCTATTACTAAAAGTTGCACCCACCTCAGCATTCACTTTTAAGAAAAGAAAAGAGCAAAAAAATGATTGTGGCAAGAGTCGTGGTAAGTGTCTCGAAGGGCGAGAGAAACGGCAGCATCACGTGCCCTTCCAGACAAAAAAATAAAATAAAATAAATTAATAATAATAATAAATTAATAAAAAATAATAGAGAAACGTTAAGAAATCAAAAACTCTAACAGCTTATCCACTCTCACCCACTCCCCTCCGTCCTCGCCACTTTCTTCCTTCTCTCAATAGTAATACTGCTGATGACGACACAACCACCGCCGATGACACGGTCATCGCCCAATTAGTCAATCAATTTCTTGTATAAGTGACTTCCATCATCAGGATTTAGAAGAGCCTGGATCTCTTTAGCGATAACTTCAAAGAGCCTCATGCAGGGTGAAATAGCACTAAGTGTATAAGCAGCAACTTTCATCTTCTCAAACGGAGTTTCAATTTTCCCAAGAACTTTTTCTCCCCCAACTTTACCTAAAGCCGTTGATGGTAAAAAGTTAGTGCGTTTGATTGTTGCATTGTTGGTAATGATCTCTTCTGGAAGTTCAAAGCCCCATTCCTGCACAAGGGATTCCTTAAGTTTATATACATAGATGTACATGTCTAATAAGAAGTAAGATTTTCTCTAAATTTCACTGTAGCTGCGGCGCCACATATTTACTACTGTTGAACTTCTTGCATTTCTATTGAATCAAACAGAGAACTTGGTAGTACATTTCAGCAGACAAAATTTCAATTAATTGCTTTTATTTTTTTAATTTTTCCCCTGAATTAGTTTAAGGATTCAATTAACGGACATGCTTAACTATATTAGCTTATCCACTCTCACCCACTCCTGGAAGAGAAGCTCAGAAGAAATGTAGCTTTTTGTTTCTAAGTGAAGTGGAAGATTTGAGTAAAGAAGCTCAGAAGGAGTGAAGAATGTCAGAAGAAAAGGGTAGTTTTTGTTTCTAAGTAGAGTGGCGACGTTTTGGCTGCAGCAGATATTATTATCCCCACATGTTGGCATAGCTTTTTGCTTTATTTATGTTTTCTTGGTGAGGCAGAAATTTTTTTTTATTATTATTTTATCTAGAATGACGCGTGATAGTGGGGGGAGAAACGGCAGCACAAGCTGCCGTTTCTCTCGCCCTTCTCTTGTCATTCTAGCCATTAAGCATTTTCCTTCTGGCAAATAGGGGCATATGTCTTCAAAGCCAATTCTTGTTTAATCATGCGATACTTGTTTATATGATTCAAACGGGGGATCGTGTATCAATTTCCAAATTTTACTCAGTTTTCCACAAGCCTTGGAGTAGATAACCATTTATGGAAATACAAAAGCACCAATTTGTAATAGATTTGAGTTCTTAAGGAAATATTTACTTTGGTCTTTTTTTAACTCAAGCGACTTTCAGGATTTGAAAAACCTGAGAACAGTGTTATACTCAGAGGCCGAATATCTTGAACTATGGTACACCAGTGATGACCAAAAACAAATGTGAGTTGCTCTAATTACAGCTGATAATTTCAATTTTCTATTGAGAAAATAAACCATCTTCACATTTATGCAGAGTGGTGGAAACATTGAAAGATTATGCCATCAAAGCTCTGTCAATACTGTGGACCATTTGGGTTCTGTGACTTGTAAGGTTAATGATCTCTCAGATGCAAAGGTTGATGAAGTTTCGGATGTAGAGCATCGAGTATCTTGCTTGGACAGGTATGCTTGTATTCTGGAATGGATTTTAAAAATTGTAATTCAATAATAAGAGGTTCCTGGGATTATTGATGAGTGTGTTGCGACTATAAATTGTTTCCCTTTTCTTACATAACTGAGCATTCCTCTCTTCTTTAAGATTGATTTCACTGCATTAAAATAGTCAGATTCAACAGTTAGTGGTGGGTGCAGTCCAGAATCAACTGCCATTTTGATGCCATCAAGAATTGCCAAAGCATTCAGCAATCTCCATATTTTCTAAGCAAGTTTTCCTAGTGATGGAAGCAGCCGTGACACCCCATTTGAATTTCTTATAATACAAGTCAAACCTGCTTTTATTCTAGATTTAAAGATGCATCTACTTTTGATGATTCTGCCCAAGATAAAATGTATGCAGAAAATTGTTGCTCAATGTCAGCCTTGCTAATTCTTTCAAAATATAATTCACAGCTTTGAAGAATTTGTTACAGCTTTCCCATATTTTAAGATTTAAATTGTAAAACTAACACTATAGATTCTCTTGTTACAAAAACGTCAACTAATCCAAAACAAGAAGGCATATTAAAGTAATACAGTTCCTACTCAGAATGATTCACCAACTGCCAAAGACAGTACAATGTTATAATTCCATTCCTTGACCAAACTGTTCGATTGTTTTTGTCCCGAGCGTAAGCTCATCTACAACAGCATAAAAAGATGCTACGAAAATACCTGGGCCTCAACTGCCTTATATTGCCTGAATCTTACGAGAAAAATAACTCAATTGCTTAGAACTTCTAACTGCAAAGTCCAGGCAAAATTGATATACTAAAGAAAAATGGTATTTTAGAGGAAGGACTCTCCTTAAGTAACATATTTGAAAATTTGGCAGGAAAAGAAGGTAAAATGAAAATTAAACAGGCCACACAAAATTTCCAAATGAATAATGTCTCATTTGATAAACTGGTAGGTGCAAATTGAATGAATATTGAACAAGAATGAAAAATCAGTTATGTAATGAGTCTTCCAACCATGAATGATCAAAGAATAGAAACTTACACTAAAAGTTTCCCATTAACGACAGATATCTGCCTTTTCACTTTGTCTGGTTGCAACTGCATTGAGAAATTGAATCCAAGTAAGAATTTATTGAAGAAGCAATAAAGTTAAAGGAGCAAGGTATGATCTTAGGATCATGATGCATCACCTCCTTATCAACAGCTAATGCTGCATACACAATTGATGCATTCTCATTGGACTCGTAATCCACTTCAAAGTCACTGCATGGGAAAAACCATTTTCTAAGAAACAACAAAACATTTCAGGTACAGTTCCTCTAAAAAAAACTTCTGAAAGGTGGACAGAGAGCACTCCACCGTTAAGGGGAAAAAAAATAAATAAATCAATTGTAAACAACGCAGGAATTAAAGATGCTCTGTTGTGTTCCTCAACAAACAAAACTGCGAACAATTCACCCACTCAAGTTCCAATATTATATTTTCCTCGTTGCCAGTTTATTCAAAAATCTTTTAGAACAATTCCAATATTCTGATAATATTACCACTGACTTTACCCTTTGTTTTTTTATGGTTCACACAACATATAACTAAATTACAAATTAGTTCACATGCCCAGTAAATTGCTCAATCCAGAATTTAACAATATGAGCCACCGCCCATCACTTACAGTAAACACCATAACAGAAAATTAGAAAAACTGTTACAATCTTTCCATTATAATTTTATTTTAGTTATTTACTTTATATTTTGACTGTAGTTGGTTTTTAATAAGCCAAAATTAAGTTGTTAGCTGGTTCCTTATTTTGTGGATTCATGGAGCATGATGGAGAACATGCTTAATGCTTGCTACTTTTATGCTTGTTACTTTGAACTAGAATTTTATTTAAAGCTTGATGTTATTCAATAAAAGAGTGTCTTGAGTATTACTATTCTCGCAAGTTGAAAGTTGTCTTTTGGGAGTTTATTAGTTTCTCAAATAACCAATACTATTTTGGAGGTCTAGATTTCCTAGAATTAACCTTTTCTTATTGATTTCCTTCTATTTTGTTCAAGCTACTGTCACAAACATTTGTTTTCGTATCGTAAGCATTATCTTTAAATTTTGTTTTCTAGTTTCGATACTAGACAATAAGAAAAGAAACTTATAGCGTCAACCCTAAGAAGTCGCTATTAGCCTCATCGAACACCCATGCAATCGTGTCATACTTGAAATAAGAACAATTAATAGAATCAAAACCCATGAAGCAGGTTGTCTTCAATATATTCGATATATTGCAACTCGATAAGCAACTCATATTCATCCTAAACAATCATATTAGAAAAGAACACATCTTTCTAACATTAAGAAATATACAAAGCATAGCAGAACCTAAGAACGCTAACATGTAACAGTAGAATTAAACATTTTGGTATTTTTTTCTTTCCTCTTTTAGGAAATAAAGCTTTGAAGACAATTGACTGAAACCCATCTTCAGAAACCAAACCTCTCATATATACAAACAGTACATGAACAAAATGGAACAAACCCACATTGAAAAACCAACCAAAGCATAAAATTTTTGCGAATTTCACAGAGGAAGATAGTAATATTGAATAAATAAAGGAAAATTAACATTTTTCAAAAAGTGGAAAATCCCAGTAAATGGATACTTAGTTGAAACTCTGGCATAATAAATACATATCAAAATGTTAAATTAAAGAAACAGAAACAGCTAAGAGAGAGAATTAAAACCAGCTGAATTCCCATTGCAATGCATCAGAAGGTAGAGCAGCTGCCATCACTTATATTCTTCGCTGCAAAACTTTATTAAAATTAGCCAGTAGGGTTTAAAATAGGGGAAACGGCCCGAGTTTTTTTTTCATTTTGAGTTGAACCCGCACGAGCCGAGTTTTCGCATTTTAGTACAACTCTTTTAGATAATATATAGATTTTTTAAGTAACTTTTTTTTTTTAATTTTTAACATTTAAAGCTTATCATAAATCCAAAATTTATAAGTACAACTTTTGAGAAAAATGATATTAGTTATTTTCTTATCAGGTCATTTTATAATTGTCGTGATTAAAGTTATAATATCAATATTGTAATTAAATATAAATTATATAAATAAAACATAAACTCATAAATTTAACATAAAATTTTTAAATCAACATACATAAAATTTAGAAATAAAACGTAAATGGAAGATAAATAAGTAAATTATTACAAAATTAATAGATTAATGTATTACTAGTAAATAAAACAAAAACTTACCAATATAGTATAAAGCTAGTAAGTCAATTTAAGTGGACACTAAAGCATAAATTTTGGAAATGGAACGTAAAACTTGTAAATAAAAAGTAAAATAAGTAAATTAACATAAATATGGTAAATTGATGTACTATTGGTAAATAAAATGAAAAATTAATAAATATAGTATAAAAACTAGTAAATTAACGTAAACTGTAAAATAAAATATAAACTGTGGAAATAGAATATAAGATTTGTATATGGAGGATAAAATAAGTAAACTAATATAAAATTGATAAATTAATATATCACTAGTAAATAAAATAAAACTTACAAATATAATGTAAAACTAATAAATCAACATTAAGTACAAACTAAAACATAAATTTTACAAATGAAACATACTAACATATAAATAAAAAATAAAATAAATAGATTTAACATAAAACTGATAGATTAATGTATTATTGGTAAATAAAATGAAAATTTATAAGTAAAAATATTGAGTAAAATGATATTAGTTATTTCTCAAAGATAAATTGACGTATGGATTGGAGTGCTTGGTAGGAACTTTTTTTTTTTTTAATACTGTTATACAGGACTGTTACTGATATTATATCAAATATTACAATTAATATTTACAAACAGATTCTACAATTGGGACCTTCGTCATGGCATGTACTCCTCCAAAACGCTGCCCAAATTCTTTAAACCCTCTCAAATATTCGATGGCTGTCCACTCCACTCACATTTCGTGAGGGATAGACTGGCTCCACTCAATTATTTGATAATTGAGAGAAGATTTTAAATAATCTCCATAAATATTTTTATGGAGGCTCGAACCCTTGCACTTAACATTGTAAGTGCAAGGGCTCTCCCATTTAATATTGTAAGTGTAAGGGTTCTCCCACTGAACCAAAGACCCATTGGTGTGCTTGGTAGGAACTTGAGTCATCAATTGAAAGACTTGCAAGTAAAGACTCGAGAGGCAAGGTAAGTCGGTACTCGGTAACTTGTTTGTTTGGTTCTGCATCGCGCATGCTAGAGGATCATATTGGGATATTCCTAAGGGGTACATTTGGTAATTGGATTGGCATCATTCGTTTCGAATCTTTGATTGCTTAATTTGGAATATTACTTGGCACCAACGCAATTAGTTATTTTAGAATCTCTCTCTCTCTCTCTAGAAAAACATTTCAACTTACAATTTCCATTTCGATGTTTTTGCTCTACTTTTTGCTTTCATCAATCAATCAATCAATCGTTCATTCGCCTTCCCAATCACAACGCAAGCTAACTTCTGCAGCTCCCAAGCAAATCCAGGTACGTTCTTTACATTTTTCGTTTCTTCTTCTTGTTATTTTTGTTGTTTTGTTTAATAATTACAAGTATTTATTTTTTAGGGTTTCTAGAATTGATCATGTGAAAGTGAAAAGTGATGACGATCAAGTATCAACTTACATTACGGTATGTCCAGGATCACTATGGATTTTGAAGGAATAATATAAATGTTACCACAGTTTCTGTTTTCTATTTTCAAAAATTATAGAACATTTTGTTTAGATGTTTCTAAAAAACTTATTTCTTCCAGTGAGAAACATCTTTTTATTGTTTTAAGCTGTTTTCTTTAAAAATATATATATATTTTTCAAAACAAACTAGCACAACTTTTATTATTACTTTTTTTTCCTTATATTTCAAAAATATTACAGCGAAATCTCTCTATATTTGTAATATTGAAACCAGATTAATTTGTTTCTATGAGCGGATTATAACTCAATAGAGGTGGAGTTACAAAAATTATTTTTTTAACTTAATTATCTTTATTACAAAGATATAGAGGTAAAATATACACTGTATTAATAATTTACCAATGGAGCATGTCAAATCCAATATATCTATTATCTATGTACCATTGTTAGAAATATGTAAAGTCATCTTAAAAATCTCTAAATGTTTATATTCACTTTGATAAATTTCTCTCGTGTAATTGTATTATGTGGAAGTAAGTTAATTTAATCTAACATAACATATATTCTTGTAATGTATGACTATGTCGAGATGAGTTTCTTTAAGATGACTAAATTTAAAGTTATTCCTAATAAAGCATTATTATAGGGAGATTTTACTATGACTATCTTGTAATGTACGACTATCTTCGTTTTTTAAAATAGTTTTTAGAGAAATTATAATTGAAAATTGACATAAAAATTTTTCATATATATTTTAAATTTATGTCTATCAAGGTTATTAATTTCAATAATAAAACTTATTTAACACCTAGAGTCATTTTGAAAATAGCAATCCCAAACCAAATTGACAGATGGTGTTAAACTGAGATTTTTTGTTCAACTTTCATCCGTGAATTTGGTCGTGAGAAATTCAAATTGGAAATCAAATCCTATTTATATGGAGGAATAAATCTAAAAAAATATTTTGAGTCGTCATAAAACCTTAAACATGTCACTTATTACCTTAAACATGTCACTTATTAGAACAACAAACCAACCACTACACCAAAGACTCTTTTAAGTGATCAATAAAATCTTTTAAAAGTGATTTGATGTTACCTTCATTATCTCATAAATAATAATGTATCCGGCAAAGCTCAAGTCTGATTATTTTAGAAGCCACATCAAATGTCAACCAATCTGGTCCTTAATAGCCATTCCTCTGTTGGGTTTTGACATTTATAAGTCGCGTTTTTAATCTTTGATAACTGACAAGTGTTGAAAATAATAATAATATAAGCAGCGATATTTACTGCCTTAGATGCAAAAACAGGATTCCCTCCTTGAGAATTGTTTTCATTGTGTTTGTGCTGCAAGAGAGATCGGTATAGTGGTATCTGTTAGCATAATTTTTTTATAGTGAAAAAAGCAAAGGCCATCTCCAGTTTATTCTTTCCCTTCCATATGCATATGACTAATTTGCTTTGTTGTATCGGTTGTTCTGATATCTCCCACAGCAAATTCGGGTTTATTTATTATCTTTTGTGTAACTTTTAGTAGATTTACTCAAGAATCCTGTAAGCAAACTGCTTAAAACACAAAGTGCCACGCCATTAGCGCGACAAATTGGTGAAACCCTGCAAAAAGAAGGGATAGAAACAGTGAGGATATTATGTATTGTTTTCTAGCTAGTTGTTTTTGTTCTACAAGAAAGATCGGGAAGCAAACTGAAAATTACCAGTAAAAAAGAGGGTTCACTGCATGCTGGCTGAAGTGGGAGAGGCTCGCACTCTAACCGGTTTTAGACTCTGTAGAAGCCTTCTCACATACTCAAATGGTAACACGAAGAGGCCACAGAGGTATAATAGATAAAGACGTAGCTTCTCTAGTGGGCCTGAAACATAGCTTCTTTGTCCCGAACTTGTTCTTACAAATGACACCCCTTTCGCCAAAACCCCTGACAAAGAACTGAAAATATCAGCAGAAAATGTCAAAGACTGAAAACAGAGTTCTGATGTAGAAATATCAAAATTGCTAATTGTCTCCCTCTCAATCCTGACCAGACAGAGAGGAAGATAACCTAGCTGAAAACAAGTTGACCACCGATGATTTTTGTGTCTGGAAAAAGCTTCAGTGTTGATTTAAGCTCTTTTAAGTAGTTATCATGTGTCCTTCTGGAACTCTTAGGTTTCCAAATCCATGAACATAATATGGGAAACACGGGAACTCTATGGATTAACCACGAGTTTATCTTCATAGACAACTCAGTATGAAAAGCTTCAACCCATGTTAGGCAAGTATGCTCTAACATTATTGCCCACGCATAACATGGAAAAGAGAAAGACTATCTTGATTGTGGCATGCTTACCAGAACTTGTCTGGGGCAGATTAGTCCAATCCTGCGGGCTTATCTTCTTTTCAGATGCCTTGATCAAGTCGATGAGAGCTTGATTGACCTGAAATTTCAAGAAAGAGTTTAACGTGTATAAGCTTAATTTGTAGCCAAGTAAAATTAAACAAATATTAGTAATTTAGGAAAGTAAAACTTCAAGAAGAATTGTGACATCTTTCTACCAATAAATTCATAACATTATTTTACGCGTGAAGATCTAATTCAATCCCAGTTGTTCAAAAATCTTGAGTCACTCAAGATCAATCCTCAATATTAGGAAGATTAAGGTAGTTTGTCCATAATTACAAATGTAAGGACCCTTCTGTCTCAATCAAATTCAATTATGACAATTTTTTACTGACTTTGATAAGAAAACTTTCCCAATTAGTTAGCACAACTGTACTCCATTTAATAATTCATTAATTGTAAATGTCTCACACAACCAATTGGACTACTTGCATATTTGTCCGATCTGTTGGGCAAAGGAAATACCTCTTCTGTCCTCTCATGACTTACAAGATGTCCTCCAGGAAGATCTATCATTCTAGCAACAGGGTACAGCTTCTCTGCTAGTCTCCTTGCATAACAGATTTGTGCAATGACATCACGCCTATACATTCAGTGGAGCGAATTAATATTTTTGCTCAAATTCAGTTATGTAACATTCAGTCATCCATGTATCACTACTAGAAATGCCCAAAATATTAACCAGCTCCTGCACGACCTTCTAAGTTCTATGTATCTTAACCTATTTCCAAGTTTGCATGCGTATACATTTGTTTTCACTTTGTGCTTGTCTGTGCATGAATGAAACAACAATTCTCTTGATCGTCTGAGATTAAGAAAAGCATTGAAACAAAACTAATACTCTTCACTCCGAAAATACCAAATTCTTGCCAAATACTGTCATCTCCCTTGTTAAATGCAGGTTGATTGCAAACTTTGACAATTTACTGTAAAGCACAGCACGGACTTCCGTTTCAGGTAATTTTTCCCAATTTTTTTATTTTATTATTTTTTCACCAAGAACCCAGTTTTAATTTCCTATCAGTATTTGGAGCCTATCTCATAACCTTATATCTACAGAATCCAAGAATATATAAGCATATTGTTTTCTTTTATGATAATTGACATTATATAGTTTATTAATTCGTGAAACAGTTTGATAATAATAAAGAAACATTTTGCAGACTTCAACTCATCTAAATGATATTTGAGAAATGAAGTTTAATTTTGTAACAAATTGTCACTCCTGTATGCCCTATGCATATTCCTTTGCAAGTATCTTAGAATAATAAAATCATAAAGCATGTCACTTTAATAATATAAATTTAGACAAAATTATATGACTATGTTCATGTGCATTATGGTTGCTCATGTACCTGCCATGAATCACTGACACAAGAAATCCAGCTGAACGAATGGTTTGAATGTCTTTTTGTGTCATTTTATGCATCCAGCAGGCATGGATTTGACCATCAAAACCATAATGAGACTGCATTCCAGTTGCTGATATACCTTTTACATATTCCTGTGAGTAACATATTTGAGGTCAAGCTATCAGCATTTTCCTTGAAAATAGGTATATATAAAATAAGAACTTTAAATATTGTCAATGTTGTAATGAGTTAAGGAAACTACAATGATTATCTTAAAATAAATATCCATTACCAAAAGAAAGCCTAAGACTGTCAGGCCCAACTGAATCACTCAACTGATATCATCGAGGGTGCCAGTGAAAACGCAAACCTTGAAAAAGAAAAATCTCGAAATACTCAACCAAATACTTGGTTATCTAACTACAGCCTCTTGACACTACATGCCAAAAGCCAGATAGCAAGCAAAACTAAAACATAATTTTGTAGACAACAGACCAAAAACTGAATAATTGACCATTTCACTTGACTTAGATAGCTTTATCACCCTTGATTTGTAGGATGCTTAATTTTGAACAGATAGGTGACTACCAAAATGACACCCCAACCTGAAAAGTCCAGAGATATAAAGAATAACAGTATCTTACTCCAAATTCAAGGGAAACAGGTTTGTTAAAATTATATGATCATCTAGAAAACAAGAGTTCTTACTTGATATAAAATTGCTCTTCTAGTAGAAGATCCAACATATTCTTCAAGATATTCCTGCACCCATGTCACAAATAGTAATTAGTCTGAAAGGAATCTTACCACAAACACAATCATCTTTACACCATTCCCATCCCTTTCAATATTAAAAGGGTGAGAAAAACTAGTGGAGAAAGAATTGTTTCTAGAACATTGTTTGAAGTTCCAATTCCTAAGTAATGACATCCACAGTTAATTAGCAAAATAATAGGTAAAACATGAACTTCTGTTTACCTGTGAATAATGAGTGTCCAAGTCCACTGCTGCCCTTTTCTCTGGGGTTTTTGCCCTAAAGAAACGGATTGCAATTGATAATGTCTGGAGATCAAGCTGCAGGAAAGAAGGTCATTTGATGATCTATAGTTTCTAGATATTGCCTTTTCAACTGTTAACATACTAATAAGTTTAATTTCTTTGATAAATATTTAGGAAACAGAATGAGTTTTATTTTTAATCAGATTAAAGCTAGTGTGTCAAAATCATATGCAAACTAAAGTTAAACTAACTAGAAATCTTGTTCATCATAAATTCATATGGAAATTTCATACTCTAAACAAAGTACAATATCCACTTAGATATAGTTGATATGGAAATTTTGTACCAATGTGCCTGCTTACAGTACAAGTTCATGTATTAGATAGTCTTAGCCATAGTTTTTACGACTTGACCATGTCCTAAGCTGTGCTTCACTGTCTTCATGTCTTAGATTGTCTTAACCTTGTATTTATTTTTCTTTTCCCTGAATGTTATTACCCAGAAAAGAAAATCTGTACAATTATCAAAAATTGCATTATGAATGTATATGTTCAATTTCTGCCTCCTCGATAGTAATATGCATTGCATTGTAAATATACAAATATAAGCATATATGCACTAAATTTTTAAATATATAATATTTCAAAAGAAGCATGTTGTATATTTCATGCAATGTCATGAGTTGATTGCCATTTGGAGCCCAATTGAACCTATTGACCCTAGCTCTTCTCTCTTATCCAGTTCAATCATTGGATTAAAATCATAATAAGTAAGAGATCTATTAAAAGTTTACAATGAAAAACATCCGCTGATTCTGGTTCTGATTCTGATTCAGAATAGTAAAGTGACTAGAATATAGCTTGGAGACATCTCTATTAGAACTAGGAACCAAAATACTTATGTCCAATTGAAATGCTCGCATATTTATTATCTTGAAATTTTTGAACATTTCTAATCATTGAATATGATTTGCCCAAAGCCTCCCTGCCTATTGTGTGAGTGCAGATAACGGGCTGATCATGCCCTAATGATTTAAACCAGTTGTTTAATCATTATGCACTGGTCTCTAGGCAGACTACTAGAATATCATTAACTTACAAAAATCAGATTTTCCAGTAATATAGAAGGCAACCCTATTTCAACCTAAGATTCAGCAGGCTGCTAACAAGCTTCATAATTTTTTCTTCATTGATGACCACTAACACTGGGAAAAAAGAAAAGGAACGGCCAGTCCCACAATTACAGAATAGTTTGACCAAAGCATGAGGAATCCAGATCTGGTTTCCTAACAGGTTTGTCCTTCAAACAGTAGAAATGCCTAACCAGTAATAGCTCTCATAATTTAGAAAAATGCATTTAGTATTCCAAAATTTCTATGTCCTCATAAATCATGAAGTTATCAATTTGTACAACTATTAAGTACGGGTTCATCAATTTTGAACCTAAAACAAATTGAACTGACTCAAAACCCACCCAACCCATACCATTGCTGCTCACTTTGATATTTCACAAAGATGATTCTAAGTTTGAAGATTCATTTTTTTGTTTTCCCCTTTCGCAGGAACAAGATAATCTGCAATGCCACTTGCAAGATTAAGCAGTCTTCCTTTCCTGCCCCATAACTACTGTTTCATCTCAAAAGTGGGAGGTTGTTGCATTGAAGTGGAGTTTTCAAATTGAAACTTGACCAACAGGAAAAAGCTCTAACTTCTAATGTTCAATATCTATTAATTCTTTACTCTTGAAGTGGATTTATCAAATAGCTCTACTTTTTCTTCAATGGCATCCAATTATTTTCACCAGAATAGTTCAGTCATTTGCTTTATAACGCTGGTGATTTTTTAATAGACTGAGCACTAAACCATAGAATCGTATGGTTGCATTATATCAAAATTAAAAAGCCACAGCACCACATGCAAATTGAACAAACCAATAAAACTTGTTTTAACTTAATGATACAAAATAGAATTCTATGTTGGCATTGGTAATCAACAGAAAACACACACACACGTGTGCGAGCGCAATACCTTAGGACAACATTGAAAACCTCCACCAGTTACATTCAGTAAAGCCAATGACAGAACTCTCTCCGGCACCATAGCTGCTAATTTGCAAGCTATCATAGCCCCTGATTCGATATAACAAAATAAAGCAAGCTTAATTCAGAACTGACCAAAAAAAAAAACCACAAAGGCAAAGTGCATAAATTCAGCTCACAGAATAATCAAAGAATTATAAAAATGAATGATGCTGACCCATTGAGTGCCCAAAAACATGGGCCTGCTTCCAGCCCAAATGATCCATCAAAGCAATCACATCTTTTGCCATTATTTTTGTCCTGCAACCAGCAAAAATTCCATAAAAAGATAAAACTCGTTAATTAAAAAAATTTAAAAAAAAGGAAAAAACAAATGGGAGGAATTGAAAAACAAAAACTCACGTGTACTCGGTCTTCTTAACGGGCACGGAGCTCCGACCCATGCCCCGATTATCAAATGCACAAACCTCGATTCCTGCGCCACCATCGCCACTCTCAACTGAATCCTGAAGTATGGTTTCATCATCGTCGTTGGGCTTATCTGTGCCAGCCAATCCTTTTAGTTGCGGGCCCCACGCATCGTGTGTTCCGGCCAATCCTGAACCCAATGATGATCGTGCAGTCAAAATTCAAAATTAAAAAAAAAAATCTGAAATCCAATTCAGTTCTGAGAATGAGAAATGAAACCAAAAAAGAAAAAAACTCACACACCTGTAATGAGGATGACTTTGGTGGGCCCGCGGCCGTACGTTCTGTAGAAAATCTTGATCCCATTGTCGTTCAGCGCCGCGTCCGGGGCGGCGCTTTGCTCCTTGCCGCCCACCACCTCGCAGTACGGCATCGACTTTACGATTTTTATTTTAAAAAAAAAATGATTTTTAACTTTCAACTCGACGAGAGATTGATTCAAGGTGGAACTTTGGCGTTTGGTTTGTTTTTCGTTTTGGTGGGTGTTTTTCAAATTTTGACGAAAAAAATTATATATATAAAAATTAGAGGTGTCGGGTGCTCGAATCGTGGCAGGTCTACAATGGCCAGTTGCCACGTCGGATGGTCGGCTGGAGTGACGCAGGCGCGTTCTTTTGGTCAAAGTCAAATCTCTTACTCTCACAAACACAACTTTCACATTTTCAACAATTTCCTAACGTGTATGTATAAATGTACATAAAGTTGATTAGAATATACTTCATAACTTTTAAAATAAAAATTGACTTCTAAAATATATTGTTATTCATAATTCTAGCTAGAACGTGTCAAATAAATTATCACAGTATTTTTATTTTTAGATATATTTTCTTTTTATACTTGTATTCATATACAATATATTTTCTTTTTATACTTGTATTCATATAACACGATACGATCTTCTAACAATAAGTTTTAGATAATTTTATTTTTAAATTATCTTTATCTCTTTGGTTGTTAGCATAAATATAATTGTTATGGTTGCATAAATGTAGGGAACATGGGGTTTAGTTGTACTCTAATCAACTATAAGTTGTATTAAAGCTATTTGTTCTTTCAAAATATCAAAGATATGTTTGTAAAAGTTTAAATTTCTTCGAATCTAACATATTTACCATTTATTTTTACATTTTATTTAGACAGATAATTCTTCTTTTTAACATAATAATTTGCGTAGATTTTAAAAACTTGATCGAGTAGTTTTTAAATAGTTTTACTTAATTAGCTACTCGTATTTAAATATTGTCTACTCTTACTTAAAAAATAAAAATAAAAAGATAAAAGAAAGTTATGCCATAAAATTGGATGGCAGCGATTGCATGAATGTTGAATTCTAATTTGGAAAAATAAAAAATAAAAAAGGGATTGGTAATAATTTTACTTGGATCCAGTCATGGGTTTTGAATAATCTTCTGTTTGTTGATTATCTTGAAAATTCAATAGAGCTGTGGCTCAATGTTTTTGTATATTTTGTTTTATCTCTATTATTTTTGCATTTATAATGAGGTGGTGGCACGGTTCTTGACTTCTTGTCCGTGTTTGCTTGCTTTTAATGCTTTAGTGGACATTATTTGATTATCTAGCTCATTCATGGCTTAACGGATAAGATTCAAAATCTTGTTCTATTCATTGCCTTCTGTTTCCACCTTCCTACTCTTTCTCGAAAATCCAAAAGGCAAACATAGTGAATAATTTTTCTATTTATTTTTAGTTATATTATGAATGTTTTTTTTTTAAAAAAAAATAAAAATAGAATTCCAATCATAATTCATGGGGGCATAATTAAAATCTTATATTAAAATATCATAAAGATTACTTTAGCCACCAAATAAGTCTGTGATTGACAATAAGCAAAACTCTTATAAGCGTAATCGAAATTACATAAACGAAAGTAAGAGAGGAAATTGTATATAATTCTGGAAGAATATTAAAGGTAAAGTAAAAGTCAATCAATTTGTTTAATTCTGGCTTTAATTGAATTTGATATTCCATTTTAGGTAAAATAAAAAAGAACTTATATTATTTGATTGAGCATGGCTTCACCTTCGCCACATAAAAGATTGATTGAGCATTGATAAAGACAAGAGTGAGTGATAATGCATGGTAATAATTCGTAGCCTCTATCATAGCATCGTATTTTATTCGATCATTGAAAACTTTTTGTGGCCAAACGTAAAAATAAAACATTAATGTTATGATTTGGACGGCTGCTATTGTTACACGGTGTCACGAATTTGAAAATGACCGCTAGTTTTAAGTTTTAAAAACCTTGCATTCGTAGTAAATGTTGTATAAATGGTTGGCTTAACTATTTTCTGAAGGAAAAAATATTAAAATTGAGACCACTACACCTTTTGTTTCACTTTATAAATATGTAGGGGTATATATTTGTGGAGAATGACTAATGTGAAGAATTGCAGTAACAATAGTGGAATTTTATTGTATAAAATAATGTGTTTACAGTTTTTATATGTAAAAAAAAAATAGTAATAGATAAATTGTAGAAAAATAATGCGTACTTGAGGGCGCATTACAAATGTTGCTCTTCTTAAGACGTTATTTATCTCCACTAATTGAATGATGCACATGCATTAAGCAAATACGCCCCACAAATAAAA
The DNA here is from genome assembly GCF_000493195.1 of Citrus x clementina. Taxonomy (NCBI): domain Eukaryota; kingdom Viridiplantae; phylum Streptophyta; class Magnoliopsida; order Sapindales; family Rutaceae; genus Citrus; species Citrus x clementina. The sequence continues at coordinate 11,683,133 of NW_006262339.1, read as the reverse complement.
CACTTATTTATTTGCTTACATTGAGCATCGACGAAAACAAACCTGAATACTCTTGAACGTTGGATATTGGATATTTGATGCATAAAAATAGGTGTTATATGATTAAATTTGTTTTAGAAAAGAGAGTTGAGAAAAAAGTGGTGTAAGATCATTATTTTCATGTCCAAATGACATAAACATACCTTTATTTATAGATGTACTTGTATCCCTCTGTTCAAATTGTCATCGTTCATGATACTCCTTCATTCATGGCTGTTGGATTAAGATTTGATTTTGCTCAATAGTTCAAATTGAACCATCATCATTTCAAATGAAATGTCACCATAAAAATGTGCATTTTCAAATGAAGTACCACCATTAAAGGATGCATTCTTAAGTGAAAAAATACTTTTTTTATAGAGCAAAATTAATTGGACATGTCTTTATAATAAGACATCATTTATTTTGAAAATTGATCCAACAATCCTCACCATTTTCAAAATAAATGAATTCTGAAAAATATCTCGCACAAGCTTGGAAAACTTATGCATACATGGAGGTATCTTTTGGACTTGAACCTTCACTTAGTGACAATCTATCAAGACTAATCAAGGTGACATGGTACACAAGCTTTGAACCAGTGATCTTATTCGACTAACTGGATATATCTCACACACAATTTTTCAAATTCTCAAGTATTCTTTAGGTGAGACGTGGATGGGCTCGGTGTTTGCATCTTGTTTTCATAAACATTTTAGGACTTGTTCGATATCCTTTTTCAATCATTGTTTTCATTTTTGTTTTCATAATACATATATAATATATGTTTGGTAGACTAAATTAAAAAAGAAAAGTAACAAAATGACAAATCCAAATTCACTTTTATAACAACAGTTATGAAAACATGTTAAACATATTCTCCAAATATTACAAACTAAACTAAAAAAATAGGTTAAAAAACAAAACCCAAGCTCGTGACTCCTCATCATTTTCTCTTCGGCAACAGCCCTCTCTCCCCCCTCATCTTTCTCGATCTAATTATAGCAGATCTCCATCTAGCAACACTCTCTCTCTTTTTCTTCATCCAACAACACCTTCTATGTGGGGTACCAAGAGTATACATATGGGAAAGGAAGCAGATATGCGTTGGAGTTTTTTAATCTATGTGGCACAGTGGTTAAATAACTGCTGCAAAAGTTATTTAACCTTTTACGGCATGATTGAAACTATCCTTTGATAATGAAATAACTACCCAAGCCTTTAATGGTTGGATAACTAACCATGATGAGTGCTAACCGTTATGGCAGTTAGTTAGGAGTATCTATCACAAAGGGATTGACTGTAAATTGAGGCCAAAAGAAGAAGAAGAGAAAAAGAAAAACCAAGATGCAAATGCAGACCAAAGTGGTTGGGGTTTGAGAAATACTTGAGAAAACTAGGTGAATAGTTTTTGGAGAGAGGAAGAAATAGTAAGCTCAGTAACCTCTTAGAAATCAGTGTATTTCAATTGTAAAATCGTTGATGATTAATAAAAAGTCAGCAAGTGTGTGATTGTCCTCATGAACGTAGGCCTAACAAAACCAAACCACGTAAATCTCCTATGTTATTCTGTTTACTTTCTTTATGCTCTTATTGTTTGTTGTTGTGTGAAATTTTCTTGATATTTCTTTGTTTGTTCCACAATCGAGTTGAACAGGGTACCCGAGCTGTGCCAGAGAACAGTTAGGGTACATAAGTTGTTCTAGCCAATTAGCTAAAAAACTCGGCTTGTTTTATAAAGTCAAAATTATTTAAAATTTTAATTAAATTATATAAAAACAAACACCTCTAATTAACTTAATTGGTTAAGTCATTAAGTTAATAAACAAACCCTCTGAAAATCTCTTCAGACGTCTAATTTTTATTTTATTGTAGAAAAACTTATGTGGCCAAACACAAAACAAATCGTTGCCTATCCTTCATCTGGACCGAAGCTATATTTTTATACTCAACGGCTAATGTTGTTACGGGTTTGAAATCGAGCGCTGAAAATTAACTTTTGGTTTAATGGCACAATTGTTTTTTTTTCATTTTTTTCTTTTTTGAAATTAGTTCACATTGAGAAGAAAGTTACTTACCCCACCATTCATAAAATTCCACTTCCAAATATTTCTTTCTTCTCTTTGGAAACGATCATCAATTGCAAGGGTTTGATAAACGGCTCCTCGAGATAGATACAAATGAACAATATCTCTATTAGAAACTTACAAAAAGTTTTCTCCGCACACTTGAAGATAAACAATTTTGTTTAGAAGTGATAACTACATCTATATATACATATATAATGGAGTTATTTTGACAATTAGAACTTCACCAAATTTTAGGTATAGGCTCTTTCTTGTTACAGGAACAATTTTCATAAAGAGATTGTACAAGATGAGTTATCGTACAATTTCTTCAAAATAATTACGTTGTACAAAATATCAATTCAAATTAAATAAATTAAAAAATACTCTTACTGTCGTCCTCTTATTGTACGTACTTGGTCTCGAAGGAATTTGTTCAATTTTTGTGTCACTCACTAATATATTATTGGTGGGTAATTTTTAGAGACATCTCCTGAGATTTAGTGTATTAACACCTAAATAGAATATATCTATGTAATTACATATACTTCCCATGCCGTTAGTTACTAATTAAGCTGACCGTTAGTAAACATTTAAAATTACTAAAATATCTTTCCTGCTGAAATAATAAATTATTATATATAACTTTGGGAATTCTGTTGGCAGTGAGAATTCCATTGAACCCACTTTAATGGTGATGTTAGCGGTTGTTGGGTGGCTTCGGCGATGGCCAAAGGGGCGATGGGGGTGTGGGGGTTGCGATGAGACAAAAGCCTACTTGGCTTAGTGTGTGTTGGTGGACACAGTTGATTCAAAGGTTGTCGTGAATGGGGTTGGTCGCCGGTGTTAGGAGAGAACTCCGTCAGTGGCAAAGCACCACCACCCAGAAGAGCCATTGGCCAACCTAAGCCTTGTCCTTGGTGTAAATAACAACAGCCTCGAGACTCCTTGCTGGGTTAATTCCAGTGCGAGTGATTGGGATTGTGGCCAAGTGTACCATGAACACATCAAATCCAATGGGGAGTGGTGCCAAAACCTTGAGAAATTAATTCCAACACAAAAACATCAGAAAAAAAAAAGAATAACTATACACTTGCGACATACCAATACCATTCATTTACACGTGAAGCCAATAAATTAAAAAAATGAATTAAAATGAAGAAAGAAAAGGAAGAAAGAAGCAAGCTGGATTCTTCACGAAGTTCCCCAAAAAGAAGAAAAAGGCACCGTCCTTGTAGGGCAATAAAATGTGCTTTGCCTATTAGTCAAATACAATAAAGCCCACATCACAGCCACATCTGCTCATGCCTCTGTAATCTCAAATCTAAGGCAACAAAGCTTATTATATTAGCTGACGAATCTTCTCAGTGAAGAGAAAACGCAAAGCAAAAGAGACACTTCAAAAAGCCGCGTACTTGGGTTAATATGTGTTGGTGGACGCAGTTGATTAAAAGACTGCCGTGAATGGGGTTGGTTGCTGGTGTGAGGAGAGGACTCCGGCAGTGTCGCACCACCACCAGCCGCCAGTGGAGCCATGACCGACTGGTCAAGTTTGGGACGACAGCGGGCAAGTGGGTCAAAGTTTTAATGATTTGGTAAAAGCAAATATTGTTAATTTTAAACATATTTTTACACATTTACCCTTTTATCTGACGCTATATGTATTTTTATATTAACTGTAGGGGAGGTATAAGTAATTACATGAATACATTCTATTTAAGTGTTAATATACCAAATTTCAGGAGAGGTCCTTAAAAATTACCCTATTATTGGTAGTGGGGTTGAAACTTGAAAAGGGCACTAAATGAGCCTACGTATTTGTTAGCTGTTACAATAATCCTTAGTATTAAAGAATAATAAGAGTAGACCAACAATTGTGTGCTACCTGCTATCGAGTTTATTGGATCTTGGGTCAGAAATGGTGTCCATAATGGGCTTGACAACTGAGCCTAATAATGGTCTTTCAATATCATTTGACCCCATTTTTTAAAATATAATAATGTTAAAATTTTTAAATTAATCTAATTTCTTTCTATACCCCATTTATTATTCCCCAACTTTATCCTTCTTCGCTGCCTCATCTTATAGTGAAAATTATGTAACCCGTCATCTCTTTTCTCTTTTACTACTTGTTCTTCTTTCATTTTTTTTTCCAATTACATTTTAAAATCATAAAATCAGACTACAACTTAATCACTCGCAAAAATCAAAAGAAAAAAAAAATTAAAGATATGCACTTAAATTAACTTCAAGAAACAAAATTAGTCCTCAATTCACTTTGAAGTCAGCCTTGCAAACTTTCGCATCAACTTTTCCATACGTTGAATACACATGAATTTTAGGGACTTTTTATAATAGATATGCGAAAGAACAAATGTGAACATAATTTTTTATTTTTTTAACTCAAGGCTGAATTTTGTTCAGCCATTTTATTGTACAAAAAAAAAATTATTTTTTAAAATGAATTTATTCTTCGGAATCACTTTAAATTTATAGCATGAAACTTCAGTTGGGTTGCTTTTAAATGTATCTTCGACTTTCATGGAACTTTAAGTCTATAAATTTACAAGAGGGCTGAAGACCGGCCCTTTTTAGTTACTTTAATTAAATATAACATTATACTTTAATTAAAATCTAATGACTGTCTAATGAGATAATTAGTAGGGATAAAATATCACCATTCAAACACTAGACCTTCAAAATATTTTTATTAGAAAGCTATTTTTAACTTTTTATTCACATAATATGTATGTTATGTACAATTAGAAATATTGATATCTACAAAAAAAAAATCTACTAAATTACACTAAGGGGTCGTTTGTTTTTTTAACTTAACGATTTAATTGACTTAATTGCAATCAGTTAAGTCATTAAGTCCATTTGTTTTTTTTTCAATTTAATGAAAATTTTTAGTCATTAAGCTAATTTTTTTTAGCTTTTTACTTAATCTACAAAGCCTTAATGACATCATTAAAAAATATTCTCCAAAATATCCCTATCTAATTAATTAATTTTCATCCATACCTAAATAAGTTTAATAATTAGCATTATTACTCTTCTCTATGACTTATAATAATATAGTGGTAGACTATTATTATTTTTATTCCTTATTTTCTTTAAATTAGCATTATTTATCTTTATAATCTTTAATGAATATTTTTCTTATAAAACATCATAAAAAACAATAAAATTGATTAACATATACTAATTTAGAATATTAAAATGTTGTATTCAATTAAGCATGATTATGTTATGAAAATATATTGTCACATATATGTTTTTTGAGATATCACTAGTTGTTTAACAATTATAATTTGTAAGGGCACATGTAAAAGTACTAGTTTTCAGATTTTTTAAATTAAAAAAAAATAACTTAATACTTATTTTTAGCGATTCAGACAAAAAAAAATAAGCATACTATTCAGATTCAGACAATCAGCACCATTCAAAATTCAAACTAATTCAGATCTATTCAGATTTCAAATAAAAAAAACAAATGCTGCCTAAAATCTATTATGGCACAAACAAATTTTCATTCTCAATTTATATCCTAATAAATGTATTTCTACACAATTTTTTGAAATTGGGAGGAGAGTAGTCTAACCACGTTTTGTAATTTAAACCCATACAGATTCTGCTACATTATCGGTAATAGAAACTGGACTAAAAAAGTTAGCGGTTGAGATTCATCATCAATCGTTCAATTGTATTTCACTTTTTTTTTGGTTTTTCCACAGAGAGAGGGGGGAAAAAAACAGCAATAATAAAGAACCATCACCATCGAGAGGCTGGTAATTTCTTCTTGATATACATTATTATCATCATTAATTATGGGAAGGATGTGATCTCACAGCTAAAGCCAGCACAATATTAATAATATTCATATACATACAGAAAATTTCAACAAGGTGGAAACTAATGAGTGGCTGTCCATTTGATTTGGACACGTCAATTTAACTGTTCGTATCAATCAATGAATTAATTAATTAATTAGTAAACTAAAAGACTAAGAGCTACCCGCTCTCTCTTCTTCCTCATCATCAGTTTCTCCTGCCTCTCCGTCGACTCCATGAGAGCGGAACCACTTGTCTAAAGCCTTCGCAGATGCTCGTCTGCAATTAAATTGAAAATACATAAAATTTGTAATCACATGCACTAATCTTAGATTAAAGAAAAATTTTGAACTAAACTCATGCAAGCATTATAAGCAAAATATATATATATATATATATTGATTCATTTTTAAGGAAAGAAAATAGGTATTTTTTGGAGGGATGATAATAATTAATTGTTAGTTAACTCACCAACAAACGTGACTTCGTTTGAGAGATGCTATTCCTAAAGCTCACCGATCTCTTGCTAACCATCTTCACTCTTGTGCCATCCTTGTTACATCTATCACCGCCGCCGTAGCTCCGGTCGCCGCCCGCGTCGCATTCAACGTCGGGAAATAAAAAGTCGAAACCGCTCCCGATCCCGAAAACAACTTCCTTACTGTTATTACTATTCTTTTTGAAACTTCCCCACCTGCTTGACCCGAACAGAACCCTCTCCTTCCTCCCCCAAGTACTCTCCGGCGCCGGACCCCGAAACGACCCTCCTTTCCTAAACGACCGCCCTCCGCCGCCAACGTAGGGCCCGTCGAGCACCGTCGTCGGGGAAGGCATGCCGGAGGAGGCGACTTTGGCCTCGTTTAAAAGCCTCGGTGGGAGCTCCAAACACCTTACTACATTTTTAGGTTTAGACTCCCCATCGTCCCCGGCAGCGGCACGACAGGGCCTGGGCTTCCCCGGAGCTTCCTCCCATTGGAATGGAACTGAGGCTAGGACTTTGATCGGCGGCGTTAACATCCCCGGTGGCTCCATCGATATTGCCGCCTTATTATTGCTTGGAAGTGAGAGCAAAGATAGCTTTGGCACTGTACTGCTACTACTCGATCTCGAAGTTAGATCATGACACTCTTTTTCCTCTGAGTCTAAAACCATTTTCACAAATTCTTTTTTATTTATTTTTTAATGCTTTTGGAATCATAAAGATTATGAAGGACGAGGTTTGATTTATAAGAGAGAAGGGGAGGAAGGTGGTGAATGTGAAATGTGAGGACCAGGGGGTCAGTTTCATACAAATTAAAACGCTCCTGCCTGGCGCTTCTGCTTCACGAGAAAATGCAAAATTTTTAATTTCTTAATTATTACGAGTAAAATAAAAGTAAAAAAAAAATAAAAATAATTAGGAGCCAGGCCATGCACCAACGTTATTATTTCTTCTGGAAAGTCTTATTAAAAGAGAGCTTCAATCAACTTAATTTGTTTAGATTTTTATGAAGGATGGAAAAAAAAAAAAAGAAGAAGATTAATTAAGTAATTTAGTTGAGACGGTTAAGTTAATGCGACGATACGTAGTACGTACCAATGTCATGCCAAAAAATCTTGTAACTGCCAACCGTAGTAGTATATGTTAATTGGGTTATAATTAAGTTTTTCGAAGCCGGCATTTAGTTTTATTTTTTTATTTTTGTTTTAAGTTAATTGGTTTTGGTTCTAACGAAAGCGTGCTTAATTTTAGAAAGCAAAAAACAAATGCTTATGTGCATGTCATTTTGTGTTACACAATTAATATACATAATTAAAACAAATAAAAATGCGTAATTACGTTAAAAAAAAAACTTAATTCATTTTCGAACATCCTGGAGCTAAAATAAATGTCATGAAATCATCCAAAAGCAAAACGTCAAATGTGGAAATCTCCACAACAATAATGATAATACTAATTAACTAATTAAACAAACCTCGACATATAAATCATCAACTAATTAATCGTTCAAATCATTTCCATCAAACTGACATTCAATAAAGAAATGAAATGATAATATTACATCAACTATTTTTATTCTCGCTAAAAGATTTTAAAAGCAAAGAGGATAAAATACTTTGGCTATTTTTTTTTATAAAAAAAATAGAACCAAGTATAGGGGTGAGGATGAGGATTACAGCTAATCCTTGTCCCCTTCACGAATTAAAAGCGAGTATGAAAACATTATCCATTCCAATTCCCAATTTTCAGTATTTCTCATCTTTGATACCCAATCTTGATATGTTAGCTAATGGAAAAAAAAAAAAAAAACTAATAGAGGCTAAAGCTTTCTTTGGTATTGAGATGTTGTCGCTTAAAGATTACAGTTGCTGCAGAAAAAAAAATACAATTATAAAATAAAAGTTAAAATATGTAGTAGATATAATTATTAAATAATAATTTTGACAAAATTATAAAGATATAATGAACCAACTTAGCTTTCAAACTACAACAATTAGTATTTATCAAATACTTTAGTGTTATAACTTAAAAGTAACAACTAACCAATCTCGATTCCAAATAATGCCTAAATTAAAAAAAAAAAACTACTTTGAGGACTAAATTTTATTGAAAATAGACGAATTATTTAATAGTAAATGATAATTAATGGGGAAATATGAAAAAAAATGATTTAAAAGTCAAATTTATTTAAGGGTTAATTTCGGATTTTCATTTTAAAACCTCAATTTGCCCCACTTTTGTTAAGAAACCAAACTAATATCCATCAACTCACCTTATTTTTCTCTCATCTCGTGAATAAAACACTTTAGGTTTTTTAAAAGTAAAGAAATAAAAAGACAGTCAATTCACAATAGGGGTAATTCAAAATTTACCATTTGTTTAAAAATCATTTGTTTTGTATCATTATTAAAAAGTTTTAAACACTTAGCATTTGACTTTCACCGGAGTTATCTGTGTAAAGAGAAAAACTTATATGAGACAGTTTGAGACCTGTTAAAATATTACAATAATTAATAATCACGTATTAGGAGCCGCTGCTTTATCAAATTAACCCAAGTGATTCGGCATGCGATTTCAACAGGATGAGGCGCGATATGCGCTGGTCTGACGTAAGTTTCCCTCAGAACATGACTCATCATTTTAGTGAACTGACAGTTGCATGAGGGACTTAATTGTCTAAATATAAATTTGTCACCTCCACTCATTTTTCTTCAACCTTTTTTCAAAGCTCAAGGGACCTACATATAATTTACCAATAGAAGATGCCTTAACTTGCCAAATGGCATGTGGAACTGGAAAATGGTTGAGGTGACAGTTACATGAGGGACTTAATTGTCTAAATATATAATTTCTTAAAAAATTAGGATCTTTACAACTAAGATAACAAATTTATTTTCGAATCACTTATCTATTAACTTCCGTTATTACAGTGAAATTACTATATAGTTGAAATAATAAATTTTCTCTCTTGAAATAAGAGTTTCCGGATTCAAATTTTTTTTTTACATGAATGGGGAGGATATTAGGTTATTGTAAGCTTAAGAATAATAATAACAATAATATTATTATAATAACCTTAGTTAATGCATGTAATTATCTTATAATGCGTAAAACGGTCATTTACTTGCCAAACTCCTTTTATTTTGTGAAAATTGTCATATGATCACCTAACTTTTATAAAAGTTCAAATAAGCACCAAAGTTTCCTTTACGTATCAATAAATTTACATAAGCATATTAGCCCTTCTCAAAGTCAAAGGTTCCCTTGACCATTCTCATGATGTTAACCGTGATGCGTCTTTCTTAAGTATTCGAAGAATTTGCGTATTTTTAAACTTTCGCTAAAAGTTAATTACTTAATCTCCCCATATTTATAAATATAGAAAAATTAACAAATAAAACTTTGAGAAATCTGAAAGCTTCTGGTGGAAAGAGGGAAGGAAGCAATGAAGACGTTAAGCATTGAAGTGACTTATTAAGACTTGCAAGCCCACATCAGCCATGAACTTCACCCACAAACAGCTAGCCACTGCTTCCGCATGAACAGTGGCAGTGCCCTATTTTGTAATTTATCAGGTGCTTTCATTCGATATCCATGGCATTAAATTTCTGATCCCAACCCAACATGTGCTGCTTTGTGAAATAAGTTGATGAACTACCTCCCTTTTCTGGATATAATTTGATCCACAGAAAAATTACAAACGCAGCATGGCAGCAAGCTTCTATCAAGGGTCCCATTTGGGGAAAAGTCATAGATGGATCAAAACCAAATTCAATACATTTGGTGATTCGTCTATCAACCTAAAGACGTTGCACATTAAATTATCTGATATGCTTGTTGAGATGTCAATTACAGCCACAAATAATTGAGTTGAAGTTGCTGTTGAAGTTTGTGACGCAGAGAAAGTTGAATGCAAAAGCTTTCTTGAGTAATCTTCGGGTATTCAGCAGCATTCCAGCAAAGCATCAAATTCACTCGGACTTTTACATTTGGTAGAATCCACCGCTTCCTTATGGCTTGAGAGACAAGTTACCAGTTGACCTAAAACTTTTAAGTTAGCAAGGGCATAAGACAATAGCATTAAGCTCTCTGACAAGTGACACCTTATTCCCTCACCCATTATAACAAATATTACATCCATTTAGTGTACATTGACTCGACCGAAGTCTGCTTTTCAAAATAAATTTCGTCTATATTCCCAGTGATGATCAGATATGTTTCATAATTCCATTTTATTCCCCTTAAGCTGGAGCAAACTAGGAGATTCATAAGAACTTTTGTCCAATATCTGATCATGAAATTACATTTTGCTTTGCAGTTTCAAGCATATTTCATTAATCAAAGCAATTACCTCATTAACTTAATTTTCTACGATAGCAATTCGTCAAGGAAAGAGTTTTCTTTCCAAAGGCATTGATCAAAAAACAATTCGTACTCTCCCTCATTTTATCTTTCATTATTTTGTTTACTGCTTGGGTCACAATCTTATTCATTTCATTGTAACTAACAAAGACCATGTTGTGGACGGGAATTTACTTGCAAAGAGCTTATTAGCTCATTGTTTCTTGCTAACATTCGACCTAGAAGCAGAACTACTGGACAGAGTACTGGCCGAATTTCGATCTGCTCAACATATAGTTCAAGCCCGTGAGAGTGAGAAGGAAGATGTGATGTTGTACTCATGGGGCTTGCAGGTCTTCTAAGCGATGAATTCCGCAAGGCATTAGAGTCAATAGATTAATTTCCTATACAAAATTTACCATAAATGTCATCAGGAGTGGCAACTTTCACCGTTACCTCCTGAAGTGAATTATTCCCTCACAAGCCAGGGTCCCACCAAGATCTCCAATAATTCGAGCAATCCGAACTTCAAGACCTCTTTGAACTTCCTGAAAGAGAGTTGTTAGACTATCAGCAAAGCGCTTCTTGTCAAAGCAGGCAAACTTGTCAAGCTCTTCTGTGAACTCAACAAAACCAGAAGCAATCCTGGACTGTACTTCCATCAATTTCTGTCCTGTTGATACGATGTATCTCTGTAGCTGAAACGTCTCCTCGAGGAAATGCTCTAGTGTTTTAGTATCTCCCCTCCTCTTTGCGGTACTGGAATCTTCAGGACTTATTTCTGGACCAGTCTCATGCTGAAAACCGTACAAATTTCAAAAGACAAAGTTAGGAGCAGCTGTAAGTTTGGTTTCAAGATCTTGGCCCTGGTTAATTTGAAAATTTGTGGAAACACTTTTAACATTTGTCCAGATAAGTTTCTGCAGCAAAAACTTGTTACAAATTTCAAATAAGTAGGAAGAAGGCTTACCAATCGCTTGCAAATATCATCAATCTTCCCTTGGAGGGATTGGTACCTGCCAACTTGTTTATTCAGCAAAGATATCAACGATAGCAACCCCTTGATCCCATCATCATTGCTTTCTGTATCTTCTCCACTCTTTCCTGTAAACCTCTCAAGCATAAGAAGTTGTTGCTTCAGCCTTTTTAGCTTGTAAGAAACTCCAAGAGCATGAAGATCCATCCTCCATGGAGAATTGTTTCTATTGCTCGGGGACTGGCTTGACGATGCTACCTTTTCAACTGTGTCAACCTCCACCAGGCTCATCTTTTCCTCTTGAATAGGACTATCAACGGAAGCATCATTCTCTTTTTCAGGAGATTGGACTAACTTGACATTTTTGGACTCTTTACTAGATGGGGGTTTTTCTTCTATATCTATGCCTTTTCCTTGAGCCATTTCCACTGAACTTGTTTCTGTTTCTTTCTCCTTTTCCTTTGGTCTTCTCTTTACACTCTTGTCTTTGGACCAAATGGCATCATGGGTTAGTGCTGGATCATGTAGAGATGATGTTAAGATGTTGTTTTGGCAACTAAAAGATTTCAGTTGCGAAATGAATTGCTCTTTCAGAGAATGTAATTCTTCTTCTCGTTCAAATAATAAGGCTTCCAATTTCATATTGTCATGTCTGAGCTGTGATGTTTCGTGGTTCAGTCCTTCAACATGGGACTGCAGACGCTTTGATTCTATTTCCATGCTCAGCAACCGCCAACGGTAACCTTCTAATTTCTCATCTTTCATTCTCATTTGTTCTGCAAAAGCCTCTAGTTCTAAGTGATGTCTTTTCTCAATAACAGCTGCATACTTCTCTGCTTCCAATCGAACCCAGCCTTCCAACCTTTTTCCATCAGCTGTTGATGCAAGAATCAGAAGCAAATAAAGCATGAGAAAGACAATCTAGTATGATTGTATGATCATGACCTTAAGCATTAGGAGTTGGTTTCATAGGAAAAAGGTTATTATAAAGTAGAATATATGATACAGAAAATCAGGAATTTGCTCACCTTGTTCCTCATTTCCTTCTGCTGAGTAGTAATCAGAAAGGGGAGAAAAAACATCAGAGTCTTTTTTTAACTCAATGTGCTCACACTCAACAGTTGCTGATGATCTGGTCTTTCCTTTTGTACCAGAGGAAGCAGCTAATCTTGAATTGGCTTGGCTCACAAACATACTTCTCAATGAATGCCTCTCGTGTCTAGACTGCGATGCTGCCTTCCATCTTTCTGTTTCCAGTTCAGCTTGTCTCCTCTTAGCCTTTGAAATTTTCACCTCTTTTAGAAGCATTTGCTTCTCTGCTGTATCTGACTTGGATTTCCTCAACATCGCTGACAAAATCTTGTCTTTCTGGTCCAAATCCTTGCGCATCTTTACAATTTCCAGCGATAGTTTCTGAGCAAATGAGACAGACTCCTCCTTTTGCTCCAAGACTAAATCAAGCTCTTCTTTTCTAGCTTCCACCTGCCTATGTGCTCGACCCAACTCAGCCTCAAGTTGCCGTTGGTTTGATACAAGCTCAATAAAAGCAGTTTTGTGCTTCCGAATCTCATTAGAATGCTCTTGAGCTTCTTGCTTTGCATTTTCTCTCAATTCCTCCGCAATCTTTTCAGCAATTGAAATCTTTTCTTCTAACTCCTTCCTCTTCTGTTCATCTTCCTCCAATACTCTATCCTTAGACCGAACCAAAAGCTCCATATCCTTCAATTTTTCATTCAACTCAGAAATAGATTCATCCTTCTTTTTGTCCAGAATCCTCAGCTCATTAATTAGAGCTCCAATCTGTTGCCTTAGCTGTTTCCTTTCAGAGAACCAGCTCTGCTCTTGAGCTGCAAAGATACCAACAACCTTCTCATTTGCTTTGGCGTCTTCATGTCTTAGTTTCTTCAACTCTTCGATCTCCCTTTCAGCGGCATCAAGCTTTTGGCTAAGCTTACATTTCTCTCCATTCGCTCCGTCTCTCTGTACTCTCCATACCAGTAAGCCCAAAAGCTGGGCACTTCCTCGAAGCATTTTATCATGCAATTCAGACCATTTGTCATCTTTCGTCTCAGCTACTGACAACATCCTTAGAGCAAAGAAAGCACAAGAAACACCAAAATACATAGGATACAAGCTATCACTCTTCTCTTCAGAGGTAATCAAGCCACAAACCCCCTTCTCCATTTACCAAGATTTTCTTTCTTCTCCTATAACAAATTTCAAAATTCAGTTGAAAGAAGTGAAATTCTAAGCATTCTGGTCTTTGCTTGAGCAAATCATGCATATAAAGAGGAAACCGTTTTAATTATAGGAAGCATTAATTATCTAAAACTGAATCAGAGACAAAAATACCTGGTAGTCTATTGCAAATAATTGAAGTGCGGGTATAGAGCATGTCAATAATTGAGAAACAAATAGTACCAGTACAGTAAAATGAATATAAACCCAATGGCATTTTCAAGATCGTGTAAATATACAACAAAACTTACAGAAACAAACTTTTAAAGGCTTCTTCTCCAATTCAATACCAAAGCCACAAACATATGAGAAAACAGTTGAAGCTGAGAGAGAAAGCAGTACTGATTTTTGTTTAAAGATGTGAGGCCCCAGCTACACCCAACAGCAGAAAAATTGTACCATGTGGAGACATTTAACAAAAATGGCCAGAGCACTCAAAAAGAAAATAGAGACAATTTATAAAATGAAGGAGTAGCACTACATGCATCCCTCAAGTATTCTCTTGAAACTAAAAATGTTCCCTGGTTTTCAGTGAAAGCAGCCGACCCATTTAACCCCACTTGCTTAACTTTTCTTTTTCTGTGACAACTTTTTCAAATTCTTTAAAAACCTGTCCAAATTGAACTTAGTACACTAGATTCCTGGTGATTGGTACTTTGTTAAAATTACAAAACAAGAAAAAGAGTTGAAACAAATACACACACACACACACACACAAAATCAAATTGCAGTCCTCATAATATGTTATTATTTCCAGAGTGTCTTACCTGTATGAAAGCATATAGGGTATTAAATTATTCCCAAAAAAAATATTGATTCTTTTATCACTAAGATATGGACGCTTTTCTCTTTCTTTCTTGTTTTGCTTGTGAAATCAGAACAGTGTGAAAGAAATATAATGCTGGATTGATTAAACCTCTTACCAACTTCTAAAATATCAGTACGTATTCTAAAATTTCTCCTCACTAATTAGACATCTTTAATGGTATTCGAATAGAGTTTGGATATGTACTTGTATTAATTGTCCTTGTCACAGTGTTTATTTATAATAATGTTTGGGTAAAATTTAATTATTTATATATTTTTATTCAATAACTATCAATCACAAATTTTTGAAATATCGGTACAATAGTTAAATGAACACTGAATCTAAATTTATCAAAATGTAACACGTCTCCAGTGCGAACGTTCTTATTTTATAAAATGTATATTTAAACTGCAATTTATTTTAGAATATGAATGATGAGAAGGCTAAACTGAATCATTGATGCAAGAAAAATTCACGTAAAAATATCAAAAACCAGAGAAAAAAAAAAGAAAATAAATAAAGATTAAAGAATGATGAGCCATGTACCTGAAAATGGTCCAGTTAAGCTAAAAATGGAAAGGAGCATATTGTAAAAGTTGAAAGGGAAAAGAATGAAAAGCATCACTTTCAGATGATAGTCATGATAATGGAAGCACTTGAGAAGCCAGGTCTTTCATGGGACCAAAAGAAATATTGGCTTCTGCTCAAGCTGGTTGCTTCCTTGGCTTGAGACCTCTAAAGCTGGAACTTGTTCAACAAAGACTTGGCAAAATCCATTGCCTTTAATCTGTTTTTAACATAAAGTATAATAACATGGCCAGTGGCAAATTGGGAATGTCAATGAGTACCCACTATTTATTTGATTATTTCTATGATTTTAAGATCTGCCCTTGGAATCTGGACTTTGTGGTGCTGGATGTATTTGATTATATATATATATGTACTAATATCGCTCTCATGAGATGATTACTGAATTTGAGTGGACCAAAAAAATTAAAAAGATTAATAAACTAATTAAATTGGAGATTTGGAGTCATAATCAAATGTTTGCATGTGTGGTCGTGGAAATATTTTGGATCCCACCGTGGATTTACAATAAATGTTGAAGGCTCTGTTGATCCCACTGTCCCACATGGCATGACTTTGCAACATCTCATCTGGTTTATATTTGAAAGATTTACATGTTGGATCTTAACATTTACAGTTCCAAAATCTTCCGAATTGAAGTTATCGAAAAATATAGATGGTGTTTTTCTTTTTGGAAATTGTTTTTGTCCAAAATTCGTCTTTTTTTTTTAATTTAAATTTTTAAGTAGGGTGGGTAAAGTCTAAACAGTCTTTTATAGGTCTCTAACGCTCAATAATTTGTAAACAAGGCTGGTATTACTCATTTGCTTAATTGAATATTAATGTCAAAGGAACTAAATAGAAAATAACCTACATACCCTTAAAAAGAACTATAAATTAATCTAAAGTAAGTTCAAAGTACATTCTTCTATACTTCCAGCAGCAAAGAACGTTAGCTAAGTACATTCATATAGCTCTTTGGTCAGTTTAGGAATGCTGTAACTTTTAAAATAATTGTTGTTAGTTGTACTGTATAAATAACCGGCTGTGAAGAGAATCAGTTAAGTGTTTGGTAAATTTTATTTTTAGAAATACTGTGAGTTTTGAAAGCAATTATGGATGTTTGATAAATTTTACTGTTAAACTGCTGAGAGAAAATAAATGACTAAAATGTATATAATGTAAGACAAAATTTATTTATACATATAAAAATATGTACATATTATATTTTTTTATTGGGTATTATAATAATTTTTACTAAAAATAAAACTTATAATATGTTTTTTTATTTTTTATCTTAAATCAATTGATAATTAAATTTATAATATAGTGAAACAAATTTAATAATAATTCGACCAACAAATTGATATTAATTAATTTATATTGATAAATTATTATAAAAATTTATTAAAATATTGATTTTGTTTCTAATTTGAATAAGGATAATTATGTGTTTGGGTAATAATTTTAAAGATGTTTATGGAATTGTAATAAATGATAAAATTGATTCTCAAAATCAGAATCTAAAAGATACTCTTTCCCTGCTTTTCAAAATCAACTGCAAGAGAGACTGATTTTGAGAAAAGTGATTTTGATTTTTTTTTTTACCAAACACTAAAATTAATTTTTAGATTTTCAAAATCACTTTTAAGCATTTCAAAAGCAATCTCAAACGGGTCCTTAACCTCTTACTATCTAACCATATAATACAGTTATATTTTTAATTACCGTACACTCCACTCCAAATTAAACATAATCTATTGGATTTGAATATTTAACCTCTCACTTACACAATAAAAAAACCAGCCAATTAAGTTATCTTTTGAAGATAGTTAAATGAAATCTAAAAATGAAAAAAGCAAAAAGACAATTACAATTTGATTCTTAGTTGTCATTAGAGATGGCCAACAAGCCGCCCATCAAAGGAAGGGCCATGAGGGCCCGTGGGTCAACATAGCATGACTCATCAAATGCTTCTTGTTATATTATGCCTAATTTTTTTACTTAGGCTTGACTTGGCACACTTGCCTAGCCCACGTCTGTTTTAGGCCATGAAGTATAAAAAAGCAAGACAATTTTTTTTTTAATCTTTTTAAGAGGGTGCATCAATCTTTGGCGTGCTTTTTTCAAGTTCATATATTTTTTTTGGATTCATGTGTCTTTAGTCAAATTCAATAGAATCAAAAGTTTAAAACTCAAGTTTATATTCAATAATAATAAACCAATAATAGTAAGTTAATGTAATACTAACTACTACGTTAGATCTTATAATATTAGAATTTTTTTTAATACTTAACAACAACAACATGAACAATAATAATAAATTTTTCTAAAGGGTTAACTTAATTGCTAACTTAAGCTTATATAGAGTTGTAAATTATAATCCATAATAACATTAATGCATACATTTATAAAATTATGATATTTATAATTTTATTTATTAAAATCATAATATCATTTGTTTACTTAATAAATGATAAACATAAAACAATTAGAGTATTTTTTTTAAACTAAGAATTAAATGAACTTAAAAGAATTATGCTAATAAAATACATTAAAAGATTCATTTTCAAGTTATTTGTACAATTATAAAATTATAAGTTTACTTTCATTAAAAAGTTTTACTTTAATATACCTAGGCCTATGTGCTACACATGGCTTACAAGCCAAGTGTTAATCTATTAGTAAAACATGTTTATTGCGGGCCTTTACTTGTGCCGTACTTTAAACAATCTCTAATAATGCTATGTTTTTAAGGCCATGTGCCTAAAATGCTCAATCCAGCCTAACTTGCTTACATCTCGTGTCGTTTTACTTGTCCTACCAAAATGTGCTCGTGTTGTGCTATACTATACAGACACATGTTGTGCCCATGTCGTGTGATGTGCCGCCCAGCTCATTGTTATCAATGGAGGATGTGGACTCTTTGTGTAATCTCTAAACTCAAATTAGACGGTTGTTGCCTTAGGTGTTATTATCTCTTAGAGCAAAGAACAAGGTCGGTGGTGTCGGCCTATAATCGATGATCGCTCTTAGACACCTAAGACAATGAAGTCACTATTAAAGGACTACAAAGATGAAATAAGATAAACATTTGATGTGATGTGTAATGAAACAATGTTTAGAGAGATAACTTGTTTCTAGGAGCTTAATGAAAGAAGAAAAATTATCACACACTTTCAAAAGATGCAAAAGCATCATGTTAATATGTCATCATCATATTTGGTATACTTATTGGGAGGAATTAGGGTTTAACAATTTTAACCTAAATAGTCATATTAACTCAGATTTTGATTAAATCAAACTCTATTTTTCTAATAATATGAGTTTATCATTTTATTCTCACTAGTTCTTCAAGTTCAAGATTTATGTGTACGATGACAAGATCAAGTGTTCATAATAATGGTTCATTAAGAGAAAACTCAAATT
Source organism: Citrus x clementina (assembly GCF_000493195.1). Taxonomy (NCBI): domain Eukaryota; kingdom Viridiplantae; phylum Streptophyta; class Magnoliopsida; order Sapindales; family Rutaceae; genus Citrus; species Citrus x clementina. Next base: position 11,664,376 of record NW_006262339.1, on the reverse strand, counting down.
TAAAAAGAAAATAGCTTAGGTGACATGCTTTTTTAAAAACTAATTTCTTGTAAAGATAGTTAGTCTGAGTTTATGAATGCTTAACAAATTTGATTTGAGCTGAAATGTTTTTTAATCTTTATATTTACCAATGTTCTTAAACTTTTTTTATTACACAATAGTTTAGTGAAAATGTTTTTTAAAAAAATGTTTAAGGAAAACAGATACTCAAATTCATTTATCAATAGTAATTTTCTTAACTTTATATGGACTTATTTGCCAAATTTTTAAAAGCGACAGAGAGTTATTTGTACGATTTTCAAAATATACCTGGACTGATCTGAATAAGTTTTAACTTTTTGGATTAAAACTGTAGTTACATAAAATTGTGAGGTCAAACATAATGTCTAAAAGTATCTGGCTCACCGATTATTTTAGCCTTGAGCAACCCAACAGCAAGCCACTTCTGAGACAAAATATATGCTTAACTAGTTGTACATAACCGACTGACTAATGCATCAATAAAATATTCACGTAATTTTAATCTTTAAATATTTATTTACTTATTTATATAGTAAATAAAAAAATAATTTTTTTAAAATTTTTTTTTTAAATAAAAATAAATTTATATTATTTTAATTAAATTTTTTTACCAAATTTTCTAATTGTTGAATAATGTAGTTATTGTACATCGTTCTTTCCAATAATAATGATGTAATAAGAGAAGTGAAATCTCATTTTCAGAATTTTTTATTATGCTTTGACTATATGCAAATTCAAATGTATTTTTTTAACAAGTTATCTAACTAATCAACCAACTTAAGATATAAAGTGGTTGGCTAATTGAATATGATTGTTATAGCAAAGTCTTAAATTTAAGAATGGCAAAATCATTTAAGGTTTAGGACTTTTTGGGGCCCCACCCTAATAGGGATACATTGTAATGAGTTTTTGGAAATGGGGTGGAGAATAAAAAAAATAATTCCTAAATTCTTAATATAATGAGATTTGATTTTATACTCTACACCTCACCCTACTCCAAACATTGACAACCAATATGTTTGAGATGTTTTTCTATTTTTAATAATTCATATACTTTACAAATGCTAGTGATAGTTTCATTTGAGTCATTTGAATTTTTATTCCATCAAAATTATATATAAAATATAATATAAAATACGCAATGAGAAAATGGAAATGGAATTAGTTCACATGAAAAATAGGATGAGGATGGGAGCTAAATAGTAAATTCTACGTGGGGGTGGGGAATGAGGAGGTCCACCCACCCCACGCCTGTGCTTAGTAGACATAACTCTTTATCTAGCCTATACTTTTAATATTTATTAACTTTTATTTGATATTTTTTACATTCATATCAATAGAAATCATAGACTAATTGTATCCCAAAAATTTCTTATGCCATTTGGAACCATATAAGTTTCTTTTTATTTAATTTTAATAATATTTTGTTATTTTCTTTGAATGTTCAAAACTTCTATGACACTTAATTATAGCTTATTATAACATTTTCACTCAGAATTTCTTTAATGTCTTTATATTGAATAATATTATATGTACTAAAAATAATATAAAATTAAATACAAAAAGTACAAAAGACAAAAATAATTTTAATCTTATAATATACTACTTTTGTCTGCAGTTAATTTTTATCTTTTTAATCTTTAAGTGATAGCGTGCTATTATTTATACTATTGTTTTCACACAAAATACAATTGATTTAAATTTATTGTTCTTCAATTAACTTATGTTGGGTTTGATAGTTAGTTTTATTTTATTTTTATTTTTAATTTTCAAAATACAATACCCAAAAGCAAACATTTTCATTTCATAAAATAGTTTAAAAAACGCGCCAGACCTTTCTAGAGTCAAGTTGCCTTGCTGTCATTCTATTCCAACGGTCAAGAGTGCTTGGTCCCACGTTAAGCGCTTACGTGGCAAAGATTTGCAATCCTGGCTTGTCCTCAATAATCTATATAAGTCTCTTTTCCGCCTGATCGTTCTTTCCCGAAACTTTTCTTCTTATTGCAAGTCTGCCCCTGAACGTTTCAAATATTTCCAAATTCACAACTGAAATCTAGGGTTTTGATACGGTGACCGATGGGTGAGGTATCAAGGGAGGAGCTGCCACTGCCTTCGCTCTTTGAACGAGGACGAAAGATCCACCAGATAGCTACGGAATCCGGTTGCGATCCGGTACTGTTGTGCGCGCAGCATTTGATTTGGTTGCCTTAGAATTTTAATCTTTGAATTTAAAAATATGATTGTGTTGGATTGATTTTAGGATGCTGTGAGGAAAGGATGTGAGGTTTTGGAGAAGTGCGAGGATATGGTCGGTAAGCTAGGATTGTTCTCATCGAATGAGACCAAAGATGATATCAGCACCGCCAATCTCAAGTATATTCTGGTAATTTATTGTTTAATGTTTGTAATTAGTGCTCTGTTTGGATGCTTAGAGAGTTGGAAATGGAAGTGGGGTTTACTTATTCGTTTTAAGCATGTTAATATTAAGGAAAAGAATGAGTTTTGTATGAAAAATTAGAATTTGGTATGTGTGGCAAATGATGCGGCACACAATGATGGCTGCTACTTACCAAAATCCGATGCCCGGCATCTATCTCATGCATAACAGTTTCTAATGGGTGTTGTATCAGTTACGATATTAGCTTTGTAAGCTTAGTGTTATTGCCAAGTAAAAGTGGGGTCAGTGAATGATCACTAATAATATGATCACATTATGATTTTGTTATGTTGAAAATTATGGTCTTGGTTTAAATGGTTGTGGCTGGTGTGATTGTGGAAAGGATTCAAGTTGTTTGTGGCAGTTTCTAATGATTCCTTTTTGTACAGGTGCCGTATTTTCTTGGCGAGCTGATTGAAAAAATTGCACAGGATGATAGGTTACAGATTCTTAAAGCTTCCCAGGCTAAATTGAAGGTAAATGACGTTCACTGATCTGAGGTGTGATTGGAGTTTTTACTTTAATCAACTTAGCAATTTGGGCATGATTGCTCTTTGTGGTTGTTTGTGTCCAGATTTATTGAAAGGTTGTGTTTTGTAGGAGTTTATTTCATTTTGTGAGATAATGGAACTTGTACCAGAAGAGGAGTTGGAAGCCGTTGCACAAGCCAAGCCAACTGCTTTCGCAGATCAAAGGGCCCGGAAGGTAGCTTTCATTCAGACTTTTTGACTTTTATCCTTCCTGATTCTGTTGTTAGCCCTTATTTCATTGTGCAAATTCATATGGCGTACGACATAGTTGTATGGCTGCTTACTAGATTTGTGCATGCATCCAGATTGCTCGGTTCAAACGTCAAAGAGCAGCAGAATCAAAACTTCAGGAAATAAAGGAGCGGAAGGAGAGGCGTGGGCGTTCGACTAGAGCAGCCGCTCCATCTGCTCCTGTTGAGGCTGGAGAGGAAGATGTGTTGGATGACGATGGAGAAGAAGAAAGGGAGGTTAGTTGTCATTTAATTTGAGGGCATGGAAGGCAATTTGCAAACGCTTTCCAAGCATATTCCTATCAGTGTACCCAGCATATGCTAAATGTTAAGACTGATATTGTAGGTTTCCTAAAGTAAATGAAGTTCAAATATGCCTATTACATGTCAAAACCAAAATTCTTATTTAGTTAGTTTCATTTTTTTAACATTGTTAAAGTTTGTGATTTCATGGGATCTGTGAATCTCATTCTTTCCTTTTCAAAACATTTCAGGCTTGGCTTACCACCATCTCATTGGCTGTTTGCAAGGTTTGTCTTATGTTTTGATACGATTTTCCGTTTGCAAGCTTCTGAAAATTGCCATTGAAGATAATACTTTCATTTTCTATACTAAAGGCTCTTGATCTGCTAGAGATGCTGAAGAAAGAGGAAGATATGCTTTCTGCTGTAAAAGAAAGACAATTAAAGGTATTATTAATACGGTCAATAAATGAGATGTTTGTTTACTATTTATTGTTTCTCCTGAGGTTTGCATTTCTCAGACCTGTTGGTTTTCACTGCTCTTTCTTAACTGATTACTCTGAAGCACATCCATTAGAAGAAATAATAATATTGAATTTTTAAACTTTTGTAATCTGAAAAAAAGTACTGGAAGATGTGAAATTTACAATGTCTATATCCATTGTTGTATGTTAATCTCAAGGTATTTATTGATAATTTTATAGATTAATCCCCAGTTTTTCTGTGACATCCACTTGGTAAATTGAGATTTCCTTAAACTTCAATTATTAATAAGCATTTGCTCGTTGTCCTTTATGTTCCCATCTTTTATCTTCTCAATACAGCCTGTGCTAATCTTAAATTGACCGTTAGGAAACTCTTACAGTGAACGTTTAATGGCTCATCCCTTTTGCGAATTCATTGCTATTTAGAGATTTGTGATTGGTCTTTTTTTTGGCATTGTACCATAAAATGCATAGAAATTTTTTTGGAGGACAGTAATTTTTTAATATGCCATGTCTTTGGTCCGGTGTGCTAATTTTAATATCAGTTTGCAAGATATTCGTTACTTCCGAGTGGTAAGCTACTTTATTGGTATAGAAATGTGCTTTGAATTATCTTGCCATTTGGCTCATGTGGAATTTGATAAAGGTGGATTAAAATTGTAGTCAAGCATGTGAAGTTCACAGTTGAAATGGTTACTTTTGTTGTGCCCCATAATTGACTGTGCTCTGTGCATGTCAATTACTAAGAATATAAATTGAGTGATCTGTTTCCTTGTCTTTTCAGGGAGGTGAGGAGGAATTTTCTGAGGTTGTCCTTGATGAGCGCTCCAAAAAAGCTGAATCTTGGCATCGTGATGCTGCTATTCGAGCTCAATACACAAAACCAGCACAGCCCATCACATGTGCTACTTTTGCACAGGATGTTCTAGAAGGAAGAGCCAAAGTCTCACAAGCACATGAGCACAAACACCAGCCAATGATATTTGGACCAGCAAGTCTTGTGGGTGGAGGCCTGACAAGTGAGAGGGAAAGGTTGGCAGCGCAGGTCTTCCAACCTATGCATAGGTATTTCTGCTTGTCAGACAACATAGAATGTTTTTTAAGGGATTTATTATTTGACTTTTTTTTTTGGTCGGGGGTTATGAACAAGAGGAAGGTGGTTTTACTTATTACAGCTCGTATGCCTTAAATATATTTCACTTATTGGAGCTCTTATGTCTTATGTCTTGGTTTTACTTATTGGAGTTCTTGTGCCTTAAATATATTTTATTAGAGTTCTTATGTCTTAAAATATTTATTATGTTATGCTTATATTGGTATCTGGTCATTTTCAAGTAAAGCTAACTAGAAATGTTCTATGGTAGGTTGCCGACCATGAGTATAGAGGAGGCTGGGCTGAAGGAGATGGAAATGATGAATAAATGGCAGGAGAGGAATGTTAAACTCATGGAAGAAGCCAATTCTGCTTGGTACAAGGACAATAGGAAATTGGGAACAAGTGAAAACGACAATGAAGATGATGATGATGATGCTGTACAGAAGGCAAGAGCATTTGATGACTGGAAAGATGATAATCCTCGGGGAGCTGGCAATAAGAAACTAACCCCATGTGGCTAAAAGATGCAAATTACTTTCAATATGTTACATGTATTCTCCTAAGCATGGAATAACTGTTGTAGTTTTGTATTTATAGATATTTAAGTATATTGGTTGCTGGTTTAATATGAAACTTTCATCGCACATAATGTATTTAAATGAATACGAGGATTAGAATATTTTGTTTCTGTGTAGATTTTGGCAAGATGTGTTGTGTTCCGACTCAGCTGTTGCATGATGCAATGCAATCATCTGGATCTGGATCTGGGAACATGATACAAACCTTGGAAAGGTTTGTAAGTATTGTTTTTAGTTTCCCATACATTCACTAGAAGTAGAATTCTGCAGTTTCTTGGATCTTCAACCAAGCTTCCAAGTTGGTTTCAGGGGTTTCAACAATCGAGAAGGGGCAACTTGGCTCCTTTGCAATGAGGGCGGGTATCTCCTCTGGAGCAGATTTCTGGGTTGTTCTATGTGGCTCTACTCGTTGTAATGTATTGGTAGATAGTAAAAATTTCAAAAATTTGATTTCTGACTTGAGCATTACAGGATGTTTCCATTACTCATGAAAAATATTACTGTATAATGGCATTTTTACTGGTCAAGAAAGCCATGTCAAAATGTATGGCCATTTGAATACTGTTAGTTTATAACCATAAATCTGCAGAGTGCTGTGACAATTTAGTTTCCAGCTGTCAACTTCACAGAGTTCAAATGTTTAGATACAATTCTGCAAGATATCGTATCCAGCTTTCAGAGATCAGCTGTTGTAATCAAGTGTGAAGCTGCAGCAATCTCTCTTTTTTTTCTCAGAAGCTTGCAGCAATCTTTTTACAGAAAAGCACAAGGCTTCAAGAGACGTCATAAAACTTGTCACTATTACATTCTTTCCCATTCGAAGAGGGCAAGATCCTGCTCTACCCAATCAATAATTTCAACATGCATAAAAGATCGATATGCTCATTCGCGATATGTTAAAAGGATAAATTGCTCATCACGCAACGAGGACCAATATTCAAAAACCAATCGTTCTAGCAAAGAATGCATTGGCGTATCATTTATTTCCATGCTCTCTGTAAGATGTTAATATTAGAATTTTCACCTGCATCAGCACGTTGTTAATTCTGTTCGAAAGAGCAAAAGTAACCTTCACACGCACAAGCCACAATACTGGAATAATAAAGAGTGATACCCCATACATTCTATATGAACTCTACCCCCACAACTGATGCCGGATGGGTCAGTGTACTATCACTGCCACATGTCTAACATTTTCGAAAATAAAGGAAACCAAATATCATGAGACATATAGTTAGTAATATAATACTGTCAATTGTATGACTAGAGTTCGAACATGAGTTTGTAATACCTAGCATTATTGAATAATAGAACCCCTTGCTTGCATCATAAGTGTAGAAGGATATATAATCATAAAACTTAAGAGTTCTGTCAATGCATAACTAGTAGTCGCACCTAATGATTGAATATTCCAGACTTTTAAGTATCTACATAGGGCTTTATAAATAACAAATAAAACTTTAGATGAGAGATTTTAATCTGACTTTGATGGCAGAGCTCAATATGGTATCTGAAATCACACATAAACACAAAGGATTTTCTGTCTCATAAGCTTAACAATCAAACAGTTTTTGTCCTATACCTTAACAATCAGTCACCACCGATCAAAAAACAGTAACAACAATTTAAATATATGAAACCTTCATTGCACTCAAATAAAACCTTCTTGCTTTGCTGTTCCAAGAGTCTCCGCTAGTTGAACCCCATCCAGTAGACTCCCTGTTTCGCTCATCCCCCTCCTCAGTTGTTTGATTGGGATACTACTACCTAGGTTCCTAAACTTGGAATGGATGGTGGAGCATAGGTGGCAAGCAGTTATATGGATACGGTGCTTGGACTGATTACAAAAGAGTGAAAGATGAGAAAGGAAATACAGAAGGGAAGAGGAGGAATTTATCACAGTTTTTTATCATCCCCTACCAAAGGTGGTTGACCATCATTATATCAATGCCACACCATAAGAATTATGAAGAACAATATTAAATCAACATTGCAACAGAAAATATCTACATAACTATGCTATGCCGACCTATAATATCTAACTTAGCCCTGTTTCATCATTTCTCATCCGTAAACCTCCAATAAAACTAAATTGACAAAGTATCATTAAAATATTTGACCAATTCATAATCATGCAACAAAGAAACATAGAAGACCATGCCTGCATAGGTTTTACCTGTAGCCAATAGATACACACAGTTTAGTCCATTACAAGTAACTATGCAAGTCAAGAACTGTAAAAGAAGCGCTACTTGACTTGCCTGACATAACACAGCAAATCATTGATTAAAGAAACTAAGAATATTACCAGTAGAAGCCGAATACACACCGCAAGAACTCATGAACAACATTTACTCTTAGCAATATCATAACAAATATATTCCTCTCATCACCATGCATTCTTTTTTTGTTACAGATGTAGAATCCTCAATCAAGTAGAAAGTAAATCACCCATTTACAACAAGAAGAACCCATAAAAGAAAAAAAACAAACTCAACCATTGATGCACCGGAAACCCCTGCAAACCCACAACCAAATCCCAAATAGCACGGCACATACAAACAAGTCCAGCCCCAAAACAATCCAAACATGTTTTTTCCAAATCTGCTTTGCCTTCTGTCGATGATCACCCGAATACAGTGCATTCTTTTGCACTGTCACATCATCACAGACATCGACCTTCTTCTCCTCATTAACATCACTAAATTCCCGACTCATAGCCTCGCTCTCGCCATTCGATCTCTTCTTTTTCTTCAGCCCTTTACACGGCTCCCCAAGCAACGGAGCCAGCACCGTCCTCCTGCTTTTAGATGAATCAACACTGGAACTGCGACCATCTTTTGACCCACTCCTTGAAGAACTCGAGAAACCCAAATCCAAACCCATTATTTCACAGAAAACCGCATCGAAATGAGCTTGAAAGCAGTGATTGCTGACATTATCAAAATTCAAGATCGACCTAGTTTCAAAAATCTCCTCAAAAGCAGACTTAACCCGATTCAGGAACCAAAACGACTCTCCTTTGTGAAGATCTTCATCATGGATGACAAAATAGGTAAGAGGGCCATTGATTAAAAAGGCATAAGTTCTTTTGCAAACTGTATGGGAGAACATTAAATGATGTCGTGGGGTCTTATCAATGCATTCTTGGGCTAAAGTTTCTGATATCGTAGGCTCTTTTGATGAAAATTCCCCAAGAATTATTGACCCTTTTGCAAAACATGCATAAAAAACCAAACCAGGATTCGAAATCATCGATTTATGCTTTACAATAAAGAAAATCAAACAATTAAAGGGTTAATGTCATACATTCAAAACTCCGCAAAGAATCATATACAACATCAAAATTGTAAAAAACTTGATAAGTTTGTCAATGGATTTTGATTCAAGAAAAAACACATACATAACCTTTGCAAAAGAAAAAAGAAGAAATAAAAAAAGAAGCTTTTTTTATATTTTTTTTTCCAAATTTTCTCTCAATCATGGTATTTTTTCCATTTTCCTCATATTCAGAATTGAGATTCCAAAGCCGGATCTGTTGCAAGAACGGGAAAGAATAACCGCTCTCTACGAACTTGCCCTTCCAGGCAATTTGTTATTATAGTTTGGGATAATAACATTGAGCTCCTTACTGTTCTAACGTTTTTACAAATAATAGCTTACTATTTTCATTTGTATCCAAGAGAGGCATAAGCGGAAAGCGGCCCCATTGAAATGACCTGAATATCCTCGTGGTGCGCGTTGATTACCGTTAAGCAATTTGGTCATTTCAATAGGGTCAGGGATCTACTCTTGCTGATAATGATTGCTTCTTTTGTTTTTTTTTTTTGAAAGGATAATGATTGCTTCTTTAGTTCGCTTCCAAAGCGTTTAACGTGGGGAGAATCCATCGGGGTGATCTCTGAGTTCTGTGTTAGTGATATTACGTTAATGCCCTTATATTTTATATGATTTTGTCTGTTTTTGTATGAAGTGCTAACTGCTAAGTGCTAACGTGTAGTCTGATTATTATGTATGATTTTGACTTTTCGGTCTTGGGATAATTTTCACACGGTAGCCCCATATTTGCTTAAATTTGAAAAAAGCTCCACAGATATTAATGAAAATATCATGAAACACCTCAAATGTTTCTAAAACACCGTTAAGAAAAAGGGCAAAACTATGTTGCTACTTGCCGCCGGGGTGAGCAACCCTCCCCTTTGGCTTTTTATTTTGAGTTAATTACACATTTACCTGTAATTCTTGTTTTGTTGTGAAATTACAAATAAATAAGATATTTTTAAAGTTTGGCTTATTAGCTACCGTTATGTTAATTTTTTAGACTTAAACAAAAGAGTGAGGCTATTTTCTTTTTCTTTTTTAATTATTAAATCACACTCCCATCATCAAAGTTAAAAAAATAAAAATAAAAATTTACTCTATAGACCTATCTAAATGTTAAATATATATTTACTAAAATAATTTTTTATTCTTACTAAATAAATTAATTAAATCCATATATAAAAATTAATTAAATTATTTACTTGCCCAATTGTTTCATTTCCATATCTCTAACAATTAGCAATTGGAATCTATCACTGACCCAAAGTTATTGAAATAAGATGTGAAAAGAATTATGAAATAAGTGTGGAGCATAAAATGACTTTACCTTTAAATATTAAAAAACTTATAGACTTAGGTGGCGTTTGTTTTTTTGTCTGAAATCTAAATAGACCTGAATTAATCTGAATTCTGAATAAATCTGAATATCTGAATCTGAATAATATGTTTATTTTTTTGTCTGAATCTCGAAAAATAAGTATTAAGTTGTTTGTTTTTTTTAACTTAAAAAGCTGAAAATATGTACTTTTACATTTGTATCCTTATTAAATTTGAATGTCAAATAAATAATAAATTAAATACCACGATATTTTAACATTTATAAGTAAAACTATATTCAAGTGAATACATAATTTTTTAGAATTTTAATATATAAAATACCATAAATTTTAAATTTTATCGTATATAATATAAGAAAGAAAAAATAGGGATATTTTTATATGGGGTAAATGTCTATGTGTGAGTTTTGGGATAGACATGAAAAATAAATTATAAAACAGGGATATTTTTGACATTAGCAAGTAATTGACTTAATTCAGATTTCTCCATAAAGTAAAAAGCTAAAAAAATTGACTTATTTTATTAAGTCAAAATTATCTAAAAAGTCTCATTAAGTTATAAAAACAAACACCTCTAATTAACTTAATTAATTAAATTAAGTCACTTTAAGTCATTAAGTTAAAAAACAAACACCACCTTACTCATCAGGTTCTATGTGTAGGAATCAAATAAATTACTTTTTTATTTTTACCCATTTTTGACACCTTCTTTCAAAAAACACATTACTAATAATATTTGTAAATCAATATGTTTCTATTACATATTCAAATTATTGATTGTATATTATTATAAAACAGAAAGAATATTAACTATAAATTAAGAAAATAAAATTAAATTCATACTCACATTTATCATACAATAGGGTCTGTAATTAATATATAGGTTTACAATGTATTAAATTAATTACTTAATGAGAAACAATATCACTATGAATGTATTAACACAAATGTAAGAATAAGTCATTTTAATGGTGAAATTAACTAGATCAATAGACTTAAGTGTAAAAATATAAAAATATGATAGACTTACGTGTCAAAATTTTAATCTTTTTGCTTTTTTAATTTTGTAGCAAGTGTCGGGGACTATAACAAGTGTTGGTGACTATAATATTAAGGGAGCTGCTACCTTACGTTAAACGTAAGGTACATCTTTCTCTACAGCAATGAGTCCCATTAGGACTCACTTTTCAACTGTGTGAGAGGATTGTATCTTACGTTAAACGTAAGGTAGGCAAACCCTAATATTAATAGCCCGACAGAAACATCTTAGAACTATTTTTGGGCTAGATCTTAATAGTGAAGGATTAGAAAAGACGAAAAAAAAATGGTTGTTTGTTACCCATGCGGCAACATAACTGGACATGAGAGCACAAATAATAAAAATTTTATGCAAAGAGAAAAACATAAACTTCAACTAAAAACATTAAGTGGAGGTAGTCTTCCTTATTTAGTAAGTATAATTGGAGTAAACATTCCTCAAATATTATGTGAACCTCGACAAATGCATTGGAGGGTATTTTCTTTCTTAATTATAATATATAATTGAATGAATGTAATCTTCTTCCTTACCAAGTATGAGTGTAGTAGATATCTCTCGAATATTAGTGAGAATTAAAAATTTAGGTAATGCTTCATAAGAATATAATAAAACTAGTTCTAGTAATAGTCAATTTGTAAATATCAATTATAATTTCATGTAATATGAATTGTAGTATGAGTAATAATCTCATGTAATCAAAATAAAATAAAACATAAGACATAAACAATAGCAAATGAATGTCAATTTACTCATTTAATTGAAAAAAATAAAATAAACCAGCACCGATACATCAATGTATTTCAACACTCTGTTTGTGCTCTCTCTCTCTCTCTCTCTCTCTCTCTCAATCTTATAATGTGAAAGATTTAGGCCCTTGAAATTTTATAGAATTTACTAATATTCACTTTAATGCATATTTTTATCAACATCTCTAATGAGATGTTGATTTATCCATTTTATTTATATTTAATAAATATTTAATTTGTAAATATTGACTTTTTTTTAATCCTCACCAACCATTTATAGAAGCACTCAATTGAAAATCTATATATGCTTAAGAAAAAAGAACATTGTTTTTTACAATATTTTCTAAATCTCCTTCACAATAGTTCCAATATGCAGAAACGTGACAAATTGTATAAACTTCTTTAACTTTATTGTCACAACAGTCATAATCAAACTTTAGGACTTGCATTAAAAAAAAAAAAATTCTCTAAGTCTGCAAATTGATCCCTTTCTTCTCATTCAAACATGCAATACCAAAACTCAACTCAAGAGCACACTTTCTCATTACTTTGAAATTAAGCTCAATGTTGTCCGCATGGCAATTCCTAGCATTTAGGAAACATGAGTACATCCAAAAATTCATTAATGATGCTATTATAGGGCACATGGAAAATTCAAAAATAATTAAGATTCTTTTCTTATCTGCATGAAACCCACTTCATTATTCTTTTCCATTGATCATGCAACAAGAGATGCTCATAAGATCACACTCTTAACCTTAAATACAAAAACAAAATCCCAAAAAACAACACCAATATTTTGTTCTCTCAAGTCTTAACAAGTAACATTTAGACAAAATGGAAGCAAATGCCACGCGCAAGGGCTTCTTGTCTATTACGAGTTTTTAAAGCTAAACAGCTTGGCACTTGTCACAAGAATATCACTGATTCTTTACCTTGATATAAAATAAAATACACGATTTTCATACTGTATATAATAAAAAACAAAGAACTTGGTCAACGTGGTCACTTGTGGAATTTTGTAAACTATACCGGCTCAAAAAAAAAAAAAAAAGACCAAAATGAATATAAAACCTCATACCCACCTAGCATTTTGACAAGAATAAATTTTTCCTGGAAGCAATGTTCAAGCTGATATTACCGGGACCAGCACCACTATGTATGAAGACATAAATCTTTCATTTTACTTTTCTGTTTCACTTCTTTCTTATTGTTTACCTCAGTGAATGTAGGGAGGATCAATGGAGGCCCATTCGAAAACCTGTTCATACTGTATCGCAGCATTTTCCCACGTGTAATCCTTTTCCATGCCTCTCCTCATCAATCCTTCCCAAGATGACTTGTGTTCTCTGTAAGTCCGTATTGCAAATCTTAATGCCTATAAAATGACTCACCAATGGTTAGAAATAGATTAAGCCATAAAGATAAATTATATATAAAAGGAATAAACCATTTATCATATTAGTTGATTTCCATCATTTCATTGTGTTTATGTTACCAATTTAATAATACCCAAATGATTATTGTAGCCATCATTTTCGTTTACTCACTGATTATCAGATGTTTTCACCGGATTCATACTTTAGTATCAATAAACTTACCGTCAACATGCTTTCTTCTGATAGTGGCAAAAAGGACCACCTGTCAGTGTCATTTACAGCAATGTAAGCAAAAATATTTGAAGAACACAATTACGGTATCTAAATATACAAGAAAACCTCTCTGGCCATCATTTAATATCTTCTGGACATTCAAAAAGCGCTTGCTTCACATTCATGATAGATAGTTATTCATTTAATTTTAATAATTAAACTAGATAAGCGTATCTTAATAAAAAATTTTTCGCTCCCTTTTGTAAAACCTCTGTATGCTTTAGTAACAATTACATCATGAGATTTTCAACATATGATTAACTCTTTCAGATTTCTACTGATCTTGTACAGCAAAAAGTTAACTTAACAAACGTTCTACAAATAATAAACATCTCTCAAGGAAGCAATTTGTTTCTATGCCAGAGGGCTTAGCTCAGAAGTAGACTTATAACTCTGTTTAGTGTTTCAATACCCATTAATCTCGCACCCCATTGTAAGTCATGAATGTGTTTAGCTTTGAAATTTTCTAAGAAAAAGATATAGCCATATGATTCTTGTTTCAGATAGAATTTGTCCAATCGACATCAAACAAGCCAAGAGCTTAAGGACAGATACTTACCCTGTACCTTCACCCCTGCCTTCTCGAGCAAATGGATTGAAGTTTTCCACTGTATCCTAGAATAGGTAGTTGTATTAAATACACAAGCCATTTGTATATGTAAAAAGCTTCCCCTATCGGACGTCTGCATTCTCTTAAAATTCAGACCTCAAGTCTCTATATAGAATTGCTAAAAAACGAAAAAAAGCTTTCATTCTAGTGCGCTAGTTATGCAACTTTATACACAAAGAGTTGTGTGCAAACGTTTTACTTTTACAAACTCTTTCTATGCATAATTGCCCTTTTGGACTTTGAAAAAATGCAGACGTCACAAGAGAGGACTATACATGTATCTAAAACACTTAATGTCATGGATGCTTGAACTCACTCGAAGTCCTCCAGTGGCATGAACTACTGGTATAGTTCCGTATCTCATTGCATACAATTGATTTAGTCCACATGGCTCAAATCTTGAAGGCATCAACAGTATGTCACATCTGTCCATTCCAAAACTTCAATGTCACCGGTATCCTTAACAAACACATTAACTATGAAGGTAAATTTTGAGTTACCCAGCAGTGATCCTATGAGAAATTGGCACATTGAATCCAACCCAACCACGATACTTGTCTTTGTAAGTTGCCTCTGTGTCTCTCATCCAGCTCTCAAATTGAGGATCCCCAGAACCAAGCATGACCTGAAACATCTTGGAAGCTTGAGTTGGCTTAAAGAGATATATAATCCACAGCGATCCTAATGAAGGGATAAAATAGAGAACAACTTACATAAGCATGCACAGACATCGCTGTTCTCTCTACAGAGGTTTCAGGAATTAATTATTTTAAACTTACTCAAATTTAAGTTGGGTACTTTATTTTATTTTTCTTTTTTAATGTCAAAGAATATTATTTAGTTTACGGAGTTTCAATTTAGAGAAAATTAGATACATAGATACTTCATGGAAATGAGATCAAGGTGAAAGGCAAAAATAGAAATAATAAACAACTTAAAATCCACTATCTTAGTCCTTAAGATAAACTCACACTCATAATTTTAGTAAGAAACCATTTTCTGGTCAATAAACAAGTTAAGAGGGTAATTTTTATCTTAAAAAATTTATAAACAAAAAAAAACTCACGCACAAATTGAATATCGTCTGCCAAGATCTCTGGGGCTGCCAAGCGAATCAGGTCAATGCCTTTTTGGTAATCCAATCTTCCAATAAATCCAATCTACAAAATCAAACTAAAACAACAATTAAAGGTACATATATATTTTTTCTACAAAATTCAAGAGGAAAGTGAAATTTTTGTCCTACCAGGGGACAATCAGGCCGAATGGGAAGGCCAAGTTCCTTCTGCAAAGCAATCTTGCACTGAACCTGTAATGTATAAACACCTGTGTTAAAGAAGCATGCTGCAAAACAGTAGGTGTAGAAACAAGAGATTAAACCAGTGGATATTGAAACATGAGATTAAACCACCTTTCCGGAGAGATCGTCAATTGAGTAATGGGATGCAATGTGCTCATCTGAAGATGGATTCCACTCAGTTATATCAATGCCATTTGTGATTCCTGACAATAATAACATATGTTAATTGAAGAAACTGCAAGTGCCAATATACATTTATTCACATGCACTCCATGAAATTTACTCTTCATGAAGACACGAAGAGAGATCCTGCATTTGACCAAAAGCATCATTGTGTCCTAGTTAATATCTATTGCTGTTCCCAATACAGATATCCACAAAGGTGAGGTTCCATCAAACTAAGGAATCCTGGAGGACCTTTAAGTTTGTAGATACCTAGCAACCTTAGACAAACTCTGCACTATTCAACAACCTTATGTTAAATTGTAGTTATAAAACACATACCATTCAGAACACTCTTTCGACTGCTTAATATCTCATGTAAGCCATATCCGCCTTCAACAGTTGTTATTTCCCATGAATAACCCTGCAATTAGCAAAAATAACAATGACCTAAATGTGATACAGTCAATGAAATATAAAGCACTTCTGACTGCATATGATGGACCCATCAAATAAACTTTCTAATTCAAATCTTGAAAATAAAAGTGCTAAAATATCACAAGTAGATTATCATAGACAACTAAGAGATAGGAACCTGATAGATCGTCAAATTAGAAATCCAAATGTGGAAAGAAGATATGCAAGACTAATGACCTTGCTCACTGTAAGTAATCGATCAGCTGTGACAATTGCACCCTTCAGAACATTGACAGCTTCACCAGTATCAAGAGCATGTGTCCTAGCCCAAGTGGGAAACACCCATTCCAGTGCCCCATACCATTCTGAAGGTAGTCCCAAATTCTTGTAAGTTGCAGCAGGTTCAACACCCTTTCATATGTAGAAAAATAAATATTTGAGATTACCATTTGAGACATGAACTTTCGTACATCATAAGAATTTATAGAAAGGGGTTTATGAACCACAAGCATAGGTGGCAATTTAAGTAACATTGAAGGAACAGCATGGAGAGAGTTGATCACAAAAGCACCTGATGTGAAAGGTTATGTATTACAAGGATACTTCGAGCATCCTTATAGACTCCATGTGGACGATACTTTGAAGCTAAAAGCCTGAACCAAGACAGGAAAAATCAGAACCAACTTTGGCAGAGATTTTAACATCCTATATAAATCAAAATTTCCAATAAGAAATGGGAGGGAAAAAGAAAAAACCTACTATCCATTTAATGAGATAATTGAAAAAACAATTAATTGATACGTGGCCCAGACATGAAAAATCTTTCAAGTACAAAATTTTTAAATGCTTTTACAATGACAAGCTCACAACAACTTAGTTACCAAAACAGTTTCCTACTTCCACTGATGAGGGATAAAGAGATGGATTGTGTTTAGTAAAAGTTTGCTAATGTTTAAATAAGGGAAAGAGCGATAAAAGTGCAATAGGCTACATTGAAAAAGGAAGGGGTTCAATAATGGGGCAAAACTTGATAAAGAAACCGTAAGGCTCTTTTCCTAATATTTACTGAAAAATTAATCAAAAATCAACTAATCGATCAGTAAATGCAAATAAAGCACTGATTTAGAAGAAAACCACTTACACCGGCACAAGCCCAGCATGCCAATCATTCACAAGGAAAAGACATTTTTCACCATATGTAAAACCCCCCAATGGAAGCACCAATGGAGCTTCACATGCTGCATAACAAAGTAAAGTGTACCGAAACTGTAAAACCAGATGAGAAAACAGCTCGTCATTGTTTGAGAAAAAAAATCATTGTTTGCTTCATAAATCCCAACACGCCTACTAGATTAAAAACATACCTGGTTATCACCGAAAGCACCATTTATATCCCCATAAGGGTTTCCAGGTCTGTGATATGAAGGGTGGTCCACGAAAACCTACAAAAGGGGAATGTGCTCATCGTCATAGGAGTAATTCTATGACTTGAACAGTATTAGGAACATGTGAATTAGTTTCTACATATTTGTCAATGAAAGCCTACAGAAATCCTTACCCAGTCAACACCTTCTCTATATTCATGGAAGAAAGCAATCTCTTGTTCTCCACCAAAACAACATATCTTCATGCAACATCCTAAATCTTTAGCAAGAGTGAAATTCTCGTCTGCGGCAGTGCCATTCAAGTATCTAGGAGAGACAACCATCACGCGATGTCCTCGGGCAGCTAATGCTACAGGCAAAGAACCACAAACATCTCCTAGTCCACCTGTTTTTGAATAAGGTGCCGCCTCAGCAGTGACAAAGACAATATTGTAGCTCACTCGAGTTTGAGCTTTGTCTTCTCCTTCAACATCCTCAATTTTCTTTACCCCATAACCATCTATGTCTTTACTAGAGTCAATGACTTCATGGTCTCCTGTAGGTCAAGTTTATATTTGCAATCAGAATTTCCAGTTCTTTAGTTTCCGCAACAAACGTCAATAAAATGCAGATCGGTATATTCAAGAGGAAATTCAAACTCAGAAGGACTGGAAGCTGCCAAAATTCACCAGAAAGTTACACCAAGTTCACTGTATATGTTGGGTGCAACCTTCCAATACAAAATCTTGTATTTCCCAAACAAGTCTCTGAATATCTATACCTATCAAGTTCTGTAAAGCAAAAATTTCAACAACTCAAAATAATTCAATAACATCTTAAAAGAATTTCTGATTTTTCCATGAAGTTGTAGTTAATTTTCTCCCAATTATCGACTGATCAGTCCCTTTGTTGGCCTCTTGAATCTTCCTGTGGGGCTACACTTGGGCCCACAGCATTAGGCAATTGCCCAATGAATTTCAATTCTAAATATGAAATAAAGATGAGGCTCAGTAAGCTAGTCGGAGTAACTTGCTCCATGGATAATAAGTGCTAGGCTTCAATTACTGGATATATTGTCCATTATCAAAATTTAAGATTCTGGTACAGGAACTTCAGATTTGAAAATGACTCCAAAAAAGCAAAATTTTGTCTGCTAATAAGTAAAGTCAATTAGTCAAATAAGGAGAACATAATCAGAAAAGTAAGACGAAATAAGTGAAAAAGCAACCGTTTGAATATTACAAAATGATTAGCAAATCAAAGCAGATTCCAAAACTGAAGAACAAGAAATTCGAAAAACACTAAAAAGCAAGCCATTGAAAAAAAAAAAAAAAACAAAGAGTTCAAAGATTGCAAAATTGAAAACAAAGCAAAATGAACATACCCGAAGGAGGAATAAAGTGAAAACCGATAACCAAACCAGAACCGTCCTTTTCTTGACCCAATAAATACCCGGGCTTATTCTCGTCTTTTTCATCTTCAACTGGAGGAGAAGAGCTATCGTGAGAACTTATATTACCAGAAACAGCGTCAGTCCCGCCACTGCTACTGCCACTGCCGGTGCTGGCATTGGTGAACGACCTTCTAATCATCAAGAAGCCATTTTTGGTAGCCTTTTTGGATAAAGGAGGAAACCCCAGCTGGGTTGTTGCTCTGAAACGAGTGGTGCCAGCTTTGGCTGCAGTATTGAGAAATGATTTCCATGACAGTAAACGAGTGACTTGCAGAGACTCCATGAGAATGAGAGTCTGCAGAGAGAGAGAGAGAGAGAAAATGAGGAGCCAGAAGACTCAAAAAGGAAAATGAAAGCGATCCATGGGACTCGCTAAATTTGAGAGTCGAATAAAAATCTCTTAAAGTGCGACAGTTGTAAATTGTAACAAAAGAGGAGAGAACACTTGTTGATTGTTTGATCAGCTACAGACCTCATATGCCATTATAACTTCTGAATCCATTTTTTTACATTATTTTATTACAATCACAAATATTATTTTTTTATCAAATTGGTCACTAGCCAAGTATCCATTATTTATGAATAATAGGATGATTTAGGTATGATGATTTTTCTCCATGTGACGGTAAATGGAAGTAAGTAAGAAAAATTATTCTTTCAATTTGAATCAATTTAATGAAAAGTTGTCACTACTCATGAATTCTAATAATTGTTCTCATAGTCAAATATAATATTATTTTGTTCTTTAAAATTTTCGACAGGCAGGAATTCTCCCCTTTTAATCAATTTTTTTAATTTTTGTTTTGAGTTTTTTCTTTAATTATAATTTTGTCTTACATCTCAAGTTTTTTTTTAGGACCTTCTAATGGTGTCACTTTGGTGCTCGGATTAAAAATGAACATTTTATGATAGAGTTGGTTATGTTGACTTTGATGATGGTGTATGGAAGTTCTCATAGCCTAGGTGGAAGCTTGTTGTGTAAGCTATTTGGCAAATTACTTTTCAATAACAGCTTCTTGTGATTTTATTTTACTTTTGGTGTTATTATTTTTTCTTTTTTATTATGCTCTTGGTTCGATTAAGTTATCAAATTTTATCTCTAAGTTTCTATATTTAGATTTTAAAATGTGGTGGTATTGTTGTGTTGTCCTAGCATGCATTATAGTGATTTTTTTATTTTTTTATTTAAATGTAGTCTTTACATATGCTAGATGAGTTGGGTAGACTAGATAGGACCAATAAAAATTATCCTATGTGCCATTAGATTTTAGTATGTGTGGTGTTTCTCTATTTGGTTATAAAGAATTCATAATGAATATAATTATTGTTTATATAGCTAGATATTATCCTAATTAAATCTTAAATTTTAGGTATTGTTCAAGATGTTATATTTGAATATGATATAGTCATTACATACTATTACATACTAAGATATATAAAAATCTCATATGTCATTAGACATTAGATTCTAGTGTGTGTAGTTCAAAGTTAATATTCATATAGTTAGATATTATCCTGACTAAATCTTAAATTTAGGTATTGTTCAAAGCGTTATATTTGAGTCTAATATAGTCTATTACCAGCTTATTGGCCAATTTGATGTTTTTAATGCAATACCGGATCCGTCATTACTAATCTTCAAAAATAAAAATGACTTAGGTACCTATTTGATATAAGTGGTAAACATATTGTCCTTATTTCAGAAATCGTAATTATATTAGGGATTAGATGTTATTACATTTGTGACTTGTGAGATCCCTGAAAAGCGCGAATCCCCCGAGATAATCCTCTGCGAAGCATTTTAGAGTTGGGAACTCTAAGTAGGCCAATCATTATTGCCAAATTAAGTGGAGGAAAAGGAAATGTTTTCGTGGCGGATTTTGAGTGGTGTTCTTGTCATGATTAGATTTGAGTGATTTATGGTATACGAACACTGAAGGTTTATTAGCACAACTAGATCTTGCCAGAAGGAGTAGATGACGTGGCGAAATCAGAGTGGAGCACTTAAAAGACGAAACACTTGTTTGGCTCATGAAGATTGCTTTCAGACTGCCCACCTGAAGCCGTATTCAAAAATGAAAATTGCACCGTCTTGATTGGCTTACTCGTTCTTATGGTACTCTTTGAACCATAAGCCGTTGACTTGAAGTCGAAAAATATCTAATAACGACAAAAATTTGTATGGGCATGCAATTAGCACACAAACTGTGTTGTGCTACGTAAAATCAATCTTCATCAATTAGACTTGTAAGCCTTATGCATCCATATGTATCTTATCTGCCTTTATTGATATTTGGAGGTATATTATTTATATTTTATTCCATTTTGTACCAAAGAAAATATTGTAAACAAATCCTGTGTCAAGTAAACTCGAGTTACTTTTTATGATTGAGTAGTGCCATTGGCATACGGCTGCCTTCCTTAAAAACAACCTGTAATTTTGAAACCCCAATTTAATTTCGAAACTAACCCCACTCTTCTTCTTCAACACATGAGCTCTCTCTCTCTCTACTTTTTTTTATATATATATTAAAATGACACCCACTTCAGTGTCAAGTACACTATAATAACAAAAACAAATACCCTTTAAACGGATTAAAGGGAAAGAAAAAGTAAAATCTCAACAAGCAATTACAACCCCATAACAACATCTAGTCTTCACTAGCGAATTCACCTCCTTGCTTGTTATGGTTCCTTGGTTTCTTGATTTCGTTCTCGTAAGTCTTAATGATTATTATTTTTTTTTTTGTAAAGTTTGAGATCTTAACAAAAGAAAAAGAAAATCTACCTTTTCTTCTTTCTGTTTTTATTGATATCTTATACTAGTTAACAAGTTTGATTTTTTTTTAATTATATGAAACTATTGCTCATATTATAACTCATATTATATGAGAATATTATATCTTATCTAGCACTACCCATATTTTTACCCTTTCGAATAATCGAGAGATATCTACTTCACTCATATTTAAAAGGAAAAAAAATTGTCTTCACTCATAATTGAGGAAAAAAATTAAATCCCCACAAACCTATATAATATTAGAGGGACATCTATAAATCTCTCTAATATTCGATGGATGTTAACTTCACTCACATTTCGAAAGGAAGAAAACTGTCTTCACTCATAATTGAGGAATCAAATCCTCACAATGCATTGCTCTTACAATTATGAGGGAGCAGCTCTGACCGCTTGGCCACAGGCCAATTAACGAATTTGAAATTTAATTGTGAAAAAGTGAATTTGTTTGTTCTACATTAAATCAATAAGATTAGATTTGAGAAATAAAAGGATACAAATAGCCAAATTCTACAAGTAAATTTGAAGGAAGAGAATTAAAAAAAAAACAAAGGTAAACAAATGAGGGTAATTTTAAAATTAACGTGGGTTTTTGAGAAGTGATGTATATGTAAAATATTTAAGAGATGTACTTAGAAAAGAGGGTTTTTATCTTTGAAAATTAGAGAGGTGCCAATAGCTCCACTGGATTATATTTATAGACCTTAATTGAAAGGCGTTAACGATAAGTCATGCTATTAACACCCCTTTCATTATTCTTTCATTTTATACTTAAGGACAAAACAAATCTAATAAACTCAACTTGTATTTTATCTCTCTTCAAATATTTTATTCTCTGTCTCTCTCTCTTTAAGTCCGCGTAGACGTCTTTGCATTCATAAAAAATTACAAGGAGTTGAAAGACAAATTATATGTGTTTATTTAGTTAAAAAAAGGGTAATTTTGGTATGAAAATGAGTTTAATTTAGGATAATTTTCAATTGAGTCCTCATTATTTCTAAAAAAAAAATTCAGAGATCAGAAGTTTACTAAATGAATCATTTAAATCCTTTCAAGTACAAACTAATGTCATTCAAGTCCTTAACTTAACTCTTCAGTTAGAAATATTAACAATGTTGAGGACATTTTAGTAAAAGAACAATTGAACCCTTCCTTACTCTTTTATTTTTGACAGGTGGCAATAGTTTGCTTACAGGTGGCAATAGTTTAAAGTAAAGTCAATTAACCTAACCAAATTAAAGTTCTTTCAAACAAAAAAAAAAAACCTACAGAAACTGCCGTATTCTTTGTGTAAGAGGAGAGATCGAGAGAATGTGGGATGACGCCAAAAATGTTGTATAAATCTACTGTGATTTTGACCAAAGCTTTGTTAACATTGGTTGAGTTCAAGTATTGGAGAGAACCTGAGTTTAAAGGTTAGTAACTCTAATTTTTTAGTGATTTTTGCAAGCATTTTCTGATAAAATTGTTTCCATATTTAGTGATCTTTGTGAAAAATTAGGTTTTTCAAGTCTATTTTTCTAAATGACAAATTATGTTTAATTATTGGTGGATTTTTTTTATTGAATGTTGTATTTTGTTAATATACTTTTTTTAATTTGCTCTTTATATAATAATTAGACCAAATACACCATATTTATATATGTATTTATTGAACTTATTTTGCCTATTTTATGGGCTTTCTTGAGTTGTTGTATACGTACAATATTTCATTTCAACCAATTGGTATCGTTATATTAATAAGATTGAATTCATTGTATTTGCTTCTTTGTTCATGTAAAATTGAATTCTATGTGTTATTATGAGTGGTAATTTTTATATATATTAGACTAAATTCTCTATAGTTGCTGGGTTATTTTTTCTTTTCATTTTTTATTTTTATATGTTTTAGATTGAATTTGCTTTTGTACTTTTTTTAACCGAGTTACATGTATATTTCATTTAGGTTGAGTTTTTTATTCTTTGCTAAATAAAATTGTATTAGTTTAGCTATTTTTTGATGCAAGACTTTTTTTTTTTAAATTGATGTAGGTAGCCATGTTACCTTTTTTTTTGTTGGTTAAAATTAATGGGGTGGTGTATGAGATAGGATATAGGGACCCAAAGGAATATAAGATTATTAGGTTGTTTCATGAAATTCTAGTAGTCATAGTTAAGTATGGACACAATGAAATGGATTTGATTGAAATTTCTGTTGTGTTGCCATGGACTACAAGTAGGCAGAGGAAGCTAATTTCAAATGATAGTGAATTGTATTTGATTTTTGAGTTCTTTACCAATAGTTGTCCTGTTATTGAGTTTGAGGTGCACACTGGGTCATGTGGTTAATTGTGTCATGAAAGTTTTGTAATAGGATCTGAAAATCCTATCAATATAGGTGTTAGTATGGGTAGTGATAAGTTTGAAAAACTCAGTGAGGATGGCTTTATCGGAGGGTACTCATTTGATGAAGAGAATGGTCTCTCACAAATGTATGAATCCATTGTTGATAATGAGTGGCAACCAATTCTAAATGGTTCAGTTAGTCTAAAAGTAGGAAATACCTTTGAATCTGTTGCATTATTAAGAGAGGTTATAGTGAAATATGCAATCCAAGAGGGTTTTGAGTTAAATAGGATTAAAAATGATGGTGTTAGGCATACTTGTTGTTGTGTCAATCCAAAATGCACTTGGAAACTTCATGCTTCATCGATGGTTGATGGGATAACTTTTAAAATTATGTATATTAAAGGGAAACATGATTGCCAGATTAAATTAGTTAACAAAGATGCAACATCACCTTGGATAACTAAAGTTTGTGCTGAACTTATTCAAACTAACCAAGGAGTTGGTGTAAATGTCATAAGGAGCGAGTTAAAAGATAAACATGGGATTGAATGTAACAAACAAAAACTATACAAGGCAAAAAAATTGCATTAAAAAACCTAGGTGCTAACCACTTTGCTTACTATGGAAAACTTTTGAAATATGCTCACATTCTAATGAAATGAATACAGGTGCTTGCGTCAAGGTAAAGGTTGATAGACCATTGTCAAATAGCCTAGTTTTTCGAAGGTTTTTTTTTTTGTCATTTCCTACACTTAAAGTGGGGTACCTAACTGGGTGTAGACCTTTCATAGGATTGGATGGGTGTCACTTGAAGGGGCCATACAAGGGAGTATTGTTATCTACTGTTGTATTAGATGTTGACAGTGGAATTTTTGCATTGGCTTTTTGCATATGTGAGGCAGAGAACTATGATAATTGGGGTTATTTTTTATCTTTACTGTATAAATTCATTAGGGCCGATGATCATAGGCTTGTGACTATTATTAGTGATAGACAAAAAGGTCTTTTATGGGGATTGGAAAAATATTGGCCTAATGCTAGTTCTAGATATTGTGCTAGGCATATCTTTGCTAATTTGAAGTGTAAGTTTCCTGGTTTGAATGTCATGGGGTTATTCTGGAAAGCTTGTAGAGCTGCAAATCAATATGACTTTGAGAGGGCAATGAGTCAAATTAGGGCTAAAGACCAAAATTGTTGTGAATGGTTGAGAAAATACCAGCTGCACAGTGGTCTAAAAGTGGGTTTGATCACCATGTGAAATCTGACCATGTTACAAACAACATGACTGAATCTTTTAACAAGTGGGTGGATGAGGTTAGGGATAAGCCTGTCCTAACCATTCTTGAGCATATTCGTAGACAACTAATGGTGAGAATGTTGGAAAAATATCAGTAAAGGGAATCTTGGCAAGACCATTTGACCCCATATGCTAAAGAAAGACTAAATCAATCCTTAAATGAGGCAAAGATAGTTAAGGTCTTTGGAGGTAGAGGGGAGTTGTTTGAATGTTGTCAAGCTAGCTATAGAAACTTCCTGGTACATATTACAGATGGTACGTGTGAATGTGGGATGTGGCAAGTTAGTGGAGTACCTTGCAAACATGCAGTAGCTGCTATTCTTCATAAAGGAGGGCAACCTGAAGATTATGTGCATCATTATCTGACCAAGGAATCTTTTATGATGACATACATGGGGACTATAAAACCTATTCCTGATGAGTGTGCATGGCCTGAAGTGGAAGCTGAACCTTCACTTGATGTTGTGGTACCTGTGAAGGTTGGACCACCTGACATAAAAACTCTAGTTGGTAGACCAAAAAAGAAAAGAACAAAAGAACTTGGTGAGGCCAAACTAACTGGTAAAATGTTTACTATCAAATGTAGTGCTTTTAGATGTCTTCGACACAACAAAAGGGGCTGCCCTAATTTTCCAAAAACCACAAGAACCATAGAGGTATAATATAAGTCATTTTTGTTTTTTAAATTTCGTTTGGTGAAGTTAACAAATATTGATCTTGATGTTGTGCAGGGAAACAATAAGACCTCATCAAGTGCACATGTTTTATTTAATTATAAAAATTTAATTCAAAAGGATTTTTTTTCTTTTGCACTAGATATTGCTTAAAACTTGGTGATATTGGTCGTGTGCAAGGAAGAAATAAGACTTAATCAAGTGGACATGTTTAATCTAGTTCTGAAAATTTAATTCTAAAGGAATTTTTTTTGTTCTTTTTCATTAAATTGCTTAAAACTTGGTGATTTTTTTTTTTTTTTTTTGCGCAGGCAAGCGATATCACTTCATCAACTGCATATGTATGATTTTGTAACTGAATCTCCTTATATATGATTTCTTATGTTATCAAATGGATTAATAACTTGGTGATCCTAATGATGTGTAGGCAGCCATAAGACAGGACTAGCTATATATGTTTAATTGATCGTGGAATTATATTAAATAGATTGATTCTTTTTTTTTTATTAAATGAAATTGATGTCTTTTTTTTTTTTCCTTTTTGGACAGCATGGAACTAACCCACAATCTCAAGAAGTAGATGTCAATGAACAATCAATTGGCAATAGTTTTGAATAAGCTAGTTAGGCTTCAATCAATGTCACTCAACCAGTGGGACTGCATACACAACTATTGTGGACTGTATCTCAACCTCAAAATGAATAACTTGTCACTGTTAACAGGAGTAGGATAGTACAATTTCACCTTGGGTTGGCATTTAATTCTCCATTATAGAATTTAGAAGACAATTAACTATTTTTTGTGTTTAAATTTCAGCTTACCTTAGTATTGTTAAGGTTTTTGTTAGTTTGAATTTAATTGACTTTCATAATTTTAATTTCATTTTTAGACCGAATGTTATTGTGGTTTTTTTAATATTATATTCAATACATATGTTATTTAGTTTAACAATTATCATTTTTTTATGGAAAATTATCATTGTATACCCTTAGTTTACTTCATTATCAAAAATACTACAACACTTTGAGGGTGTATCAATCGTCCACCCTAAGTTGACAAAATGTATCAGCTGACCACCAAACCATTAATTTTCGTTTAAATATGATGACGTCAGAAGGGTAATTTGGTCTTTTCATATGATACAAGTGATAATTTAAGGGTATACAAGTGATAACAAGAGAATTTAAGGGCATACAAGTGATTTTTTTCAAGGATAAAATCGTCAATTCACTGTAACTCTGTTAACTTTCAAACGGCAACTAATGGTTTGGTGGTTGGCTGATACATTTTGTCAACTAAGGGTGGACGATTGATATACCCTCAAAGTGTTGTAGTATTTTTGATAACAGAGCAAATATAGGGTCTATGAATGATAATTTTCCTATTTTTATAGATGTGATGAAATTATATGGATAGCAAATTACATTTTCATGTATAATTCACTCTTTATATTTGAATTTTTATAAAAATTGGCTAAAGATATTCGATTAGTGTTTTCAGTTACTCAAATTGATAAATAGGCTGTTAGATTGAAAAAAAAAAATGTCCAAGGTTAAAATTGTACTTTAAATCACTAATATGATTTTAGGGGTATACCTGTCTTTTTATATTTAACTTAACATTTTCACTATTTTTTTTAACGGAAGAATTGGATTAAGGGCTTGAATGACATAAATTTGCACTTGAAAGGATTTAATTGATTCATTTAATAAACTTCTGGTCTCTGAATATTTTTCTAGAAATATTGAGGACTCAATTAAAAATTACCCTTTAATTTAACATAAGCCCACGATGAAGCCCATACAAGACCTTTTTAAATATGGGAATCCAGTAAACATGGGCTAAGAGAGAAAAAGATCATGAATCTTAAAAAAGAAAAAAAATCAAACCAGTAGGCTTTCTGACATATTCTCTGGAAATTCATTTTACAGCGTCTCTTTAATTGTAATTACCTAAATAACTGAAGATAAAATTATTTATTTATTTTTTGAATAAAAAATTAATTAATTTTGAATGAAAATTTAATTAAACACTTAAAATAGATTATTCTTTTAAAATGCCCACCCTATTTCATAATTTATATTTATATTTTAAATTTTAATTGAAAATATTTTTTTGAAAAACTTTTAAGAATTAAAAATTATACAATATAAAAATTATGTAACAATAATAAACAATATAAGATTTTAGGATCCAAAAGGGGTGTTATAATGATTTTCTAGGGATGTTAAAAGCTCCTCTCAATCCAAATCCAAATAAAATCTCGTTTGGGCCAGCTATTGGAGAAAATTTTCTAAACAAAGCCTTATTTTATCTAAATTCGCTTCTGAATATTTTTTATTAGATAAATTTGCCCTTTTCCAATCCAAAACTTTTTTATTATTGAAAAATGATAAATGAGCTGAAGGGAGATAGAAGACAGAATGAACTATAACACCATATAGTGTTTTTTTTTCCTCTTACATTATATAGTATCATAATTAATTATGTCTTCCTTTTTTCCAATTTTTTTTAATATCACTACTCTTCGATTATTAGCTATGCGGCATTGATGAATTGGTGAACTGATGACGTGATAATTACATTTCAATGTATAAAATTAACATGCCTTCATTACAAATAAAAATATAATGAAATACATTTTTTTAAATTTTTAATATTTTTATTTTTTTAAATAAAAAATATTCGAACCAATAAATTAGGACAGTATGAGCAAAACATGGATGACATCCCTGAAATAAAAAAATAAAAAATATATTTCGAAATAAAATTTCATGATATATATGACTTTTAAATTATAATTTTGTCAAAAATAATAAAGATATTGTAAATTTTTCATTTTATAAATGTATGACCAACTCAAGTGATTAGCTTTCAAATTAGAAACTATAGCAATAAATATTTACTAAATACTTTTACAACGACCCAACCACACAAACACATTTATCAACTTTCCTTAGCTTTTAAAATTATAGTTAATTTAGAATTTCTTTTAAGAATTTATTTTTTTGTAGGTTTAGTATTTCTCTTATGGCCTTGTAAAAATAGTGATGTGCTATTTTTAAATAAGGGAGATAGTTATTTGGGGAAGAAATAGATAATGAGAGAATGACACGTGTTGATATAGAGTTTGTAAAGTTGCTAAGAGGAGATTGGAATATGCCGTATACACCAAATAATTAAAATAGTAACCCCATATTGAAGGCAGAATAGTTGGGGAAAACACCAAAAATATTATCACTAGAAAATGATATTGATTTCTTAACTTATATTGAGGAGTAAATGAAGAGATATTATGTTGACAATCTGGACGCAACAGCCTGCCACATATGTAAAAATGGCCAAAGCAGCCCACCAAAATGGTTTGGACCATTTGTCCTTACTTGACACGCCAGTCATTATAGGACAGCTTCTGCAGAGGTACTCAGAGTCCAACATTTGTAAGTGTGGACAAAATGTACAAATGACGTGCCTACTTGCTCTCCAAACATGCACCCCATGCACCAACGGTTAGAAAAGGCAAAGGATAGGAATATCCTTTGTGTAGAGAGAGAAAATACCAATAAAAATATGCTAGGTAGCATGATGAACAGGCATCCAAGGGCATTCTACAAAAGGAAGTTTGTGTTTTATTTTTCTCATTATTCATTAGTAAACACACACAACACATAAGGCAAAGGCTTTAACCTCTAGCCACCTCCATCATTGAGAGTTTGCTGGCATCTACCTAAAAAAATGAACCCAACAATAATTTGAGTATTGAAGTGCGGTTGCCAGCCACTACTAGCTCCATCTCTAACCTCTTTTCTTCTTTTTGCAGGTTAAGAATAGCCCTTCAAGCCAACTCTCTCCAGATCAAAACCCTCATAACAACCTCACCTCTTCTGTTCTTTCTCAAGCTCTACTAGAAACCAAAAACAAATAACACACCTCGATTATACGAGACACTCTTTCACTTTACTACAAATTTATTTTGTTTAGCTAGGTTTTTCTTCTTTCCTCTTCACCCCAAAATTTAGTTAAAACAAGATACTTATATGATGGGAATGTATTTATTCAAATAAAAGATTAGGTCAGAAGAGAATCTTGATCTAATACTGATCCAATACTATCACATCCATGCCCACCTCGAGTCTGAACATTCATTCTATATCCTCCAGCGACCAAAGTAGTTAATAACTGTTAGAATCGAACTGCATGACAATTAGGATGTAGGTACGTACAATATTAAGGTCTCGTTTGGGATTGAGGTGCTGTAGCTGCTGTGGAAAAAAAATATGTAACTATCGAACAAAAATTAATAGTATGTAGTAAATATAAATTTTAAATAATAATTTTAACAAAATTATTAAAGATATAATAGATGTTTCATTATATAAGTGAAAAATCATATCAATATAGCTTACAAGTTACAGCAGCTAGTGTTTACCAAACACTTTAGTATTATAACTTTTAAGTTACAGCCGTTCAACCTTAATACCAAACGCACCCTAAACCAGCCAACTGCCCACCATTCCCCATTGAACTTGAAGCTGAATGACATTACATTAATTACTCAGTACAGCTCCCAAATCAGCCATCCAACGCAAACTGAGTGCTATACTAATAGTTAATACAACTGCATTGTGAGTAGAAATTCTATATATAAATAATAAGAACGATAACTTTTATTATATTGTGATGGATAGGATAGTTATTGTATAAAAAATTATATGTAGCTAAATTTTAACATACAGCGATAAAAATATTGAAAAGTAAGTAATTACTACTCAGCATTAAATTTAATTTCATAGATAAAATGATTAAAAATATATGTAATATAATTGGACGAAAAAAATATTATACCAAGCCAAAAATATGTTAAATAATACAATTAATAATACTGTATAACAATACATATGAAAATTTAATTTCATCAAACATTACAAAAGCAGTACTCACTCACAAACAAAATTATTTTATATATAAATCAAACAAGATCATGTCTCCAACCATGACCACCAAGACGCAGCCTCCAATCTTCACCGGCACTGGAATCCGGGCTAACCCCGGCTGCAACCCGTTTAACCCGGCTGCCATTATTAAACGCTGGGCTAGGGCTCCTCGGAGCCTGGTACGTCGTTGTTGCACCGCCAGAACTAGAGGAATCACAGCCGCCTGCAGCTGACCCAAGTACTGAATCTTTCTTTGTTGAAGAGTTCCAATGCGGTGTAGCATTTGGACTCCTCTGCTGCTGCTTGATATTCATCATCCCTTGGCTTCTCACCTTGGCCTTGGCAGACTGTGTTGGCGCCATGTAGCTTGGGACATTGTGTGAGAACGATGGCTTGTGTTGGGGAGGTATGTATGAGCTTGAGTCTGATAATTCTCTATTGAACCTTCCCATTTTGGTGTTGCTTGAGCTTGGTGGTGTGATCACGTCCATTTCCACGGTCTTTTCTGATAGCATGTCGTCTGTCGTCGTCGTCGTTGTGGTGGTGGTAGTGATGGGGAGTGCCACGTAAGACGCTTCATTTGGGCCTAAATTGCGGGCGTGGTGCGGCTGTGCTGACATCCAACGCTCAAGCCAATTCCATCCCCACTGCCCTCTTTCACCCTCTTGCGCATAGAGTTCCACAATGTCTCTACCATTCGGGTTAGACTGTGACAGATGTTGATGTTGCTGCTGCTGCTGCTAGTGTTGGTAGAGTGTTAGCATCATTTAATTTTCGTGTGTGACACACTAGGCAGAACGTATATATCTTTAAAATATCAGAACCTAAGGTCAACATTGTATCCAAATACGATATTGATTTGTGCTTATCTTTTAAAAATCTTCTGCCATCTATACATTTTTAACATTAATTTAAATTAAAATTAGAGTTGTAAAAAGCTATACAACTATTATTCTAGTTGAATTAAAATTTTACTAAATTTATATATCTAGACCTGAGCATGATTCAATAAGTGTATATTAGTGAAATTTAATTATATATATCAATTTAACCCAAGATCAATTAACATAAAGGTTCAATCTGTTTGGTATAACTTTTAAAATAGAACTTATTTAAGTAAAGCTTCTACAATTAGAGGTTTTATTACAAAAATTTTAGTTGCTTAATTATTAATGAAAACTTTTATTAAAAATCATAAAATTACTTTAGTAATTAAATAAAATTGTTAAATAATTAAAGAATACTTTAGATATTTTAACATTTAAAAAAAATTTCAACTTCTATTCCAAAAGTTTAAAATTTAAAAATTTTCCAGTACAAGCAAAATAACTTATTTAATACCAAAAAAATATTAAACAACTTTAGAAAAATATAAAAATAACTTATGAGATTAAGTAAGTTTTTATGATCATTAGATTAGTGATATCAAATAGGCGTTGATCCTAAATCTATACCATTTAACATAATAATCACTATTTCTTAGCCAATTTAAATTCTGAAATCTTAATTCGGTGCTAAAAGCATTGGAAAAGATAAGCGCAGTGGATAGGTAAGCACTGTATCCAAATTCAAATCAGATGGGTAACCAATTAACAGACCTGATAGGCATAAGCATAAGCGAGGGATCTTTCTTTCTTCATCAAAGATTCGTGCTTTCTTGATGCATTCTCTTTAAGCTTCTTCTCTGAGTTTTGATGGCGGCCGCGGCCATTGTCCCAGCTGCCAGCTGCAGCATACTGCTTCAGGGGGCTTCTCTGATTTTGCAATTCTTCATCAACTTCTTCTTCATCTTCATCTTCTTTGACCTTCGTCTTCTGAAGTCTCTCGTGAGCCAATTGGAGCCTGCGTGCTCTTACTCTTGCCTGCACCCGCACTAGTGCCTGCATGCATCGCATTGTCATTTGTGCTTGCTTTCTCACATTATGACCTCTTACTAATGCTTGTAGCCTCACCAATCCCTTCAACGCCCGCAATGCACGCCGGGCCTGTAACATTAATAAGTTAACAAGTTTTTCTATCAAAATTTGTAACTGGTTTGTCACAACTACTCAAAAGAATTAAGGCCTAGGGGCTTGAGCGAGGACTTTTTAATAAGTTCTTTTAGCTGGCTTACCCCAATTCGAATTCGGACATGTTAGGAGATTACAAAAATAATTTAAATTTTACCCACCCTCTTTTTTTTTTTTTTGGGTACTAATTATGTAATATATGCGAGTAATTAATTTAATTAACATTACCAGGTAGCCTCGATAATATGACTGTATGAGAGTTGCAGCCCTTTCTTCCTTGGAGTGACGCCCATAACCAGCCAATCGAACAACTTTAGCTGCAGCTTGTGCTGCCGCGACTGCTGCTTCCGCCGCGGCAGCAGTGGCTACAGCGACAGCTATAGCGTGATTTCTATCTTCAGCCGGAGTTGATCCGGTGCTCTCGTCGTTTGTCACATCTGGTGAACTCTCTGCCGGAAAATGTTCAAATGACACAACCTCTGGAACCTCTTGTGGCCATTTCTCTACATTTTCTTTCTGAAAATGATGAAAATACTTTTGCTCTCAGTGTAAATACTACTTTACGTAATATAAAAAATTTTAGAGCAATGCTAGATACTGAATGCCAATTAATGTACGTAACATTCATCACATGGTAGGTAAAATAGTAAATTGACAGTTGTGGAAATTCAATATCCATACACTCGAAAATAAAATATAAATTTCACTAATTTCCTATTCATGGTCTTTTTATAATTCCTCTTAATTGATATTTTATAGTTTTTTTTAAAAGGTAAGGGGGTGGGCAAGCTCACATATAATTTTTACCCCTTTACCACCCCCAAGAATCGAATTCGGTTTTGGTAAAGATTACAGCTGCACTGCAATCAACCCGACCACGCCCTTTGGGACAATTGATATTTTATAGTTCATGTTGAAGTATTTAACCATGAAATTGACATCCATATATATGTTAAAAATATAGTGTCACAAATGTAGATCTTTAATGAGTTTTAAACTAAAGTATGCGGATGAATTGATGTTTGAGCAAATGAACATAGTGGAGATGGATATATGAAATTAATTCTCCTTTGTCCTACTCTCAATTTAGAAAAATATACAATCATGAAATACAATGTAATTTTGGCATGATGGTGATCTAACATGTCAAAGCACATGAGAGATCAAAGTAAATGATGTGATGGGCTTAGGTGGCTTGACAACAATATGTCGAAAAGTTTGCAAAATTTGGTCATGTTGATAGGGGACCATCATATATACGATTTATCCGTTCATGGTCCTAGCATTGTTGCAGAGATAGAGTAAAGGGGTAGTGTATTGGTGGATGGGAGATATCAACAATGTGGCCGTGCAAATTAACCTCAATAGTGGTCACAACCTCATTGATCTATACTGAAAAATTCTAGCAAGTAATTATTTATTATTTTATTAATTGTTTATTTACGTACTTATCATGCATGTGTATAATATATGTTATAGAACAAAAAGGAAAAAACGACATCTTAATCCTTTTTAGAATATAGATTCACCACATTAGTCGTGGGTGGATATATAAATCCATTTCATTTCTGATGTTAAAACAGTAACTGAAAAAATATTGTCGTAGGGGTACACGTGACATTTTCGCATAAAAATTAATTATTCGAAATCTCTATAGATTAAAGCTCATTGATTTATATGTTAAAAGGTTATATTTACTTCAACGTATTGTGTTTTCTATCATTATTTAAAGACCAAATAAACTATTAAAGTGTCACTCTGTGGAATAAATGCAACCATCAAGTTTTGGCTTATATATATAGGGTGAAAATGAAAGTTAGGTGTAGGGTGAAAATGAAAGTTCATTAATAGTAAGATTTGGGCAAACAGAAGACAGTGATCAAAGTCATTGCTATTTTAAATTGCTTACTAATCAAGCATTAATAATCAAAACTGCTATACTAAGTCATTGCTTAAAAGTAAACTTAAAAATGAAAAAGAAAAAAGAAAAAGAAAACTAGAAAAGGTTACCTTTCTATGAGGCAAGTCCTTATTAGAAGAAGATTGAAAAACTCTCTTCACCGACGAGAACCAACCGTTTCCGCCGCCGCCTTTCTTCCCCATATTCCGGCGAGACGATCGATCTATGAGCTGTGTAAACACAAGCGCATCAAAAGATAGCATACTGTAGTTAACTAACTAGCAACATAGCAATGGCAAATATTGAGACAAAAATTCTTCAAAGGCAAAGGGAAAATTGATAAAAGAACCTCAGTACATTGATTGGATCAGAAAGAGTTGATGAAGAGATGCGATCTTGTTAATTTTGTGCAGCGACAGTGATCATAAAATGATAACAATAACATTTGTGATAATGGGATTTCGTTTTTTTGGTATATATTTTTTTAAGAGCTACATATAATGCGATTGAAATGAGAAATTTTCCTACAAAATGGAGAGAAAGAAGGAGAAAGACAAGATCATAAAGAGAGAAGAGTGCTCTTGTGAGAGTAGTAACTGCAAACCCCGCGCTTTCGCCGTTAGGTATTTATCAATTTCACAGGCAATTTGGACGGTTGGCGTGGGACCAATCAGCTTCTGCCACGCCATCTTTGAAAAAATGAAAAAGAAAAAAAAAACAGTATTAAGGTAAATGGTCTCTCAAGCACTACAAACTGAGTCAATTATTGGATTCTTATATTTTAAAAAAATATTTAAAAAATTGTATGTCTTCGTTATAATCTACTTAATGATTATATGTTTTTTACAATTATTTAAATAAGGAAGACTAATTGAATAATTGTCTCAAGCTGAAGGAATATATAAATGAAATTAAAAATTGCCGTTAATAATCATGAAACACTAAAATTATATAAATTTACATTATTTTGAATCTTAAATCACAAAATTTTCATACATTCAATTATTAATGGAGTTTTCATTTTACGGATCAGCAATCAATTTTTGGAGATTAGTGTTCAATATTTAGATAATTTTTTATTTTCATACTGCTCTGTGGTTTCCACTTAGCGGCCAAAGAAATTAATAAGACGAGAATCTGTAAAAGACTAGTAATAAAGCCAAGATCACATGAATGATGAAGAAACCCCAAGTCTATTATTGATCCCGTGACCTTTCTTTCTTCCTTTAATGATTATCATTTTTCTTTCTTTTTATTTTAGTGATCGGTATGTATCTTGCATTATGCACAGCAGTATACGCTTTCAGCAATAATTTATTTTTTCCAAAGTTTTAACCGCTTTGGAGTATTATTTATACTGCTGCAGCGTCAAAAATTACAACTATCATACTAAAACGTTATCAAATTCACCATGTGTATATATATATATATATCAAAACTTTGATAAACATAACAAATTTTACTAAAAAAATATATCGATTTGTGTATTTACATTGAAAGAACTATTGAAAGTCACCAAGTATAGAGTAATGATATGTTTGGTTTGAAGAAATGAAAGAAAAGAATAGTCGAAGAAAGGAGAAGAGAGAAAAGAAATAAGGGGAAAAAAAGATAAATTTCATATCCAATTAAATAATGATATTGAGATTGACACTCTTTTTTTTTTCTCATTTCTCTTGCCCCCCTCTCTTTTCATTCCTCTACTCTCCTCTTATTTTCTTCTAACCAAGTGTGACCTAAGGCTTAATTTGTCTTCAACTGTTGCGATACAGATCATTTATCTTAATTAGGCAATAGGCACTTTTAACTTTGCTTATAAAATTAATTTGATTTTACTCAAAGAAATTCAATAATTTTTAGGAAGTTAATAGGTAGAAATTATCCAATCTAAAATCCTGGATTTAATAGAAAACTATTAGATCAGTATGATGTAAAAACTTTTTTAAATTTTAATAAAGTGTTAAATCCTGAGCCAAATATTATTGACTTGACAAACAGTTCTTCAAAAGTTGGCAGCCACGATGAACACCGATATGAGAATTCAGGAACAGTGAACAAATAACCCAAATCCAGACCGTCTAATAATAGAATTTAGAAAGTGCGGATTTTTATTTTATTTTATTCTTTTGGCATGGTCATACGTCTCTTTCGAGAAAGCCATAGCACATTGCATCGTTGGGCTGTGCTATATTTAATTTTCTATCAGAATTGTCCCTTTTAGTATTAATTAGAGTTTGAGCTTTTCTTGTTATTTTAATCTAAATAGGATTTTAACTTTTTTACCCCATTTAATGCAGGATTATATAGAACGTACTAGAAATGATGAAGTCTTTTTGGATTCGTCTCCATCGTTAATGTGACATTTCTCATTGCGAGAGAGTTTATCATTTCTAGTACGTTCTAGAAATCCATTGAAACAACATTTAGTATCACTTCAATCCTAAATATAATCAAACTTCCGATAATTATTTACTTAAATTGATATTTTGTAGAGTGTCTCTTCAATGAACCCGTACGAAGGGTCTAATGGTCCACCCCATAATTATTACCTTTTCTTGCTTTGCTCACATTTGGTTGGGGATATAAGAGTTTAGGAGAGTTAGATGGCCTGTTGCTTGCAA
The DNA here is from genome assembly GCF_000493195.1 of Citrus x clementina. NCBI lineage: Eukaryota > Viridiplantae > Streptophyta > Magnoliopsida > Sapindales > Rutaceae > Citrus > Citrus x clementina. Next base: position 11,626,796 of record NW_006262339.1, on the reverse strand, counting down.
CAATTAAAGTAGAATAGTTAAGGGCTGCTGTACAATTTAAGGAAACCTTTAACCAAATTTCATGAATAATGTTCATTTCTTTAATTAAAATGGGGACCTAGCTTTTTATTTCACTGCAACGCTATTAATTCATATATAGCAAACGATTTTTGATGGACCACTATCTAACTTTGTGCATTCATGGCAATCTCTCTCTCTAGAATGGATGATAATACTATTCATACATATATTCTAAGCTTTTCAAGTGTGGATGTTAAAATACGAATTTCGTCAACGTATTTTTATTTAATTAACTATAGCTTGATATGGTGTTAACCCTAATTTATATTTTAATATTTACACTTGATATGAATATTAATAGATTAAAAAAAATAATAATTTCTAATGCATTCAAGTATGTGTTTTATTGTATTTTACTCACAACCATTAAAGTCACATGATGAAGTCATAAAAATGATTTATTTTATAGGTAAATATTTCAAAAATTTATCGTATGTTATAACTTTCAACGCTCTGAATTATTTCTTTACACATGATTGTAACATGTGTTAAGTATGATTATTAACTTTCAATATTAGATGTTAGTTAATGTACATTAATTCTAGACCATTCTCAATTGTAGTTTTCATAAAGTTAAATGCTATAATTTAAGATGCCATCTTTAAACGATTTTATAATAAAACCTGCGTATTTATTTTTTTGAGGACAAAGAGTATGGCGTTAAAGAATTGTTATAAATATATATAGAGTCATGCTCTAGTAGCGTGTCCGTATTAGACCATGTACCTAAGAATTCATACATACATACATACATACATACATACATACATATATATATATATATATATATAGGCTTTTACAACATTGTAAAATAATTTACAATGGTGTCAAAAACTGTCATACTATTGTGCAACTCCAAATCTACACAAAAATTTATACGAACATCCACATTTGAGAATTTTTCTATATATGTGTATGCATTCACAAAGTTGTAAAATGTCTTTACACTTTTATAGTATTGTAAAAGTCTTTTGTGCATATCCGTATAAAATTTCATGCAGATTAAACCATATAATTTAATAGAATCAAGTTCAATTAATTATAAAGACATATGGTTTAATAGTGTGTTTGTCCTAATTTTATTAAATTATATGGTTTAATAATATATTTATATGAAAAAAAAAATGACGATGCCCCATAAGAGAAGAAATACACATACATACATACATACATACATATGTACGTACGTATGTATGTACATATATATATATATATATACATACGTACGTATGTGTATATGTATGGGGTGGCAAAGTGTGGATTACAAGGAATAAACAATTTATCAAACATGTAGTCTATATGCATCAGCAAAGAAATCATGATTGGGAGTCAACAACGTACCTAAAGTGAGAATGATCTCAATGACTTAATGCAATTATAAGACGTGAACGTTTCTTCACAACACATTAAGGTTTGGTACAACAAATTAATTTTTTTTTTCCTTTTTTCACAACTTGTAATTGCCATTATGCTACCATATTGTTCGTGATTGATCAACTAAAACAATATATTATTACGACAGTTAATAAAAATAGATAAATATAACTTAAGTTCACTAAGAAAAATTAAAATTGGAATGAGGACTTAACGGAACTCTGATTTTGTCCAAGCTGAAAAACTTAGCTCGGAAAGAATCTGAAGAAAAATTTTCGGTTTAAATTAACATGTACTTGTTGAGTAACTAATCTGCTGATTAGGAGTAAATGCTCCTTTAATTATTACAATTTAAGTCAATTACTCATTTAGCACAAATATTTTCATCAAAATACATTTTTGTAAGTTCCATTTGATCATTCAACACCATATTTCATGTAAAGAACTTTACAGTTTTATTTGACTAATCATTGTAATTTTAATACGAGAATTTCATTTAGTATGTCTGATAGGAGTTGATATTGAGGTCTTCGGCATTTGAAAACTTTGAAGTGCGCCATTTTGTTTTAGTGGATTATGAGAGACATGAGGTCTCGAAAATATGTATGGAGTTAAAAAATGTATTAGAAGGGCATATTTCGTGGATTTTTCATGTTAGAAAACATAAAAAATAAACGTCCAAATTTCGGCCAATATTCTTGTTGAAAATATGAGTCAATATTGTTTCTTTAAATTTCAAGACCAGCCACAATAACAACTTTAAACGTGAGAATAGAACTTCATGAATAGAAGTTGTCAATACTGTTTGTGTTCCTGGGCATTGTTTACATTACTATTCATAGATAATGTTCATCCAATACTATTTACGACACTGTTCACATGATACTATTTACGACAACAATCATAAATTTGTCAAGGCTTGCGCGAAACATTGTCCTTAAGGCCAATTTTCGCTCTTCTACAAAGATCTTCCGATGCAATAAGGACACAAATAATGCAGATTAATCTCTAAGATTTAATGACATCACAGTTGTGAGGTTGCATTTCAAACAAGTGTGTAAAACAACGAAAGAAAAATTATGAAGGAAACATAAGATAGAAGGAGAAGTAATAGTGTCTTAAAGGCTTTTTATATATTGTTTATATAGAGAAACTCTATATTTTTTTTCCTAATTCAATTTGAATTATTCACCCACCTTTCTCATTTAATTTGAATTAGTTATCCATGTGCCTCACTATTTAATTCAAATAATATAATCCAAATTGCATATAGGTTTGACTTTTTCAACTCTAATTTATAATAAAATCAAATACATGACTAATTAATAAATATTAAAATTATCATTTTTTTCACTTACAATGATTAATGCACTCATAATTTATAAATAATCTTAATGCTCCACTAATATAATTTTATGTTAATTTTATCTTAATTGTATATTATAAATATAGTTTAAGAATAAGAAGGAATCATAACTGAAAGAGGGAGATAAATAAGATAGATTGCATTAATATAAAAATAAAAAATAATAACATTTAAAAAAACAAAGAAAGTGGACCCACCTTGTCAAGATAAGCAAGTGGCAGTGGGTTGTCACTTGCTTATCTTTGGCATTATTAAAAAAAATAAAAAATTAAATAATAATTAAAAAAAAAAAGGAGAAGGGAGCTCCGGCTTAACAAAAGTGGGGGAAAGAGAGCAAGAGCATGAAAGAAAAAGAATAAAAAAGAAGTTAGGAGAGGAGAGGATAATTAGAGGACGGTGTTGGAGGAAGCATGCAGAAGAGGGGTGAGAAACGGAAACCTTAGAGTTCAAAATTTCTTCTCTTTTCTTTTGAATTTAATTTTCTTGTAATTTATTTTTGAAATTTAATTTTTAATTCATAAATAAATTTAGTTTTATTTTAATTATAGTTATTTTAATTTTACTATGTGTAATCTAATTTCAACAATTATTTTTATTTCAATTATGTTTAGCTAAATAATAATAGTTAGGGTAAGGTGAAACTCTTAGTAGAAAAATATAATATAATTAAATTATATTTTTAATTATATAAAATCAAATTCTTTTCTATTTAAATTTATCCATATTTTATATTTTAAAATTTTGATTTATTGTAGACAAACAAGGGATGGCACAATAAATTCTTAATATCTTAGTATAAAGTATGGTAAAAATGATATTTTGATTTATTATAGACAAATTGAATTTTAGCACACTAAGTACTTAATCCATAATAAATTTAATAGGAAAATAATGATAATTTATATAATTAATCTTTTGGGCTATAAATAAATAAAAAGAAAAGAATTTATTAAATTATATCTACCAATAAAAGTGGATCCATAGGCCTAACTAGTTTATTTCTGTAGTTTCATTTAAATTAAATAGCATGAATTTAAATTATCTGAAAAAAAATTTAAACTCATGCTATTTAATTTAAATGAAACTACATAAATAAATTAGTATAAAATATGGTAAAATGACATTTTGACTTATTACAAACAAATTGAAATTTGGCACACTAAGTACTTAATCCATAATAAAATTAATAGGAAATAATGATAATTTATATAATTATCTTTTGGGAAATAACCAATAAAAGGAAGGATTTATTAAATTATATCTACTACTATGAGTGGATCCATAGGCCTAACTAGTTTATTTCCGCAGTTTCATTTAAATTAAATAGCATGAATTTAAATTATATATTTTTTAGTTTTCAGATAAATTAAAGATGTTAACAAATTAAACATTTTTCTTGTGAATTGACCCCAAACTCACCGGGTTATATTATAATAAGACATTCTTATACTTAATAGTAATCAACACTTTTAAATCTTGTTAAGTTTTTGTCGCGTTGCTGAGGAAAAATATTTATTTTGTTATTTTCTTTTATTATTTATTGTTTTTGCTTTGTATTTCTACCTTTGCTATTTCTTCGTTTAAATCTTATAATTTTATTTTATTCTATTCAGTAAAATTTTAGTTAGACCCTTTTTTTCCTTGAAATTTTAGTACTATCTAAAAAAGCTTGTGAACATTTCATTTTAACCCAGAAGCTCTTGCAAACCAGTCCTTAAACTAAATTGGAACTTGGATCTTTAGATTATGACTTATTCTTTGGACTTTTTGATTTGAGGACTAAATGAATCTTGACTTTTGGAATTTTTGGATATAATAAGCATTGACGTAGACTTTGAAAATTACACTAAAGGCCCGATAATTTGAATTAATCATTTAATTAGCTAGTAATTTTTAAAATTAAAAAAAACGAAAGAGTCTGCATCTTGAGATAAATATTATTATTTTTCTTTAAATTTCTGTAATTTAATTTTTACTTTTTTATTTCCTTTGCAATTTTTCATTTTTTTGGCATTTGTTTAATGTTGTTAATTTATATGGCCGGCTCAACTGCCTAAATTGTTATTTAATTGTTATTAATATATTCTTATTTTGTTAATATGTTTAGTTTAATTAATTGTTTATATGGCTAGTTCTATTTTGTTTATGTGTTTTTTTGTTTAATTGCTTTATTTTTATGGTTGGTTTAACCGCCTATTTAATTATTTGAATTTCAGTTACTCACTTTTCAATTTGTTTATTTTTATTTCGTATTTTTTTTATTCTTGTTACATTTATATGACTCGTTTATTTAATTTTCAATTTATTTTTTTAATTTGTTTAATTTTCATTTTTTTTACATTGCCATTTGTTTGTGTATCATCTAATTTCACGCACACATTATCAACATTGTATGAGATGTTGGTCTCAAACTTCAAGTGGTAGGTTAATTCGTTGATCTCAATCACCAACACCAATCATGAAAGAGATCAAAGAAGAAAACTTTTTGAACTAATGTAATTCTCAAATTGATTAAGGAGACAACCATTCTCAATATAATGCACATGATTAGAATCAACCAAGGGTTTTGAAAGACTACATATATCTAACCAGAACTGGAGCACCCTCGTGTATAATATTTCCTCTAGAAGCATCTTGATTCAACTTTAAACTAAAGCATCTTGATTCAACTTTAAACTAGGTATTATCCAACTTTTACTAACATTTCATAGTTTGGAATCCAATAATCCATACTTGCATCTAAGAGATTTTGAGAAAATTTGTAACTCATATGCAGACCAAAGTTGTAGCATGAACATAATTTGACTAAAGCTTTTTTTTTTCTTTTTAATCAAAAAATAAAGTTAAAAATTAGCTATAAAATCTCAGATATTGATCAATAAGAACTTGGAATAACATGGAGGAACAATTTTTTAAAAAACTTTTCCACCCCATAGAACAAATTCTTTCAAAAGACAAATCATTACTTTCATTTTAAAGTTAGGAGAGACTTTTTATCAGTGTTGGGACACGTATAAAGAATTACTTAATATTTGCCCACACCATGATTTTGAAGCATGGAGGTTATTGTCATATTTCTATGAGGAATTAACATCCCAAAATAGACAAATTGTTGAAATGATGAATAATAGTAATTTTAGAAACAAAACTTCTGAAGGTGCATCCGAATATCTTGACCAATTAGCTGAAAATGCACAACACTAGGATATTGTTGGTTTTTATGAGTCATCGAGTAAACCTCAACCATCTCCATCTTGTGAAAGCATGTACAAACTTAGGGAAAATCATGACCTTCAAACCAAATTTGCATCTATAGCTAGAAAGGTCAAAGCATTATAGTAAAATAGAGTGATCATATTAAATTTGTTCAAGAAATTTCATGTCATATTTACAGTTCCACTGACCATTTTACACAGTCTGTTTGACCTGGTCAACTCTAAAAGAAAGTCTATATGAACAAGCAAATGCCACAGACAATTTTAAAAGACCAAATCCTAATTGATATCTACAGACCTACAACTCCAGGTGGAGAAATCACCCAAATTTCAATTATAGAAATGATAATCATGCATAACCTTTACAACCACCTCCTCCATGTTAGAATTTTTAAAGTTCCCAGAGTTACCCACGTTATGTCCTATCACTATGAAAAACCCTCAAAGATATATTGCATTCATTCATTGAAATAAAAGAGCCCATCAACAAACAAACCATGTAAACCTTGACCAATTTGATAGATACCATCTCCAAACTTACATTAGCCCTTGCTATTCATGAAAAAAAGTAAGTTTCCTTCTCAATCAGAGCCAAATGTCAAGAGTCAACAATACCCTCAAATGAGTAGTACAAGAAACCAAAACATGAGTCAAGTCAAATTGGTTATAACTGATTGACAGTAAAAATTATACATTTAATGAGGATGAAATTATTAGTTTTTCCCTTATTGTGTCGATTAAAACGTTCATTATTTCTAAATTATCTTAACACTCCCCAAATATATTTTCATGTTAAATTAATTCGCAATATGTTTATTTTTATTTTGTAAATATTTTTTCAGGAATAAAGATGGAATTAGCACTAGAAGTGGGAACAAAGAAGAATTACTAGAGCCATTTAGAATGCACAATTTAGGAGATGTAAATAAATAAAAAATAAAATTACAAAAATAATAATAAAAAAAATAAAAAAAGAACAAAAGAACGAAATGTGAGCAATTTGGTTGCTCGTGATGGTCAAGTAGCCATTTTGGCCACCTGACCATCACACCTTTAAAAAGATGATAATATAAATAATAATAATAAAATAATAAATAAATAATAAAGTAAATAAAGTTAAAGGCACTCGTTGCCTATAAAAAGGAAGTAAATGAGTTGAAGCGAAAAGGGAGAGCGAGTAGAGAGGAGCTTAAGCCGAGCTGAGAGAGAGGGTGATAGTCAAGAGTGTAGCTAAAGAATTTCTTTCTTTCTTTATTTTCTTTTCTTGTTTCCATCTGTATTAATTTTCCTTATAACATATGTCAAAAGTTTATCAAATAAAAAAAGTGTTTTGTTTTCTTTCAAAATAAGTGACTAATTTTACTAAGTTGAGGTGAAGGGTGAAGCTCAAAGTTTCAAATTATTAAATTTATTACTTTTTCAAAGTGAGTTTTTAAGTTTATTTTATTCTTTTCTGGTTATTTTCACGTCATGTTAATTTATAGAGTCTCTTGGATCTATATAGTATTTTGACATAATGTTGACACATTAATACAGTTGTGGCACATTAGGTACTTTATTCTATATTTATCCACACACATAAAATTAAATGATATAAAAATTAACTGGTAAAAGTGAGGCAAAATATAAAAATGAAAGAGTATTGATATTAAAATTATAGTTTGAATAACTGAGAGTGGATCCCGTAACCTTAGCATATTTTTAAATTATCTTATAGTGATTTCTTTTCCCATAATTAATTTTCTTTGTTTTAAATTGACCATTAAATTTTAAATTTCTTGTGGTTCAACTCCGGACTCATGAGATTATATTATAACTAAACACTCTTATACTTGGGAGTAATACACTTTTGAGTCGTGTTAAGTTTTTAGCACCGTTATCGGAGAGTTTTCTAAATTTTGTGTCAGTTTATCTTTATTTTATTATTTTTTTGTTTTGTCATTACTATCTTTTAGTCATTCTATTTTATTCTCTTTTTAAAAAACTTCAGATAGCACTCCTCCTCTCCCTAAATTTTAACATTATCCATAAAATTGGTGAGAAACTTCATTTAAGCCCATAAACTTTTGCAAATTAGTCCTCAAACCAATTTTTTTCTTTAAATTTCTGTAATTTACTTTTTGCATTTATTTTATATGGTTGGTTCAACCGCCTGAATTGTTATTTAAATTTTCTTTTATATGGTCGGTTTTACCGCCTAAATTGTTATTTAAATTTTCTATTATATGGTCTATTCTACCACCTATCATTTTAATTTCAATTTATTTATTTTTGTACATTAATTTGTTTAATTTTTATGCTTTATTATATGATTAGTTTTAAAATATCGTCTAAACTGCTTCTTTTAATTTCTTTGTTTATGGTTGGTTCTAAAATACCGCCTAATTTTTGTTAATTGTTTCCTTAAATTAATTGCTTTTATGGCTGTTTTAACCGCCTAATAATTTTATTTATTTATTTTTGTTTATTTTTATTTCACATTTTTACTTATTTAATTCCAGTTTATTTTTATTTCTGCAATTTTCATTTAGCATTTTATGCATCATTGGTTTAGCACACATCATTAGCATTGCATGTGTCGTTGGTCTCGTACAAATAGTGGCAAATTAATTAGAAGATCACATTCACCACCCTTAGATATGGCTGACATAGGAGCTGAAAATGACCAAGCCTTGTAAAATCTTCATGAACAACCTAGGACCCTTAGAGACTTCATGCATCCTACTAGAACAGGGTCACTATCATGCATAGTTTTTTCTCCTCACACATCACGTTTTATTTTCAAACTTGGTATCATTCAACTTTTTCCTACTTTTCATGGTTTTGAGTATGAAAATCTATATTTGCGTTTAAGGGAATTTGAGGAAGTCTGTAACACATGTACTGATCAAAATTGTAGCATGAATATAATCAAGCTTAAGTTTTTTCCTTTCTCACTAAAGGATAAAGCTAAAACTTAGCTACAAAATCTTAGGTCAGGATCAATCAGAACATGGGATGAAATTGCAAGCACAATTTTTGAAAAAATTCTTCCCACCCCATAGAACAAATTCTTTCAAAAGACAAATCACCACCTTCACTAAAAAATCAGAAGAAACCCTCTACCAATGTTGGGATAGGTTTAAAGAACTACTTAACATTTTGTCCACACCACGATTTTGAAACATGGAGATTAGTGTCTTATTTCTACGAGGTATTTTTTGAGTGTTAGAAAATGTATATTTATAAAGAAGAAAATCATCATTTTACATTTCAAGTCTTACTAACACCCTTACTTTTATGTATTTAAGTTTCTTGTGATTTAATTACGTGTGTTTTATTTTAATTAAGTATTTTATGTATTTTAGGGGCATCATGGTCATTTCACAATGAACGAGAAATCAAACGGCAAAATGGACATCACTTTTGAACTCAGGACAGTCGAAAACCTTATGAGGAGCATAAAAGAAAAAATGTCACTATTCACATGTACGGTATTGTTTACGTTATTGTTCACGACACTGTTCACATGGACGGATCGATGACGTGACATTGACCGATGATGTGGCATTGACTGATGAGGTGTCACGATTCCATTGGAGAAAATTCTTATGCACTGTTGATCGGTGACGTGGCAGCATGTTAGTGGACCAAAAATTGCGTGTACGGTACATGCATATACACATGATTATTTTCAACCAAACCACGTGGTCAAACCGTGTCACTGTTCAAACCACGTGGTTAAACCGCGTACTGTTGACTGATAACGTGGCGCAATCTTGAGCGTCCAAACTGTTTTTAATCCGATGACCATGATTTACTCCATGTATCTATAAAAAGGGGGCATTCTCCCCTAATTTGGTATCTCTGAATCCATTTTTGGACTCCATTTTCTGTAATTCCTTCTCCATCTTGTATTTTCTACGTATTTTAATAAATTCCTATTTTACCCCTAGTTCAATTATGAGTAGATAATTTTCTTTCAAGCTTGGGTTGAAGGTGAAGTCTCAACATGTGTCATGAGCTTTATTTGGTAAATTTATTTTCTCTTCCCCTCTAATTTTTGTAGATGTTTTGACTTCTCGTCGATAAATAATAATAATCTTGTCTAGATACTACACTGGTTTCACCGGCTCCCTAGTACAAGGTTATTATTATTTGACAGGATAAGCCCTTAGCACCATATTGATTAAAGTGTGGTTCATGAGGTGTTGATACCCCCCTCATGATTTAATTGACACTAATAATGAATATTTAGCCCATGATGCATGTTGATGCGGATCCAGATACCCAAGCGCTTCAATTATAATAGTTTCCGCTTTAATTTAATTCCGCCATTCCAATTTAAATTCTAAGATAGTCTAAATCACTTTCACCACAAATCCAATTACCCAATTCAAAAATTAACTCTACATATAATTAAAATCCACCTCCTCGTGGGATCGACACTCGTCACCATTGATCTATTCTACAATAGATTCGTGCACTTGCGAGTTCAATAAAATTTGCACAACAGTATTAACATCTCAAGGTAGACAAGTCATTGAAATAATGTGTAATGGTGAGTTTAGGGATAAAAGTCCTGAAGATGCACTAGATTATCTTGACTATATAGCAGAGAATGCACAACACTGGGATACAGTTGGTTCTTATGAGTCATCAAGTAAACCCCAGTAATCTCCATATGATGGAGGCATGCATAACCTTAGGGAAGACCATGATTTTTAAGCCAAATTTGTATCATTAGCTAGAAAAGTCAAAGCATTAGAGTCGAAAAAGAATGATCATGTAAAGTCTGTTTAAAATATTTCATGCCATGTTTGCGATTCTATTGACTATTCTACGCAAGATTGTCCAACCTTACCAGCTCTGAGAGAAAGTTTGCATGAACAAGTAAATGTCGTTGACAATTTCAAAAGGCCAAATCCCAATCCATACTCCCAAACTTACAGCCCTGGTTGGAGAAACCATCCAAATTTCAGTTGGAGAAATGATAACCATGCACAATCTTCACAACCAGTTCCTCTATGTCAAAATTTCCAAAACCCCCAGAGTTACCCACCACATGTCCCACCACAAAAAAAAACTCTGAAAGATACATTGCATTCGTTTATTGAAAAACAAGAGTCGATCAATAACCAAACAATGTCTATATAGCTTAGCCATTTATTATTTTATACAAGATCTCCATTTTTTTTAGACTCAACCAATAAAAAAAAAATTGTTCAACTGCATCTGAAAGTCTATTGAACTAGTGAATATAAAGGACTATTTAGAATTCTAGAAAATGACAGAAAAGTCATCTTATGTGGAGTATCACCTTATGTGTCAGGAGAGGAGAGAAGAATTAGTGGAAGCTGTCGGAGGTAGCATGCAGAAGAGAGGTGAGAAATGGAGGACTTAGTTTCCAAAATTTCCTCTCTTTTCCTTTGTATTCAATTTTCTTGTAATTTAATGTGGAAGTTCAAATTTGATAAATATATTTAGTTTTATTTTAATTTTAATTTTGTGTAATTTAATTTCAATAATTATTTTATATAAGAGTCTCTACACTTTGTACTCTTATATTTTTTCTTATAATAATAATAATAATAATTATACACACACACACACACACACATATATATATATATATAATAAAATCTTGATAAGGTGGCTCTACTCGTCCTTTTCTTTTTTAAATTTTATTTTTTTATTTTTATATTAATACAATCTATCTTTTTTGTCTCCCACTTTCAACTCTAATTCCTCCGTATTCTTGAAATATATCTATAATATAAAATTAACATAAAATTATATTACTAGCAGTTGGCTGTCACTTGTTTATCTCTTGCATTATTAAAGGTAATAAAAAATTAAATAATAATAAAATAAAGAGACGGAAGAGGCATCTCGTGCCTTTTTTAATAAAAAGTGGGGAAAGAGAGTCAGAGCACAAAAGAAAAAAATAAAAAAAGAAGTCAGGAGACGGGAGGAGAATTAAAGGGTAGTGTCGGAGGTAGCATGCAGACGAGGGATGCGAGACAGAGGGCTTAGTTTCCAAAATTTTTTCTCTTTTATTTGTATTTAAATCTTTTGTAATTTATTATATAATAAATTATCATTTTTGGCACACTAAATTTTATTAATTTATTATATAATAAACTATTTAATCTTAATTCATTATTTGTTTATTAATTTATTAAGTTAGGTTTAATTTATTGGAAAATAATTTATTTATTAAAAAATAATTTATTTTGGAAGTTTGAATTTCCATTCATAAATAAATTTATTTTTATTTTTATTTCAGTTATTTTAATTTTAATTATCTTTATTTCAATTATACTTAGCTAAATGATAATAGTTAAGTAAGATGAAACTCTCAGTAGAAAAAAATATGATTTAATGAAATTTTATTTTTTTAAAATTTATTCTTAATAAAATTATATTAAAACTCTTGTTAAATTGATCTACACTAAGCCAAAGTTAACTTTAAATCTTCTTTTTTTAATCAAAAACTTATATTATATATTATCTTGATTAAATAATAGATTAAAAACATAAAATATATTGATTACTCATAAGTATAAGAGTGCCTTATTATAATATAATTTAAAAAATTAAAATTAATATCTATTTTTGATTAATTAAATAATCAAGTTATCTTCATCTATTAATAATGAATTATAATATATATTTTTTCCATTAACGTAATCATGTGAAAATTTATTTATGAATTAAATAAATTATTTTAGTAGTATTTAAAAATTTTATAATCATTACCCTAACTAAATTTATTTATGAGTTAAAATTCAAACTTCTAAAATAAATTACAAAATTAAATACAAAAGAGAAGAGAATAAATTTTGGAAACTAAGCCTTCCATTTCTCACACCTCTTCTGCCTGCTACCTCCGACACTTCTCTGATTCTCCTCTCCTCTCTCGACTTTTTCTTTTATATATTTTTCTTCTTTCATGCTCTGGCTCCTCCTCTCCCCCCCCCCCCCCCCAATTTATAGGCAGGAACAACCTATTTCTTCTCTTTATTTTATTATTATTTAATTTTTCATTATTATTTTTTAATAATGCAAAAGATAAGCAAGTCACAGCCAACCGCAACTTGCTTATCTTGACAAGGTGGCTCCACTTTCCTTTTTTTTTTTTTTTTAAATTTTATTGTTTTATTATCCTTATTATCTTCTTTGTCTCTCGCTTTCATCTCCAATTACATTTTATTTTTAAAATATATCTACAATATAAAATTAAAATAAAATAAAATTAGAGGAGCATTAAGAAAATTTATAAGTTATGAGCGCATTAATCAACACTATAAGTGGAAAAATAATAGTTTTAACCTTATTAAATGTACATTTTCAAGTGTTGATCATATCCCCCAATCAACTTATTGCTAGTGTCTAGCAATTAAAGCGATATTATCAAGTGAAATTCAAATGCAAATTGAAATATTTTATTTATTTTTTTAGGACAATTTTATTTACTTCTTTAATCAGATGACAACAATCAAATAAAAGTATGAGTATTATCTTTGACCTAAAAAATATTAATCCCACATCAACCATTCACATAATTCAGTCAAGTAAACTCATGCAAAATGAATAATTATTAAAGTTACATTTAATCAAACCACTTTCAAGAATGAAATGTCAAACTCCAAAATCCCATGAGTAAAAGTGACACTTTCAAAAGAAAATAAACATCAATAAAAAGAGTCACTCCAAGGAATAGTAAATTGAGAGAAAATAATATTGCACACTCTCACTAATATGAAAGAATAATGCCCATAGCTAAAAAATAATATGATCTTAAGTCAAAGCAACTACTAGTCAAATCAATAATATTATTTGTATTCATTTTTATGCATCACCACATCTTTTAATCCAATTATCAGCTTTTACTTCAGATTATAGTCCCTAAAATCAATAAGGACTTTTATTAGGACATAATGTAGGCTAGGGACATGGTTAACAAAGATGGGATAATAGGACAAATAAAATATATATTTGAAAAATAGAGATTGTTTAGAGATTGTAAGGTCCTTTTCACATATTTTTTAATCTATTTTTCTATTTTTTTGAATATTTTATCTAGTTATGTAACATAAAGTTAGAAATATGATTTTGTTTTTTAGCATTGACGCATGTAAGCACTTTCTTTAGCAGATATATGCCATTTTAAAAAAAAGCACCTAACTAGGTGAATATAACCATGTATCTTCTTTATTGCGTTCTTATAATCAGCGTTGTTGTATATTGTTCCATTCTACTTTATATCCTTTTGGTTAGCCAATTCAGTGTGTGAATATTTTTTCATAAACGATTAAACGGATAACCATTTATAAATAATCTAATAGATCCAATTTTAGTAGCCTTATCAATTTCAATTAAAAATTAATTAAATAAATTTAATGCTTAAAAATAAAGTATGTAAAAAAAAAGCATACATTAGGATTTTTATGCGGTTCAGTGTTCAAATCCCTAAATCTAAGAAGCCATGCTCAAATATCTAGTAATTTACTAAATTCAAGAGATTACAAACTATTGAAACCTTATACAATGAGACTCCCTCTCAATAATTGCCACTACCTTGTTGTAACCTCACTAAGTGAATACTTCACTTACACCACACATCGTTTTGCTTCGTCTACCGAGCAATACTTCTAGTCAATGGTATGTCACCTCTATGTAGAATTCTTATACTATCAACACACAATCCTTTCTGTTAGATTTAACGCCCATAATGGGATGGATTAATCTAACATAAGTGATAAGATAGACTTAGAATTTATCTAGGATTTATACAAGATAAAATTAGTATTTTATCTTAATCATAATCACATAAGATGTAGTTTAATCAAATAACTCTAGGAAGTTGATTTGGATTAAACTACACTTATTGTACTATACAAACACTACATGGGTGAGTGAAAGCACACACAATAATAATCATAAGAATCAGAGTAACACCAAAAGAGAGTGAGAGAAAAGGGAAATAGGCAGTGGGTTCTTGCTTCGTGAATTGATGAGATTTTCCAAATATGTGATTGTCCTCCGATCATCAGTGACATAAACTCGTGATGATCCATTCGTGAAGGTGGCTTGTTCATGAAGGAGATTTGCTCGTGAAGGTTCCAGTTTCTAGCAATCGATTCCTATTCGTTGCGATCTGCTCGTGCTAGTTCCTGGTTTTTGGAGATTGGAGGGAGCTTATTTTATTCTTGTAGATTCGTGACGATTTGTTTCCGCATCAACGAATAAGGTATGGAGTTGGTTAAATAAATAAATTGCATGATTTATTTGGAAAATCATCACCTTCTCCTAGAAAGATCATAAACAACATCTCCCAAATCAAAGAATGATTCTAAGGTTATAGCATTTGATGTAGAATCATTCTATTACTCGAACAACCTTCGCTTCTGCAAACACTGGTTGAAAAAATCACCAAGTAATCAAAACCACTAAAGAAAAGTAAAATTTGAACACAAACACAACCTCTTCTCGTAAAAGTCTGATAGATAGAATAACAAAGAGAAGACATAAAGCCACACATAAGTTCCAAAATCTCACTAGGAGGCTTAACAAAGATGAATGTGTGTGGCTTCTATCAAAATATGTAAATGATTCGCCTTTATATAGTGCTAGATGAATATGTGTATGAAAAGTCCAATCTTCTCAAATCTTCATCCTTTAAGCCTTCAGATATATAAGAAATTCTTCATGATAATATATGAATATTATCTCTTCAATATCTCTTTATAATCGTGATAAATCAAATCAACTCCATATTGATCTTCAAGAATGACTCCTACATTAGTATGATGTCCCTAAGATATTGTTTGTTTGAATTTGATTGATAACTTCCATGTAGAGATTGATTTATCTTTATTTACTTTGATCTTCTGGTCCCTATATGAAGCAATGCCCAGATCTTGTGTCACTATTATGATTCACCCCAACTTCATCATATCTTCTCGCATTGTGCGTTTCCCTCATGCTAAAATATCTCTCTACACACTCATCTGGACTTCATATACATATAATGCATAAAACCCTAATTTACCTATATCTGTTTTTTTTCCAATCCCATGTTGTTACACTTTGCATAATCTAAATGAAATTGGTATTATATTATTGATGAAGACTCAGGTGGCGTTTGTTTTTTTGTCTGAAATCTGAATAACCCTGAATTAGTCTGAATTCTAAATAGATCTGAATGTCTGAATCTGAATAATATGTTTGTTTTTTCGTCTGAATCTCGGAAAATAAGTATTAAGTTGTTTATTTTTTTTCAACTGAAAAAGCTGAAAATATGTACTTTTACATTTGTATCCTTATTAAATTTGAATGTCAAATAAATAATATATTAAATACCAGAATATTTTAACATTTATAAGTAAAACTATATTCAAGTGAATACATAATTTTTTAGAATTTTAATATATAAAATACCATAAATTTTAAAATTTATTGTATATAATATAAGAAAGAAAAAACAGAGATATTTTTATGTGGGGTAAATGTCTATGGGTGAGTTTTGGGATAAACATGAAAAATAAATTATAAAACATGGATATTTTTTACATTAGTAAGTAATTGACTTAATTCAAATTTCTCTATTAAGTAAAAAGCCAAAAAAATTGGCTTATTTTATTAAGTCAAAATTATCTAAAAAGTCTCATCTATATATCTATATATATATATATATATATATAAAGCTAGGATTTGAGGAGGTGATGTGGCATCACCATTTTGCTTCTTTGTATGTTCTCTATTATCTAATAAATAGAGATTTTTTTTTTTGATTTGACTTTTCATCTTCTCATAATTAATTTGATTGTTATTACAAAATAACAATTATGTAAAGATTTTAATGAGACATATTCTTTGCAATGAACATCCAAGGGGAAGTGTTATGAATTTATTAAAATAAATGTAGATGTTCATAACATATATCTCTTAGTCTCCCCACTATCTCCTATTAGCAACATTTAGCTTCCCTATAACTCCCACTATCTCACAAAGAATTATGATCCATAAATTTTCATTAATTTCATGGAGTGATTATGTAACTATAAAAGGAGAGCTTATCTTTTTGTTTTGTACACACACAATTGGAATGAATAAAATCACTCTATAATATATTCTCTCATTTTATTCTTTGTCTTGCGTTGCTTCTTTATTTGTATTGCTGGCTAATAGCTTTTTATTTTTATTTTTTATAAGGCTACCTCATCTTTAAAAAAATCAATTCATATTTTCTATCAGTTTCATCAAATGTAAAGTAAGAAAAAAGGATAATACTAAATTCTTTTTTCAAAGTCGCGTGAAGCGCGGTTCTATTTTCTAGTATATATATAAAGCTGGGACTTGAGGAGGTGATGTGGCATCACAATTTCTCATCTTTGTATATTCTCTATTATCTACTAAATAGAGAAATTTTCTTTTAGATTTGGCTTTTCATCTTCTCATAATTAATTTGATTGTTATTACACAATAACAATTATGTAAAGATTTTAATGAGGCATATTCTTTGTAATGAACATCCAAGGGGAGTGTTATGAATTGATTAAAATAAATGTAGATGTTCATTACATATATCTCTTAGTCTCCACACTATCTCCCATTAGCAATCTTTAGCTTCCCTAGAACTCCCACTATCTCACAAGAAATTATGATCCATAATTTTTCATTAATTTCATGGAGTGATTACGTAACTATAAAAGGAGAGCTCATCTTTTTGTTTTGTACACACACAATTGGAATGAATAAAATCACTCTATAATATATTCTTTCATTTTATTTTTTATCTTGCGTTACTTCTTTATTTGTATTGCTAGCTAATAGCTTTTTTTATTTTTTATAAGGCTGCCTCATCTTAAAAAAAATCAATTCATATTTTTTATCAGTTTCATCAAGTGTAAAGTAAGAAAAAATGATAATACTAAATTCTTTTTTCAAAACCGCGTGAAGCGCGGTTCTATTTTCTAGTTAAATTATAAATACAAACACCTCTAATTAACTTAATTAATTAAGTTAAGTCACTTTAAGTCATTAAGTTAAAAAATAAACGCCACCTCAATGATGTGTCCAATGAGGACGCCAACATACAAATATATAAATTGATATCCACACAATGATATTCCTAATATAATCCATCCAATTTCCGAATAAAGTTTAGCCACTGCCATGTCCTTCCCACTGACTGCGCCGAAAAACACATTGTATATATAAGTTTAATTTCCCAGATTTGGCTAGTAGGTTTTCATATCTTAAGCATAATTTGATCTCCAACCTATTGTAAATATGCAATAAGAATGATATAATAAGCGAAATAGAAAAAAATTAACAAATGAAATAAAAGACTATTGGCCAATAAAACTTTAAAAAAAAGGAAAAAGAAAAAACAGAGGGAATAAAGAATACAAATTCAGTTTCATTAATATTGGCATTGAATTATTCTTTATGGTTGTCCCAATCCGGTAGAGTTAATTGGCCAGAATCCATGTATGACAAAGTCTGGTGGAAATCGAATGGCCACGTTTCGACTAAGCAGAAGTAGTGAAAATCTAAAGAGTGTAAAGCTGCATGAGAGGAAATAATGCATGAAAGAGAGAAGAATGTAAGTTCCTGCACTCTTCAAATCCAATGGGTTATAAAATCTGCACTTAGTTGACCCTATCATGTGTAGATTTTAAAATAAAAAATAATAGGTCATTGAAATATTGAATTCAAATCCAATGGCTCAAAACTAAAGTACATGATCCCTTATTACATCTTAAATCTGCATATATGTATAGTAATGATCTAATGGATGATAGTGTTATGCAGCACTGTCATGGAAATCTACCATTTTAATACTATTTATAAGGAGTCACATAATTCTGCCATGTAATTAGCGCTTACCACATGGTAGGCACTAGTGCTCACTAGATCATTTTTCCATATAAAATATAAGACAAGATAAAAGAAAAAAATGCATATTTTAATAAACTACAAAGTAAATTGCATAAGATTTTATATTTTTTTAATCTTTTACTAATTTTTTTTACTTTATATTCCTTATATATACTTATGTTTATAATTAGAGAAAGCGTGAGGATCTAGCGAAAGTCTATGTCCACTGAAGTTGGTTTGGCCAATGCCATTATATCATAGCCATACCATTAAACTGAAGTTGGTTTGGCTATTTTTGTTTTGGAATAGAAAGAAGAGTGGAAGTCCATACTGTGCGCCTAATATTTCATTGTTGCTTTATTTCATGCGAAGAGATTTTCAATGCTATTCTGTCATCTTGTATTTTACCAATTTCCCATCATTCCTAAAAATTGATGTTAAGCTGGGCTGAATTTAAACATGCAGAGGGATGGTAACGGGCTGGGTTGGGCTCGGGCTTCGCAAAGCCTGAACCCAACCTTGTAACCAGAAGAAAAGGTCTGAGTCATAAACAGGCTCAGTCCTTTGAACTTCAGGCCCGACCCAATTCGTGTCATGTCATTCTACTAGTTTAGTGATGAATAAAATGCTAAAACATATTTGCTTCTTTAGATCGAAATTAACATCGTTCTTTAATTTATTGTTATTTCAAATTCAAATTATGGAGGATGAAATTTATGTTCCTATCAAAGCAATTTTAATTCTCTCCAAGTGCAAGAGATTAAATTGAAGTGTCATCCAATGAAATTTCAACAAATGCAAGAATGCAGATTCACTCAAAGACAATAGAAAAACAGTAAGAAAGCCTATTCGTAAAAAAAAAAAAAACAAAAAATAAACTGATCTCTAAGGTATAAGTACACGAGAAGCATCATTTTGATCTGTTGAAATTGTTGGGTTCTAATTTGGCATTATAATAAGAAATTCAAAATGACTAATTGAATTCAATAAAATGTAAAATTTTAATAGTGTATCGTTGTGGTGGGTGGCTAGTGCAACAGAAAGTGGCGTTGGTGATGGAAGCCTCTCTCGTGCGGAATATCTATCATTTGACCCCTTTTATGAAAAAATCTTTATATGTCATTGTAGCCTCTGAGATAAATTTGTGGCACTGCTATCACATGTTCCTGCGACAACTTATATCTACCACGCATATGTTGCTTGGTCCACACATATGTCGCGGACCAAGTGACGTCGTTTTACAAGGCTTTTAGTAATTAATTGAAAATTTTAACGACTAATTTAAATTTGGTGCGTTTCTTCAAAATCCATCATAAATTAATGATTCACATTCTCTGTCATGAGATTTAAGTTTTAAAAAATAAAGTTGTTATTTTTAATTTTGAAATTACAATAATACTAATTATTATTTTTAAATTCCAAAACTTTGAAATAGAAATAACAAAATCCACATTTTAAAACTTGAATTAACTGAAATAAAAATTACATTCAAATTCATACAAACTATCAAATACCAAATAGCATCATGCGCTTAGAATTTCAATCACTTGACTTAGAATTTCAATCACTTGAAACTTCAAACAAATTAAATCATCAAAATACATGGTGAATCAAATCTGTACCAATATCTCATAAATCCTTTACAATATCCAACACCAACCCATCACTAGAAAAAAAAATTAATCCATAAAAAAATCACTCGCAGTAAATTTCCAAAAGCCACCAATATGATCTGAAACACAGATGACATTAAGATTGAGTACCAAAAAATACATATTATAATAAACATTGTACGTGTCCAAAGGTTGCAGCCAGCACATGTCAGAGAACAGAGATAGAAATTTTGAACCAATATCCGTAACTGAAGCAAACTGCATTATACTTCTTACCATAACTATTCATTAAGAAAATTTCTGTTATTCAAAATTGTTCTTCACTGAAGCCAAATAGAACATAAGATAATATCAAATATCCACCGTGATCATGGAGGCAGAGTGCTGTACATGTTGCAATCGATGCCTTATGAAGTTGGTGATTTCCAATCATGCACAACTTTACATCAAATAACTCAATGGACTGCATAGGAAAAATAATAATAGAAGTTGATTTAGATGTACATAATTAAAGATATGAAGATATATATAAGGTTTCAAAAAGCAGATTTTTGGGAGCATACCAGCTTAAAGTCTCTCTTAGTTTGTACTATTATATCAAAAGATTGGTAAGGTCTGTCATTGAACATACTCAGTCCATTCAAGGTAGCTCTAATTCTAGCATCATATGCTGATATCATCTGAGAAAGCATCAATGATGCTTTATTGCAAAGGATAAGCTAAATATTGTCAAAAAGGTGAAGCGGTGGGCACAAAAGAAAGAAGAAAAAAAGACAAGAAGAGAAAGAAAAAATAAGAAGAAACATAAGAAAAAAAGGCGGGTCACGTGAAGAAAAAAATAAAATAATAATAAACAATAAAATAATAGTACACAGTAGCCAAATTTTGGCTATAAAAAGGGCGGCTCCCCTCATTTGCCAACATCTAATTTTCAGTTCTTCTTCTTCATTTATAGTGATTTTAAGAGTCTAGTGATTTGAGGGTTTGGGTATATTGAAGTTTTAGGTAGTGAGCTAAAATACTACAATACTTGTAACTTATTTTTACTAGTAAAATATTTTTTTTCTATCTTAGCCCGTGAACGTAAGTTAAAAGCCGAACCACGTAATTTCTGGTGTCTTTGTGTGATTCTATTGTCTTATTATTTCTCAATTTCATTTTAATTGCGTGTCTGCTTTACCCAATCAATTCCCAACAGTGGTATCAGAGCTATTGGTTATATTTTTGGAGTCGGGTACTATTCATGTAAAGGGTACTGTTCGTATATATGGTATTGTTGAGATATATGGGACTATTTACGTATACGGTATTGTTCACGTATACGGCACTGTTCATATATATGGTACTGCTCACAAGAAACACTAGGAGCGATCCAATAATTTTACGGTGCAAAATAGGGAATAGTGGTGTGAGTAGAGCAACTGTGTGGTTTTGCACATATCTAGGAAAGTTCTATCACAAAGGCAATAAGAGCTTAAAGAGTCTGGGTTTTAAGAGGGATCGTTGTGACCCCTCCAGTCTTTTTTGGGAACTTTCCTGGTGTGCATTCTCACACATACTCACAACTATTTAAAGTGATACACTAGCTTGTGTGCGGTATTTATCAACAAAATAGCGGCAAAATATGAAATTGAGAAGTTCAACGGGAATAATTTCTCGTTATGGAAAATGAAGATGTGGGCAATTCTGAGGAAAAATAATTACTTGCCAGGAATGGGAGAAAGACTCATAGAGATAACTGATGATGACAAGTGGAATGAGATGGACGGCAATACCATTGTTGATCTATACTTGGCACTTGCAGACTGGGTATTATCCAGTGTGGAGGAGAAAAATACAGCAAAGAAAATATGGGATACTCTCACAAAATTGTACAAGGGTAAGTCGTTGCACAATAATATTTTCTTAAAAATAAGACTCTACACTCTTCGAATGGTGGAATCTACATTAGTGACCGACCACATCAACACCTTGAAGACTCTATTTTCACAACTCACAACGTTGGTAATAAAATAGAGGAAATGAACGTGCTAAGCTTTTACTTCAAAGTCTACCAGATTCGTATGATCAACTTATCATCAACCTGACGAACAACAATCCAGCGGACAGTCTAGTTTTCGACGATGTGGCAGCCTCCGTAATAAATGAGGAGAGCAGGCGAAAAAGTAAAGAAAACAAGCAAGTAAGTTCGCAACAAGCAGAAGCGCTATCAGTGACGAGGGATCAAAAGAACGTGGCTTCGGTGGGAGTCACAATCATGGTAGATTAAAATTCAGAAGTAAGAAGAATGTTAAATGCTGTAACTGTGGTAAGAAATGGCACGTTAAAAAAGAGTATTGGAACAACTAGAAGATAAAAGAGGGCAAAGAACATGAGTCATTAAATGCTCAGGGGTGTGTAGCAAATATCTCGAATGATGGTGAAATTCTTTACAGCGAGGCCACAACTGTTTCATAAGGCATAAAACAGTTATCTGACGTTTGGCTCATAAACTCAGGTGCTACCTGGCACATGACCTCTCGGAGAGAATGATTCGACATATCAACCTATCTCAGGAGGATCTGTATATATGGGAGATGATTATGCCTTAGAGATCGCTGGCATTGGTACTATCAAAATAAAAATGTTTGATGGTACAATTCACATAATTGGGGAGGTACGACATGTCAACGATTTGAAGAAAAATCTATTGTCTTTCGGACAAATAGATAGTCATGGGTGTAAAAAGTCATATGTATTTTTAGTATTCAAACAATATAAAGCGCGGGTAGAACTTGAATCTGGAAAGATGATAGAGAGTGTACAGACAGCGAGTTTCTTATTTTATGTAAGCAAGAAGTTATTCAGAGATAGTTTACGATAGCATACACTCCTCAACAAAATAAAGTAGCAGAGTGGATGAACAGAAATCTTACAGAAAGAATAAGAGCTATGTTGATGACTGCGGGTCTATTTAATTCATTTTGGGCAGAAGTAGACAAAAATGTCTGTTATGTAATAAATCGGTCACCATTTACACCAATTGAGCTGAAGACTCCGATGGAGATATGGACTAGAAAGCCAGCTGATTACTCTCACTTACATACATTTAGATGTCTTGTGTACGTTATGTACAATGCCAAGAAAGAGCAAAACTGAATCCAAAATCTAGAAGATGTATCTTCTTGGGATATGCTGATGGAGTAAATGGGTATCGTTTGTGGGACCACATTGCCCACAGGATCGTCATCAGTAGATAGATTAGCTTTGTAGAATATCAATTGCAAATGAGAGATGTGGATGATAACACTATAAAAGAAAAGCCAGAGACTGTACCAGTATATGTGGAAAATAATCCAGAAGATTTAAATTCTTCTGAAGCAGCACCAGAGCACGAGGAACAAGAACTAGTCATGTTCGAGGCTTTAGAAGTTCGTCGGTCAACTCTTAAGCGACGACCACCAGTGTAGCACTCGGATTATGTCATAGAGATCAATGTTGCATACTGTCTTCTAACAAATGATGGAGAGCCATTAACTTTCCATGACACTTTAAACAACTCAAATGTTGCTTTGTGGATGACAATAATACATGAAGAAATTGAGGCTCTACACAAGAACAAGACATAGGAACTTGTACCACTACCACATGGAAGAAAAGCCATTCGTAACAAATGAGTTTACAAGATCAAATGTGATGACAATGACCAAGTGGAGCGATATCGTGCAAGATTGGTGGTGAAAGGATATGCTCAGAAAGAAGGTATTGACTTTAACGAAATATTTTTCCTAGTGGTTCGACTCACGATAGTCAGAATATTCTTAGTGATGTGTGCTACATTTGACCTACATCTTGAGCAGTTAGATGTGAAAACTATATTTCTTCATGGAGAACATGAAGAAGAAATTTTTAGACTCCAACCCGAAGGTTTTGCTGAAAAAAAAGGAGAACTTAGTTTGCAGGTTGAACAAATCTTTATACGGTCTCAAACAGGCACTGAGGTATTAGTGTAAGAGATTTGATTCCTTTATCATGAGCCTTGGATACAGTAGACTCAGTTCAAACTATTGTGCATATTACAAGAGATTTGAAGATAATGATTTCATCATTTTGTTGTTGTACGTGGATGATATGTTGGTAGCAGGCCGTAACAAGATCGAATCCAATAATTAAAAACACAATTGGCTAGGGAGTTTGAAATGAAGGACTTGGGATCAGCAAATAAGATTCTAGGGATACAAATTCACCGAGACAGAAATAACATGAAGATTTGGCTTTCTCAGAAGAACTACTTGAAGAAAATCTTGCGACGTTTCAACATTTTACTGTTGTACGTGGATGATATGTTGGTAGAAGGCCCTAACAAAGATCGAATACAAGAATTAAAAACACAATTGGCTAGGGAGTTTGAAATGAATGACTTGGGATCAACAAACAAGATTCTAAGGATACAAATTCACTGAGACAGAAATAACATGAAGATTTGACTTTCTCAGAAGAATTACTTGAAGAAAATCTTGCGACGCTTCAACATGCACGATCGTAAGCCAATCTCTACCCCACTTCATGTTAATTTCAAATTATCCTTAAGTATATGTCCTAGTAATGAAACAGAGAGGAGGGGGATGTCTTGAGTACCGTATGTATCAACAGTAGGAAGTTTGATGTTCGCTATGATATGTACTAGACTAGACATTGCATAAGCAGTGGGAACAATTAGTCGATACATGATGAATCTTGGTGGAGAGCATTGGATAGCTGTGAAGAGGATTTTGAGATATATTAGAGGAACCTCAGATGTTGCATTATGTTATGGAGGATCATGGTTTACTGTCAGAGGCTATATGGATTCAGATTTTGCAGGAGACCTTGATAAAAGAAAATTCACTACTGGTTATGTGTTTATACTTGTAGGAGGAGCTATAAGCTGAGTTTTGAAACTGCAAACTGTTGTGGCTCTATCTACAATAGAAGCAGAGTACATGGCAGCTACACAAGCTTGTAAGGAAGCTATTTGGATACAAAGGTTATTGGATGAGCTCGGGCACAAATAACAGAAAATTCCTGCATTTTGTGATAGTCAAAGTGCTTTGCATATTGCAATGAATCCAACCTTTCATTCCAGGACAAAGCACATATGGGTACAGTATCACTTCGTTCAAGAAGTTGTGAAAGATGGAAGTGTGGATTTACAGAAAATCCATTCCAAAAAGAACCTAGCAGATGTTTTGACCAAGCCGATCAATGCTGACAAATTTATCTAGAGTAGGTCTTATTGTGGCCTAGCAGAGACGTCAGACGTAAGCAACATGACTATGGCGAAGCAGAAATGATGATGTAGAGATTGATTGGTTCTCAATCTAATCTCTAAGTGGGAGAATGTCAAAAAGGTAAAGCGGCGGGTACTGTTTGTGCCCCATCGAAAACGCAAAAGAAAGAAGAAAAAAAGACAATAAGAGAAAGAAAACAGAAGTAGAAACAAAAGAAAAAGAGGTTGGCCGCGTAAAGAAAAAATAAAATAATAATAAATAATAAAATAATGGTACACAGTAGCCAAATTTTGACTATAAAAGGGGTGGCTCCCCTCATTTCTCAGCATCTAATTTTTCAGTTCTTCTTTTTTCATTTAGAGAGTGATTTTAAGAGTCTAGTGATTTAAGAGTTTGGGTGTATTGAAGTTTTAGGTAGTGAGCTAAAATACTACAATACTTATAACTCATTTTCATTAGTAAAATATTTTCCTTCTGTTTTCGTCCATGGACGTAAGTTAAAAGCCGAACAACGTAATTTCTAGTGTCCTTGTGTGATTTTGTTGTCTCATTATTTCTCAATTTCATTTTAGTTGCGTGTCTCCTTCATCCATTAATTTCCCAACAAATATATGGAAGAAATGGTCCTCTAAAAGCAATTGAAAAATTCTAACCAACAATATTTAGATTCTACTACAAATAAGAACATAGAAAATATTTCAATATGCCATGAAGTTATGACAACAAAAACATATTGTCAAATAATTCGACAGAATCAACAATGAGAAAAATTTAGTTATTCTTTCACCATTTTTAAGTATTTCCACCTCATTACCCAGTGTGTGCATACTTCTTCATTCATATGGCAATTTGATGATTCCTGACTTAGCCATAGCAATAGTTTGTAAAGAAACACCTAGTGTTGCCATATGTTCCTCACCTATAATCGTTATAACTGAGTTTAGAACTTAGAAATGATATTTGTTGCATCCTAGGCAACACCCAATTTGCCCTGTTACATCAGAAGCAAACAAACTTATCATTACCATGCTCTTTTTCTTTAATTGGGTAAGAAAATGACATTTGGATACAAATTTTAGCAAAGGATAAAGAAGAACGAGAGTGAGCCCTTGTGCGTATGAAACATCACCCAGAAAAAATACTGAAACAAAAAATAAGGTGAAAATTATATATCACCTCAATAACGGCAATATCAACATGCTTCCAAGCAAATAGAGCAAATGCCATAGCAGTGAGAACTTAAAGTTTTTCCATTAATTAATTAAGGAAAAGAAAGGACTGTAAAAGGTGATAGCATATGCACAAATTGCAATGCTTTAGCAAATAATTATATAGCAAGACTGCAAATTTGAAACCTTTCTATTGAAAAAACATGTACATTCTGCACAGTATGCACAATCCCTACTTGAAATTACTATGAATGGTAAGGTTATAGCTACCATTCAAACCACAAAACTATAATAATTAGTATCTAATGCTTCCAAAAAAAAGGAAAAAATAACTAAAAATGCTACTACATACTTTGAGTCATTCCATTTCTCTATATTTTCTATTGAAAATCTTAACTATAATGCTTGTACCATCACCACCTACTTAATAAAGAACAATAAATAATGTGTGCTGAAGTTGATGCGTTAAAGTGCAGCTGAGGTATCAAGTAGAATAACTTGCATGTATATTCTAATGTAACTACTTGCCATGTGGCAATTGGTTATAGGCTATACTAGATCTAATTTGTTATTGGTTAGAAAAGAGCTAGTAGAAGTCTGCTACTAGAAATTTAGCTAAAAAGCTCAACTCTGTATTCATTGAATATTCGAAATATAATCCAAAAGTTTCTATTCATTTTCTCTTTGATTTTCTTTACTTCCAAACACTCAATTACAAATTTTCTCCATCATCAACACGAAATACCATGAGTTCCACATCTTGGGAGGGTTAACAAGCCCATCATTATAACCTATAATAGCACAATGTTCTATTAGCACGACGTCGTTTAAATTTTGATATCGTAAACAATTTTGAAACATTTCGTTTAGGATCATAAACCAAGTATAGTCGGCAACTCAAAAAAAAAAAAGAGATGAGAATGATCAACATTGTAGTTTGATGAGGTCTCAGTCAAAACAATGTAACAATAATGAAATTAATAGGTTCTACTTATGGTGAGAACAACCAAGATGTTTTGATAAATTTTTTTTTTGCTGCATGCTTTATTCATCATTTGCTGACTTATTTATAATAGCAAATAACTAGTCTTGATTTACTATCCAACAATCACAGCCAAATCAAGATATTTGACCACAAAGAAATATCACAAGGCTACAATAGGAAATAACAGTTGAATCAAACTAAACAACCTCTGATTTGGCTTCCCCATATCACGGCTCAACAGTTGACATAGTTCACCTAATCTTATTCTTCCCAAACTCTTGCACGTGCATGTAAAGATGCATGTATCATGGATGAACAACATGGAGCGCTACGTGATCACGGTACTTGGCATTAGGCTTTGGCTTCCTCAGAGATCGTCTAAGCCTCTTATCAATACCCCCACCACGAAAAGGATCTTTGTCCTCAAGGATCAAGGAAGGAAATTGTTGTTGTAGTACAGCGGTGTCTTCCTAAGTAGCGTCTTCCACCAGCAATCGTTTCCATTGAACCAAGCTTTGCTCAATTAATTTCCCTCCTCATTTCAGTCATCGTGTATCAACAATAGATTCAGATTCTAAGACCAACACTCCGTCATCATCAACTGGGTGAATCCTTACCCCCTCTTGTAATTGAATTTTGTATGCTACTACACCAATTCTTTGAATAATTTTATAAGGACCAAAATACTTGCTAGCTAATTTTTGGTGTGCACGTTTGAAAACTGATGACTGATGGTGAGGTTGCAATTTAAGAAAGACCATGTCACCTTCTTTGAACACTACTTCCTTAAGATGTCTATCAGCCACATGTTTCATTCTATTCACTGCTGCTGCCAGATTCTTTTTTAGTTGCCCCAACAATTCATCTCGTGTCATCAATGCTTGATCAACCTCATGGACTGGTGACTGCCCAATTTGGTATATTGGTACTTTAAGTGGAGATCGGCCGTAGAGGGCTTTAAAATGTGTCATGCCGATGGAGACATGATACGTGGTGTTGTACCAAAAGTCAGTCCACGATAGAAAAACACACCATTGTCGCGGCCATTGGTACATGAAACATAACAAATATTGTTCAAGACAACAGTTAATTACCTCGGTTTATTCGTCGGTTTGCGGATGATAGGCGGAGCTCAACTTCAGTTTGGTGCTGGATAGATTAAAAAACTCTTGCCAAAATTTGCTCACAAATATAGGATCTCGGTCACTGATAATGATCGTGGCATGCCATGTAACTTCACGACACCTTCTACAAACTTTTCTACCACTATTTTCGCCGAGAAGAGGTGAGAGAGGGCCATGAAATAGGCTGATTTGCTCAATCGATCAACAACCACTAGAATTGTATTTTTCCCTTGAGAGCTTGGTAATCTCTCAATAAAATCTAAAGTTATATATTGCCATATGACATGGAATCGGTAGCGGTTGGAGCAGTTTCGCCGATTTGAGTGTAGTAGCTTTCATTCTCTGGCACATTTCACACTTGTCCATATATTCTAATAATGATTGGAACATGTGAGGCCAATAGAACTGCTGAGAGAGGCGTTTGTATGTGTGTAGAACTCTAGAGTGCCCTCCTATCTTTGTGTCATGGGCTTCAAACAACAACGTTGCCCATATTTTCTCAAGAACCACCACTCTTCCTTTAAATATCAACAACCCATACCTTAACAAATAAGGACCAGTAGTATACGTTTGAGCTACAGCCTTAATTTTTTTGATATATTCATCTTCTTCTGCCTCCTTTTTTATTTCCTCCCAAATTGCAACCTACGGTATAAACAAATAATTGAAAGTTAGATTATCTAGCCTTTGTGACAAAGCATCCGCGACATTGTTTTGATGTCCCGGTTTGTACATGATATCATAATCGTGCCCCATCAACTTGGCCATCCACTTTTGTTGCTCCGGCGTAGCTATTTTATGCTCCAATAAAAATTTCAATCTACGTTGATCAGTTTGTATGACAAATTTCTGTCCCAACAGGTATGGTCTCCAAATCCGGATTGATTCTACGATTGCTAGAATTTCTTTGGCATAAATCGACCATATCTTCTTGGTGACTCCTAATGCTGGGCTCATATAGGCAATTGGCTTGCTATTTCACTGCAGTATTCCTTCCCCATATGCATCGGTCTCAATAATGAATGTTTCTTTGAAGTTTGGCATGGTGAGAATTGGCGTGTTGCTCATGGCTTGTTTGAGATTTTCAAAGGGTTCCTCGGCTTCTTTATTCTAATAAAATTGACCTTTTTTCAACAAGTTTGTAAGTGGTTTGGCTATTACTCCATAACCTTGGACGAATTTACGGCAGTAACCCGTCAATCCAAGGAATCCCCATAATTCGGTGATGGATTGTGGCCGGGGCCATGTTGTCATTGCTGAGATTTTCTTCTTGTCCACCCTGAGGCCATGACAAGTGATGATGTGCCCGAGATACTCCAGCTCTTGCTGCCCGAAATTGTATTTGTTAATTTTGACATAAAATTGATGCCATTTAAGGATTTCCAATGCCTGTTTCACATGATTAAGATGGCACTCCCAAGATAAGCTATAAATCAATATATCATCGAAAAATACAAGTATAAACTTTCTGAAGTGTGGCCAGAATATTGAGTTCATAATTACTTGAAACGTTGATGGAGCGTTGCACAAGCCGAACGACATCACCATATATTCGTAATGACCATTGTATATGCGAAAGGCTGTCTTGTGTATGTCTGAGGGGTTCATTTGCACTTGATGGTAACCAGCTATCAGGTCTAACTTGGTGAAGTAGGCAGCACCATGTAACTCATCTAACATGTCGTCGACAGTTGGAATCGAAAACTGATCCTTTACGGTGACTTCGTTTAGGGTACGGTAGTCTGTACATAATCTCCAGCTGCCATCTTTTTTCTTGACTAGGAGTACTGGTGATGAGAATGAACTAATGCTTTGACGAACCAAATCTGAGTTTAGCAACTATTGGACTTGCTTCTCAATTTCGGCCTTTTGAAAATACGCGTAGCGGTAAGTCTTAACATTAATGACTTTACTCCTTCTTTGAGTACAATTTTGTGGTCAATGTCTCGCTGAAGTGGCAGCTTCGTTGGCTCCTTGAATAACCCCATATAGCCCTTTAAAAGCTCTTGCATATCTGGTGGTGCCGTGAGCCAAGCCTTCTCCATATTCAGTTGTAAACAGATAGCAAAGACCTTGTGGCCTTGTTTGATCTCCTTGGTGATTTCTGCCAATAAAGCCGATTGCACTGGTTGTGAACCAAGCCCTTACAAGCGGCGTTCTTTGTTTCCCCAACCGAATTCCATTGTAAGTGATTTCCAATTGCACACAACCAGCCAAGCATCTTCAACACTTGGACTCCCAAGACTATACCAAGCCTGTGATTGGCAATGAATACATAGTGAGTGAAAATGGAATTTCTTGGATTACAATTTATACCTTTTCAAAATTTTCATGGCAATATCAGCTCGTCTCCATTAGCCACTGGAACCGAGAAGGCTGCCGTTGGTTTAGCTGCTAAACGAAGCATATTAGCGAATTTTGTGCTGATGAAGTTGTGTGTTGATCCACTGTCGATCAGAACAACAATCTCCTATGATCCAATTCTGGCCCTAACGCATATTGTTTACAGTGCTGCCCATCATGTCAACGCATAATAAGTAATTTGAAGGTCTACGTTTGCCTTAGGTACTGTTCTCTGTTCCTCTATTGAACTTTCATCATATAAAGCCTTTTCCATATTGCTTTCACTATCAAAAATCAAAAGCTGTGCCTTGCTACACTTATGCCTGGCTGTAAATCTCTCATTACAGTTAAAACATAGCCTTTGTGCGCGGCGTCTAGTAGTGTCGTGAGGGTGCACCAAATTTAAAACCTTACTACTAGTATAAATAATTAGTACAGAGTGAGTAAGGATCGATCCCACAGAGATTATGCTAGCTGTATTTATTATCAACTCTAAATCAAGACTTAAAATAAAATAATAATAGGGATAACAATATAAATTAATCTAACTAAAGAAAATGCCAACTAAAAATAGAAAAGAATGGGGGTTTTTGAATTTTTAACTAAATAGCAAGAAATAAAGAAATTAAAACTACTAACAAGAAATAAAAACTCTAATTAAAGGATAAAGAAATAACAATGAGAAAAACTTTGGTTAAAGGATCATTCGCCACCACAAGACATGCTCATAATATATCAATTTTATCATCAATTTATATTGAAATTATCAACCGTAGATAACAATAAGCTCTGTTAGTCTCAATCTTTCCTTAGTGTGTCGTTAGGCAAAACAAGCTCTTCACCTAATCTCTAACTATTAAATAATTTAAAACAAGCTCTTTAAATTTAAGATAATGGAAGCATCAAACATAGAAAGATATTAGGTTGATCTAGGCAATAAACACACAAGTTCGGATTATTTAACCTAGGTTATGTTCTCCAATCGAAATAACTGATTCCAACCTGCTACTAATGATTAAAATATCAAAACAATTGCGGATCAAAAATTTTAATCTAGCAATAGAATTTATTCAAGTCCTATCTAATTGGCCACTCAAACAAGACGAGAATAAAATCATAAACATTAATTATAGAAGAACATAAACAATTTCAATTAAATAAATTGAATGATAGAAATTGAACATTAATCATATGACATGTTTGGGGTTTTGAATTCACCCCAACCAAATAGAAAATCTAGCCTAACATAATTAAATTGAGAATAAGAGAATTGATAAAACCAATCATGGAGATTAATTCAAGCGGCTGCATTTTTCTTCAATTCCTTTCGGCTGCTGATTTTTTTCTTCTCCTTTGCGGCTGCAAATTGTTCAGTTTCTCTTGCTGCCGATTCTCCCCTTGTGTTGCTTCCGCTTGATCCCTTTTATAATGCTTCAATTGTGGCTTTTAAATCCTTGCATGGAAAGAATTAAATCCAAAGCCAAAACCATCCATGCCATAACATGCTTGCCATTTAAAGCCATGCAAAATATTTGCTTCCTTTAATTGCCATGCCGCCCACTTTACCAATTTCCTTTTTCTTCAATTTGCTTTCCATAATTTAATCCAATGCACGCAATCTTTTTAAATTGGTCAAGTAAATCCATGCACATTAAACAAGTTTCCATTTTATGCATGCTTGTTCCCAGTCTTTATTAATCTCCATGAAATCCTATATGCTTCCAATTGTGCATCAATTAATTAATTGGCTTCCAAAAAATCTTCAGTTATTTCCTTTCCTAATTCCTTCAAGCAGATTTCTTCTTAAATGCTCCGATTTAATTTCTCTTTAATCCCAAAATAACAAAATGAAAAAACTAAGATAAAAATTAACACAATAAAAATATAATTTACTAAATTAAAAATTAACTAAAATAACTAGAATATTTAAGACCAAAACAAGAAAAAGATGGAGAAATTAATAGCAAAATATTTAAAAAATATTCACTTATCAAATTCCCCCACACTTTTGCTCGTCCTCGAGCAAACCTAGAACCAAAATAAAGAAATATAAAATAAAATCTAAACTAGTCCACTTTCATAGGAAATCACGATTGCATTTAGCGTATACACCAAGCTTTTAAACCCCTAGGCAGCCCTAGTGGACGAGTTATAGTCTCATGAGGGCTTTAGCGATGATACCCACAAACATCATTTCATTTTCATTTTTTTTTTCAGAAAAAGAACAAAAGACTTTAAAATAAAACTAGCCTCAAAGATTGTATAAGTCATATAACTCAAAGAAAATTTCAAATATGATTGAAGTTCTAACTTTAATTCAATACTCAATCACATCTCTCTTTTGATTCTTATAGTATGTGTGTGAATCAATTCAATCAAAATCCATTCCCAAAATCTTCAATATCAACAGCTTTTACCTTGAACAAAGAAAAGAGTAGGTAAAATCAATCTTATCATCTTGATCTCCAATTTTTTACTCACAGGCATTTGTGTGCATTTTCCTTTGATTTTTCTCTTTTCCTCTTTTTTTTTTTTTTAGTCAGGAGCTTTCACTTTACCCTTTAAAGTAGCCTTCTTCTCATGGTAGATTATCCTCTATATACTGGTGGTACATAGGCCCACATTACTCAAGGATAGCTTCACTCTTAAGGGTTATAGGTAGCTATTTCTGACTATGGCGCATGTGTGTACAACATTGTATTGTGGAGATAAGAATCAAGACAAACAGTCATTTACTC
Source organism: Citrus x clementina (assembly GCF_000493195.1). NCBI lineage: Eukaryota > Viridiplantae > Streptophyta > Magnoliopsida > Sapindales > Rutaceae > Citrus > Citrus x clementina. The sequence continues at coordinate 11,592,690 of NW_006262339.1, read as the reverse complement.
AATCTATGACATTATCAAATTCTAAGACAAAATTATAAAAGAATTGATATTAGTGCTCATGGTTTAAAGAATCTCAACTAAGAGGAAATCAACACAAGAATCAAGTATAAGCTAAGGTAATATTCAATCATTTCTAAGAACCATATTCATTGTCAATCAAATTCTTATCATTGGCTAATATTCAAAACAACGTTGTTTTTTGTTTTGGATAAAGAAAAAGACAAAGTAACAAAAACTAAGTTCGAAATCCACCCCCTAACACTTAATTCTTACATTGTCCTCAATGTAAGCCTAAGCTAACAAAAAAAAAAAAAATTAAACACGGGGAAATAAGATGAGACACACAAACAGAAACAAACAAAATTCAACACAAAGTGGATAAAGTAAATGATAATGAAAGGAAGAAAGATCAAATCTGTTATGGATTGCTCTCAAAATCTTTTGTCCATCCATTGGGTTGCCTCCCAATAAGCGCTTGGTTTATTGTCCTCAGCCTGACATGGTTCTCAAATTTTACTCATCAACGTATGCAGGTTCATAAAGTGGAGCCTCATCTATATTGAGTGTCTGAAAGTTTTCATAGTAAGGCTTCAACCTATGACCATTAACCTTGAACTCTTTACCTATCTTTAAGCTCTTGATCTCAACACCACCATGAGGAAAAACATTAATAACAACAAAAGACCCACCCCATCGAGAACGTAACTTACCTGGAAACAACTTAAGGCGAGAATGGAATAGCAAAACTTTCTGTCCAACTTTAAAATTCTTTCTCAAGATCTGCTTATCATGAAAAGCCTTAGTTTTTTCCTCATAGATTCGTGAACTCTCATAGGCATCATTTCGAATTTCCTCTAATTCTTGCAATTGGAGCTTTCTGTGTTGGCCAGCGACGTCCAATTCCATGTTACATTGTTTCGCAGCCCACCATGCTTTATGTTCAAGTTCCATTGGAAGATGACAAGGCTTACCATATACCAACCTCTAGGGTGACATACCAATAGGCATTTTGTATGCGGTCCTATATGCCCAAAGTACATCATCAAGCCGTAAGCTACAGTCCTTTTTATTTGGATTAACTGTCTTTTCAAGGATTGATTTCACTCCCCTATTAGACACCTCAACTTGCCCAATAGTTTGGGGATGGTAGGATGTAGACACTTTGTGAGTGATGTTGTATTTTCGAAAGAGGGCTTCTACTGACCTGTTACAAAAGTGAGTGCCTCTATCACTGATAATTTCCTTCAGCGTTCCAAACCTTGCAAAGATGTTACATTTTATAAAATCTACCACAACCTTAGAATCGTCAGTTCGGGTGGCTTTTACTTCCACCCATTTTGAAACATAATCAACTGCAAGAACAGTATAGAGATTACTAAATGATGAAAGAAATGGTCCCATGAAATCGATGCCCCAAACATAAAAAATCTCAACTATAAGAATGGGAGATTGTGACATTTGATTTCTAAGTCCCAAATTACATGTTCTCTGACAACGATCACAAGATTTGCAAAACAAATATGCATCCTTAAATAGTGATGACCAGTAAAATTGCTTGCAAGTACCATAAGGGTTGTTCTCTTTAGTCCAAAATGTCCTCCGCAAAGCAGAGTATGACAAGGTGAGAATATAAGTAAATTCAATTTCGGGTGCGCACCTTCTAATAACTTGATCAGAACAATGCTTCCACAAGTATGGCTCATCCCACACATAGTACTTAGCATCACTCTTGATCTTGGTCTTTTGTGCACGGTTAGCTTTTTCGGTACTGTCCTGGTAACCAAGTAATTTATCATATCTACATACCAAGGAGTAACTGTAATTACCTGTAATAACTGCTCATCTAGAAAGTTCTCATGCAATGGAAGTGTATCTTCGTTATAGGTAAGTCGACTCAAATGATCTGCCACCAAATTCTCAGAACCTCTTTTATCTAGAATCTCTAAGTCAAATTCTTACAATAGAAGTATCCATCGAATAAGGCGCGGTTTGGCATCCTTTTTGGTGAGCAAGTACCTAATAGCTGCATGGTTAGAGTAAATGATTACCTTAGATCGAATTAAATAAGAACAAAATTTCTCTACGGCAAAGATAACTGCTAAAAGTTCTTTCTCGATAGTAGAGTAGTTAAGTTGTGTATCATTCAATGCACGAGAGGCATAATAAATGACATAAGGAAGCTTGCCCACATGTTAGCCCAACACGGCTTCAACAACATAGTCATTGGCATCGCACATAATCTCAAATGGTAAATCTCAGTTTGGTGGTTGAATCATAGGGGTCGATGTCAAAACCTTTTTTAACTTTTTAAAAGCTCTTTGGCACTCTTCATTGAAGTCAAACTTTGCATCCTTTTGAAGTAAGTTGCAGAGGGGTAATGCTATCTTGGAGAAGTCCTTGATAAACCTGCGATAGAAACCTGCATGACCAAGAAAAGAACGAACCTCCCTCACACTAGTGGGAGGTGGTAAGGAGTGAATAAGATCTATCTTAGATTTATCAACTTCAATCCCCCTTTCAGAAATAACATGGCCTAGTACAATACCTTAATTAACCATAAAATGACCTTTTTCCTAATTAAGCACAAGGTTAGTGTCAATGCATCGTTTAAAAACAAGTGTAAGGTTATCTAAACATCTATCGAAAGAATCACCATAAACTGTAAAATCATCCATAAATACCTCAATGATGTTCTCCACATAATCAGAAAAAATACTCATCATACACCTTTGGAAAGTGGCAGGAACATTACAGAGACCAAACGACATGCGTTGGTAAGTAAATGTTCTGAAGGGGCATGTGAAGGTCGTTTTCTCTTGGTCTTCTGGAGCGATAACGATCTGATTATAACCTGAGTAACCATCAAGAAAATAATAATGAGAGTGACCACTTAACCTTTCAAGCATTTGATTAATGAATGGCAGAGGAAAATGATCCTTGCGAGTGGCTGCATTCAGTTTACGATAGTCAATGCAAACTCTCTACCCAGATTGAACTCTAGTTGGCACAATCTCGTTTTCTTCATTTTTTACCACTGTGATGCCTGATTTTTTTGGAACTACCTACATAGGACTCACCCATTTACTATCAGAAATGGGATAGATAATCCACACATTAAGGAGTTTCAGTATCTCTTTTTTTACGGCATCCATCATTAGTGGATTAAGGCGGCGTTATGCATCTCTCGTTGGTTTAGACCATTCCTCTCGTAAAATGCGATGCATACACATGGAATGACTAATTCTCTTAATGTTGGCAATGGTCCAGCCAATCGCCATCTTATGATCCCGAAACACTCTAATTAACTTTTCTTATTGATCTGAAGTGAGGGTTTTAGCAATTTATGACTGGAAGTGTTTTATTTTCACCCAAGTAAATATATTGCAGGTGCTCTGGGAGTGGCTTAAGTTCTAAGGTAGGTGCCTACATAAATGAAGGTAAAAGTTTCTCGTTTAATAAAGGCAATTCAAGGTAAGAAATATTATACCCATTGGTGCGTAATGAGACCGCTCTATCTAATATCGCCATAACTTCCTCTACCTCATCATCTAACTTTATCAAATTTACCTATTCCTTAGAATCATCTTTCATAAGATTTTTGCGTATGACAATTTCAAAACTGTCATTACCGGATAACTCAAAGAAATCCTGCACCAAAGTATTAATATCATCTATGGCAAAGACAGAATGTACATCACTAGGATACTTCATTGCCTCAAAGATATTGAAGCGGATCACTTCACCATCGAATTCCATTGTGAGGGTTCTATTACGAACATTAATTTTAGTTCAGGTTGTCTTAAGGAATGGTCGCCCCAACAGAATAGGAGTGGGATTGGGCGATGACTCATCCTCCATTTCAAGGATATAAAAATCAGTTGGAAAGACCAATTCATTAACCTGCACAAGAACATCTTCCACAACCCCCTTGGGGTAAGCATTAGATCTATCAACCAATTGAATAATTATACCAGTTTCTTCCATTGGACCTAAATTCAAGGAATTATACATCGAATATGGCATAACATTAATTGAGGCCCGTAAATCTAGCATATATCTTTCGAATATGGTATTACCAATAGCGCAGGGGATAGTAAAAGTACCTGGATCCTTACACTTAGGAGGAAGTTTTCTTTAAAGTACAGTAGAAACATTCTCTCTTACACTTACCTTTTTGTTACCACTCAACTTTTGCTTGTTGATACATAATTCCTTTAAAAACTTTGCATAACGCGATACTTGTTTAATAGCATCAAGCAGAGGAATATTTACCTCTACTTTACGAAAGGTCTCAAGGATCTCTTTTTCTTGCTCTTATTTCTTGGATTGTTTAAACATACTAGGAAATGGTAGAGGAATGGAAAGGGTCTTAATTCGAGGTGAGGGGGTACTTACCCGACCAGATGGGTCGACTGGCAATAGGGAGTGGGAATCTTCTTTCCTTGTTAAAGGAAGAGGCTCTGGGGAGGGATTAGTCACGTAGTGCGATGATGTTGTGGACACTTTTGATGGCTTAGCTAATACTGGTTCCAACTGCTCTCCGCTTCTAAGAGACATAGCACTAGTATTCTCCTTTGGATTAATTTCTGGTTGAGAAGGTAACTTTCCTGAAGTTCTAGCCTCTATCCTACTCATAGATGTGGCTAGTGTGCCAATTTAATTCTCTAAATGTTGGAGCTGTGTCTAGATAGTCTGTTGGAACTACATAGAGTTAATAGCGAGAGCTTTTACAAGATCTTCCAAAGACGTACCTTGATTTTGAGGAGATGGAGGTGACCGAACTTAGTAAGTTTGTTGCACCCAGTGTTTGGGGTAGCCTAGTGGTCGAGACGGTGCCATATTAGAAATGCCTTGTTGTTAGTTCCCATACCTAAAATTAGGGTGATCATTCCACCCTTCATTGTAAAAATTAGAATATGGGTCATACCTTTATCTTGGTTGGCCTAGGGACCCCTCAACTGCGTTGGCCTGCTCATGTGAACCCTTTTGGAGAGTAGGGCACATATTAGTCGCATGTCCGACCATGGAACAAAGGCCATATGGTCTCACCTGTTGCCTTAGGGCTAATTGTTGCACCAAAGAAGTAAGATTTGAAACTTGTTGTTCGAGGGAAGTAGTACTCACCTCATTGACTCGCTTAAGTGGTGGCAATAGATCGTTCCTGGTGTTAAACTATTGGGAATTAGCAGCCATCTTAGCAATGAGATTTTGGGCTACTTCTGTTGTCTTATCCACGAGTGCTCCTCCACTAGCGGCATCAATCATACTCCTATCCATAGGCAGTAGACCCTCATAGAAGTATTGAATAAAGAGTTGATCACTTATATGATGGTGGGGGCAGCTGGCACATAGTTTTTTGAGTTGTTCCCAATAGTCATAAAGTAACTCTCTATTATATTGTCGGATTCCACAAATTTCTTTTCGATGCTGACAGCTTTTAATACTGGGAAGTATTTCTCCAAAAATAGCTGACGCATCTCATTCTATGTAGTGACAGTACCGGAGGGAAGATAGTACAACCATTCATTGGCTGAATCCGCCAAAGAGAATGGGAAGGCCATTAGCTTAACTTGCTCTTCAAAAACTTCGGCTGGTTTCATTGTGGAGCAGACCATATGGAACTCCTTCAAGTGCTTATTTGGGTCCTCTCCTTCAAGAGCATAAAAAGTAGGAAGAAGATGAATCATCCCGGACTTGAGTTCAAAGTTTACCTGAGGGTTTGGATTCTCAATGCACAAGGGTTGTTGGTCCAAGTTAGGAGCTGCCAACTCTTTAAGTGTTCGGTTGTTGTTCTAAGCCATTGGTTCGGGTTCTGGGCTGCCTGGCTCTGTCTTTGGGAGTGGAATGTAGATGACAAAATCACGTTCTGAATATGATGAGGTTGCTCTAAGTTGTTCGAGTTTCAATCGAATGTCCTCTATGCTCATGAAAATCTAAATATAGAACAAAAAATAACTAAATAAAATAAAATAAATAAATAAAATGAGAAAAGAAATAAAAAATAAAAAATAAAACGAGTAATAATAAAAAAACTAGATGCTAATCCCCGGCAACGGCGCCAAAAATTTGGTAGTGTCGTGAGGGTGCACCAAATTTAAAACCTTATTACTAGTATAAATAATTAGTACATAACGAGTAAGGATCGATCCCATATAAACTATGCTACCTGTATTTATTATCAACTCTAAAGCAAGACTTAAAATAAAATAATAATATAAATTAATCTAACTAAAGAAAATGCCAACTAAAAATAGAAAAAATGGGGGTTTTTGAATTTTTAACTAAATAGCAAGAAATAAAGAAATTAAAACTACTAACAAGAAATAAAAACTCTAATTAAAGGATAAAGAAATAACAATGAGAAAAACTTTAGTTAAAGGATCATTCGCCACCACAAAACATGCTCATAATATATCAATTCTATCATCAATTTATATTGAAATTATCAACCGTAGACAACAATAAGCTCTGTTAGTCTCAATCTTTCCTTAGTGTGTCGTTAGGCAAAACAAGCTCTTCACCTAATCTTCAACCATTAAATAATTTAAAACAAGCTCTTTAAATTTAAGATAATAGAAGCATTAAACAGAGAAAGATATTAGGTTGATCTAAGCAATAAACACACAAGTTCGGATTATTTAACCTAGGTTATGTTCTCCAATCGAAATCACTGATTCCAACCTGCTACTAATGATTAAAATATTAAGATAATTACGGATCAAGAATTTTAATTTAGTAATCGAATTTATTCAAGTTCTATCTAATTGGCCACTCAAACAAGACGAAAATAAAATCATAAACATTAATTATAGAAGAACATAAACAATCTCAATTAAATAAATTGAATGATAGAAATTGAACATTAATCATATGACATGTTTGGGGTTTTGAATTTACCCTTAACCAAATAGAAAATCTAGCCTAACATAATTAAATTGGGAATAAGAGAATTGATAAAACCAATCATGGAGATTAATTCAAGCGGCTGCCTTTTTCTTTAACTCCTTTCGGCTGCTATTATTTTCTTCTCCTTTGCGGCTGCAAATTGTTCAGTTTCTCTTGCTGCCGATTCTCCCCTTGTGTTGCTTCCACTTGATCCCTTTTATAATGCTTCAATTGTGGCTTTTAAATCCTTGCATGGAAAGAATTAAATCCAAAGCCAAAACCGCCCATGCCATAACGTGCTTGCCATTTAAAGCCATGCAAAATATTTGCTTCCTTTAATTGCCATGCACATGCCGCCCCACTTTGGCAATTTCCTTTTTCTTCAATTTGCTTCCCATAATTTAATCCAATGCACGCAATCTTTTTAAATTGGTCAAGTAAATCCATGCACATTAAACAAGTTTCCATTTTATGCATGCTTGTTCCCAAAGTCTATTAATCTCCATGAAATCCTATATGCTTCCAAATGTGCATCAATTAACTAATTGGCTTCCAAAAAATCTTTAGTTATTTCCTTTCCTAGTTCCTTCAAGCAGATTTCTTCTTAAATTCTCCGATTTAATTTCTCTTTAATCCCAAAATATACTTAAAATAAAAAAATAAAAAAAAACTAAGATAAAAATTAACACAATAAAAATATAATTTACTAAATTTAAAAGTAACTAAAATAACTAGAATATTTAAGATCAAAACAAGAAAAAGATGGAGAAATTAAAGCAAAATATATGAAAATATGCACTTATCAACGTCATTGCATCTCCTCCCATGAAAGTCGTTTGATGGGTGCTGTTGGTGGCGTTCTGTTGATGGTCGGCTGTGCACGGTTGCTGATTGGTCATCAGAAGAATTTTCATTGCCTAGATAGCTGCTCATCCTTCATTAGCGCTAGGCTTATTGGTTCCTTCAGTGTGCGAGGTCTGAACATACGGATCTCCTTCAAAATTTCAGATTTCAATCCCCCCATAAAGGTACCTACCAGCGCTGTCTGTGTCCACCCTTGAACACGGTTACCCAACTTTTTAAATTCTTTTTGATACTCACGTAATGTTCCTATTTGTTTGACCCGTGACAGTGCTTCATCGAAATCTTCACAGTCTGTTGGTCTGAAACGTGCCCAAAGTTCCTCTACGAACATCTCCCATGTCACAATTCTGCCTTCTTTTTGGTAAGTCCGGCATAACCACTACCACTATTGATTGGCCTCTCCTTCTAGATAAAAAGACGCCAAAGCTACCTTTTGTTCATTGGTCGTTTTTTGATACTCAAAGAATTGTGTTGTTCTGTTGAACTACTCTGTTGGATCGTCACTGGAGTAACGAGGAAATTCCAATTTTGCTACCCTTGGTAGTATTGGTTGCCGTCCTCCTTCACTTTCTTCTCAAATTGGCCTTGCTGTAGAACCATCGTTCTCCTGACTTGTTGCTCCCCTGCTAGCACTAAAGGACTCGCCTAGCTTACTGATGGTGTCTTCCATTCGTTGAAGCTTATCATTGATCCCGAATTCCATCCGTGATATTTTGTCCTGCAAGCTCCCCAAGTCAGCTTCAATTCTCTCGATATGCTCTTTGTTGGTTGTCATCCTTAACCTGCTCTGATACCACTTGATGAGGTCTCAGTCAAAACAATGTAACAATAACGAAATTAATAGGTTCTGCTTATGGTGAGAACAACCAAGATGTTTTGATAAATTTTTTTTTTTTTTTTGCTGCATGCTTTATTCATCAGTTGCTGACTTATTTATAATAGCAAATAACTAGTCTTGATTTACTAGCCAACAATCACAGCCAAATCAAGATCTTTGACAACAAAGAAATATCAAACTAAACAATCTCTTATTTAGCTTCCCCATGTCACGGCTCAACTGTTGACATAGTCCACCTAATCTTATTCTTCCCAAACTCTTGCACGTGCATGTAAGGATGCATGTATCATGCATGAACAACATGGAGCCCTACGTGATCATGATACTTGGCATTAGGCTTTGGCTTTCTCAGATCGTCTAAGCCTCTTATCATAGTTTTTAACATGTTTGGAAATGAAATGAAATGAAGGCTTTTGATTAAATCGTGCCAAATTTTGCAGAGATGTCTAAATCATATCAAAGATTTTGCTTTAGATCTTCAGGAAAACTTGTCACTGCTTGTGAACAGTGTCGCCTCTTGCTAGTCAATCTTAAATTGCCTATCAAATTACCATTCATGACTTTTCAAAATACACACACACACTTTTCACTGTCTTAAAATGATCAAATTAATTAGCAAATAAAAGAAATTTGAACGTCCTGTTCATACAAGATCATACTAATATTTTAAAGTCAATCTTTTAAAAAAAAGCAAAGAAAATAGAAAATATTGATAATGGAAGAGTTACGAGCTCACATATATCTCCCCATCACAAGCCATCGTTCTCACACAATGTCCCAAGCTACATGGCGCCAACACAATCTGCCGAGGCTAAGGTGAAAAGCTAAGGCATGATGAGTATCAAGCAGGCAGAGTCCAAATGCTACACCGCATTGAAACTCTTCAACAAAGAAAGATTAAGTGCTTGGGTCAGCTGCAGACGGCTGTGATTCATCTAGTTCTGGCGGTGCAACGACGACTTACCAAGCTCCGAGGAGCCCCAGCCAAGCATATAATAATGGCAACCCGGGTTAAACGGGTTGCAGCCGGGATTAGCCCAGATTCCAGTGCCGGTGAAGATTGGAGGCTGCATCTTGGTGGTCATGGTTGGGGACATGATTTTGTTTGATTCATTTATATAATAATTTTGTTCGTGAGTACGTACTACTTATGCGATGTTTGATAAAATTGAATTTCCATATATATGTTTATACAGTATTGTTCATTGTATAATACTCTATTTTTGGCTGGTATAATACTTTTTTTGTTTAATTATATCACAGATTTCTCTATAATGCAGTATGTGTTTTTACAACATCAATAGTGGGATTATTGTGGACCCTAAGATTTAAGTGTTTTAATCTCAATCATTCATTTAATATGATGAATAATTAAATAAACAATTAAAAGAAAGTAGGTAACTTGTTGGTTGCTAGTAAATATTAGTTTTTTTAATTTACATTAATACTAAGTAGCATATTTAAAGTGCTATATTATTCTATAACATAGATAGCACCTTAAGATACTGATTTTATTTCAAGTGTTTAAGCCATTCCAAAAGAGCTCGACATGTATATACTTGCTTCCATTGTGGAATACTAAAAGTAGATTCATTTCAAATCTGCCAAATCCCAAATATTGGAAGAGATAAAAAACTTAAAAATTAAAAAAATAATGAATAATCCATATAAAATCTTTACATCTAATATAAAGTTCAATTGAAGAGGACGCAAAAACTTAAAGTAACAAGATACATATTTCATCTAATTAATTCCAAAATGACATCTCCAAGTTGTCCCATGTCTAGAATAGTTTCTAATCAACAACGCACCATGTTTGGGAAGAAATGGGAGGTTGATAATGAAATGCAACGTGTCGATGAAAAGTTCTATGACAAAAAATAATCACCAAAAGGTACTTAATCTATACTAAGTACACCTAATAATCGAGATAGTAAGTAGGGTACGCCATATTAAAAGATGGATGGTTAAAGAAAATATCCAAAATGTTAGCCAAGTGAAATATCTCCATCGCCTAAAGAGAATATTTGATTTTACAAATTCAAATAAGGAATATCTTACTGAAAAAGAGGGAACAACAAGTTGTCACACCTGCAAAAAGCAAAAGACAGCATGTTAAGGACAGTGGTTGATAATTGCCACACCAGAAATTACTAGGACAATCTTTGCAAAGGTAAGCTAGACCATTTAGCAGCATGCATTGGACAAACCATGCAAATAATGCCCTATGTGCTCTCTAAGAATGCTCCTAACGAGCAAAATGATGATAAAGATAAAACGACCAAAAAATCTCTGTGAAGACAACAAAACCACCAATAGAAATGTGCCAAGTGGCAAGACAGCAGGGTACTTTATATAAAGACACCAAGATTCTATTTTTTTCACCAATAACAAAAGCACATGCCCTCCACAAAAGGTTGAGGCTTTCTTTAACCTTCAGCTTCTACTGTTAAGAGCTTGCAAGCTATTGATGCAATAATAGTCCTAAAATTTGACTTAGAGTGTTGGAGTGTGGTCGCTGGCCACAGTTGGCTCCACCTTTAATATCCTTTTTGTTCTTTTACAGGTCAAGAGCATCCTTTCAAGTTCTCTTTTCCAGATCTAAGCCTTTCATGGTAGCCCCACGTCTTCTATTCTTTCATAAGCTTCATCTACGGTCATATCAAGTAATACCCCTCGGATACACAAGGCACCCCTGTCACTTTAATATGAATTTTATTGTGTTTAACTAGGTTTTTAGTTTCTTTTTCTCTATCCCAAAATGTAGTTAAAACACACCAGATGCTCTGAAGAATTAAAAAATCATGGTGATTATTAGGGCATAAAACAAATTCGGGGGTGCTCAATGCATATTTTCAAACCTAGAACAAGATCTCCATTTATGTTTTCTTGTGGAAGAAACCATGCAAGTGAAGCCATGGAGATGCAAATATCCTAAAATAAGAGCTGGAAATTTGTTTAGGGATTTTTGGTTAATTGCATGGCCTTCGGACTCTATCTTTTTCATCTCGAGCTTCATTTTCGTTCTGTGGAAAGAAGATAATTAGGGGTAATTTGTTGGTTTTGTATGCATACGGTCAACTGATATTAACTTTTAGATCGGATTGGGGAGAGAGAGAGAGAAAGAGCGATGAAGATGATTCTTTCTTAAAAGTCTTCCATGGCTGCCTCACACGGAAACTTTGATCTCTGTTTATTCAACTTGATTATGTTACTAGGTTGCTTGTCAAGAATGACTACTGAATCCCTTTCATCTAATCATTCGGAATAAAGACAGTCTTTAAGAATCCAATTTCAAATAAAAAGAACATGACAGATAAAATCAAGAGCAAATTCAATGAGATAAAAGAGAGAGAATATCTCTATTTTATTTTCTCTTTTTAAAATTTAAAATAACCTATTTAACCGGTGGTTAGCCTGATATAATATGCTTAAAATAATTAAATTTTTCATTATTAAAATAATATATACTATTGATTAAATTCAACAGCATATATTTCTTACACTATTGATGTCGTAAAAAAAACGGCATCATCAAGTGACCCATTTATATTACATATATTTTTAATTATTTTATTGATGAACTTGATTTTAATACTGAGTTGTACTTACTTATCTTTTTATAATTTTTTGTCGGCATATGTTAAAATTTAATTACATATAATTTTTTTATCTAATAACTATCCTATCCACTACAATATTATAAAAGTTATCGTTCTCATTAGTTATATATAGAATTTCTTCTCACGATGCAGTTGTATTGACTACTAGTATAGCATTCAGTTTGCATTGCTGATTTGGGATCTGCACTGAGTAATTAATGCGATACCATTCAGCTTCAAGTTCAATGGGGAATGGTGGGCAGTTGGCTGGTTTAATAATGTACGTATGTATATTGTAATTGTCATGCTGGTCGGTTCTAACAGTCATTAACTGCTTTGAGTTGCCGGAGCAGGTAGAATTAATATTTGCACTGCAGGCGGCCATAGCTACGGTCGTAGGGATGACAAATATCCAATTATAGATGGATAATATCTATCTAAACACAAATCCATAATTATCCATAATGGATATATCCATATCTATATCCAGTATTTAATATTGGACATAAATATGAATTTTATCCATATAGTTGTGGAGATCCATGGATATTTTATTTTTATTATATAAAAATAATAATATAAAATAGTTAAAATTTCAATATTAGATTTAGTTATTAAACTATTTATATTAGTAATAATATATATATATATATATATATATATATATAAAATAAAATGGCGGTCCGGTGGCCGGTGGCGGCGGTTCGGTGGCCGGTGACGGCGGTCCGGTAACTTTCCGGCGGAGCCGACGGTGGTCCGGCGACCTTTCGGGGAGGTCCGGCGGTAATTCCGGCGAGGTCCGGCGGTAATTCCGGCGATGTCCGGTAGTAATTCCGGCGACCTTCCGGTAATGTCCGACGGTGGTCCGGCGAAGTCCGGTTGTGGTCCGGCGACTTTCCGGTGGAGGTCAATTTATAATATTAAATCAATAAAATAAAATAATAATTATTAATAGTATTAAATAAGTTAAAAAATTAAAGAGTAATTTTGGAAACTTTAGTTTTTAATATAAGAGGAATTTAAATTTTTCACTAGTTAATATAAGAGAAAATTAGATTTTGTTGTTTTTTTTTATTTTAGTTTAACAATATAAATTTTTTTAACTTTAAATGGATGAATTAATTGGATTTTGGATATCCATTAAATATCCATACCCATCCAATATCTAATTGGATATTTTTAAAAATATCCATATCCATATCCAAGAATATTTTGAATGGATATTATCCAATCCAATTGGATTGAATATATGGATATCCAATTTGGATATCCATATTTGCCATCCCTAGTCGTATTTGGATCAGATTCTCTTATGTTTTAATTGTTTATTTAAAAAAAATACATTTATATGATTAGTAGTAACATTTAAAGCTCAAATACAATCACTTCATGAGAGAATTCTTATATTTGTGGTATTAGCTAGCCCTTTAGGATTTTATTTGAGTTAGATGCTTTTATTTAATCAATGTTGTTTTGTTCGTCGTATATATTACTGATAACAAAATGGGCAACCGTAAGGGTATCAAATTTCTGTCTCTATACATCATGCGCACATTTGCACTAAAGTTGGACATTGTAATTGTATGACCTTTTTTTTATATAATATTTACTATTATTATTATTATTATTATGATTAAAGAATTTTTAACTCAGTATGCAGCTATGTAAGCTATTAGTACAATATTAGGATTGCCCATTATTAAATTCCTGTGTAACAAGGAAAAGGCACATAATTTTATCGGAAATAGCTTATATAGAAGCCGGTTAGGAAATTTACAATAATTTTACATCCTCCGTATGAATATATAAACACACACACACACTCACTTGAAATCTGTTTGTCATCACCAAATTCTCTCAGAAACCTTAAATCTGAAATACAATGATGCAGCAGCAGCAGCAGCATGATGATGATCAACTTGTAGACAGCGCCCTGAAAGATATAGAACCGGCTATCAAGGGTCTGCAACAACTAAGCTTAGTAGACTCCAGGGCCACGGGATCATCATCATCAAAACAAAACTCGTCGTGTACTTGTGGCATTGAAAAAAAGATGCATTCACGGAAATATGGGCAGACTTGTTAGTGAAGGAGTTGATGAACGCTCAAAGCATGGAGGACGCAAAAGCATGTGCTATGAAAGTGGTGCAAGGTTTTTACAATGAAATCACAGCCAAGGAGAAGGCAAAAGCTGAAGAGAGGTTGATGCAAGAGAACTGGATATTGAAGAGGGCTGTGGTGATTCAGCATCAACTACGTCAGAAAGCGAAAGCAAGATTCCAAGGAGCTGCTCAAAGCTCTTCAACTCAAGAATTACGCTTCGACGTTGCATTTAAACAGATCCAAACCCTTCCTTTATTACCAGGAGGATCTTTTCGTCCTCCTGATGTCTTCTAATTTATTGGTTCTTCAACCTGCTCTTCACATATGTTTTTGATTATTCATTGATCATTTATTTTGCGTACAATTTGATGAAAGCTCACTACAAGAAAAAGGGTCATTTCCAAGGGCAAAAACCCTCAAAAATACATAAATGCCCTCGGAAAAAGCCATTTCCGAGAAAGTCATGTCGCCGACTGTCATTGTATTAAATCACATCGGAAAAACATAATTTCCGATGAGTTGTCGGAGAAAAAAACTATTTTCAAACGGAAACTCCGTCGGAAATGACTTCAACGGCCCTCGGAAATAATCCCTAAGAAACCAAATGACTACATACTTTCAACTATGTTTGCCCTTGAAAATGGTGTATTGTACCCTCGGAAATAGTACTATTCCAACCATAATTTACCCTAAAAAAATACAAGATACGATATGCTTTTTTTTTTTTTTAATTCAACGACCCATTTAATTTATTTAATATTATTATTTCATTAGCCTTTTTTTTAAATATTTGTATTACCAATGCAACATAATAAAAAAAGAGTGATAGTGATACACAAAATGCATTGAATGTAGCTTCATTAATTTCAAAAATTGATAGAAATTACATCCACCAAATAAAAAGTAGAACAACACATCAATTTTGGGGAAAAAAATATCCCAAATGCATACACAAAATGATCTCGTACCTTGAATTTCACAAGCATCTTCCACTTAAACTTTTTCTTATTCTCTGAAATTTTTGCCTCAACTTCATCTTCTCCATCCCCATCATCATCTTCATCCCACAAAGCAGTATCCTACATGAAGGAAGAAATTTTTAACCATTAAATTATCAAATCAGTAACAGGTATAACAATATGCTATATTTGAACAATCACTTTGTATAAAATTAAGCATAAGCACTATAACCAATATCTGCTTAAGAAACCTAACAAAATATGAGACTTCAGCAATGGATAATAATCGTAAGTGCAATATTCTATATACATAAGCAAATATGCTACATTTGGAGTCACCAACAAGACTTGAATTCTGAGTTAGCAAATATTTACTAACCTATAATTTTGGACATAAGTCCCCATACAAGTTGTCAAAAAATGCAATAATACCATCAGAAGATTTACACTCTTACAATAAATCTAGTCTATCAGTTAGAAAACCCAATAATGGTCAGTTTCTATAGAAAGTGAAAAAAAAAATTATAAAAAAAGTGAAATTTTTTTTTTAAAAAGAAGCTTGAAAGTAGAATGAAAATTAATAATTTGTACCTCCAGAAATGATTCTTGTGCACTTGAATTTCCAAGCACAAGCTTCATTATTCTTTTCAACTTCTTCACTTTCTTCTTCAGAAACTATAACACAATGGTGAATATAAACAATCAATATGCAACAATTGCATCTACACAACCCACCTTCTTTCCAAAGTTATTACCTGAGTTGCATACTTTTTAGATTCAAGGTACTGACATGTACACTTAGAGGAGGCAGCAAACACTTTTCAAGCAAATGCATATTGCTATGCAAGCCACTTCACATCCCAAATAGGAAGCAATTTGAATAGCAAGAAAGAAATAAAGCACTGTCTTCCACCACCATCGGCTGCTTAAATGGGTTTCATTGAATCTACAAGGCATAGGCTTTGAATTAAAATATGATCAATGAATAAATGAGAAAATGAATCCTATCAATAGAAAATAAGTCAGGAGAAACTCAAGATGTAAAATTCAAGAGTAGTAAGCATAAGAAACCCCCTAAACTCAATCAAATAATGCCACTTGATATTCAAAAGTGGAGCAACATATATATATTAGAACTTTGCAAACTAAGTAGACACCATACTTACATATATGACTACAACTTTATTAGAAGGTAGCACCTGCAACGCTTGTACTGAGAAAGTTTACAGCATCAGCCCCCAGTTCCAGAGATTCTACAACCTTATTCAAATACACTGTTCAAATAACTGCAACTCTATTTGGACGTGCTCTCACAATATTCCCATTTTCCAAAACTTGACATCCTAAACACAACCAAGAAACACAGATGACAAAATGAGAATAACTGAAGATAAGGTACAGTAAAAGAAACTAAGATAGATAAAAATATCGATTTGCATGATGCAAGTACAGTAGTTCAATTATATCTTCCTTCACTCTTTTCCCCACTTTTGAAAGATCTAATCAAGCCAGGATATTAAACTCCTGGATTTCCTTTGAATGTTCCTAAATATCATCTTCAATACCTAATGGAACTTGACTTTCTAAACTAATGTTTTTCAACCTTACTACGATGTTTTAATCAAATAAAGCAAATAAGTGAACACTCAATTAACCAAACAAGCAATGGTTGTGCACTCTGTGCTCCTAAATTGAAGAAAATGCTGATGCTATTATATTAGGCTAATTGAGAAAAAGCTCCTTGTAAAACTTAAAGACTTTAATCTGAATGCTAAACCCTTGCTTAGTACACACATTAATCCTAAATTAATTACACATAAACTGCACCAGAATTATCACAAAAACCACTTAATTACAGATTCATGTTAACGAATCAAATAATTACCAACTAAATTTTAAGGAACTTGGTAAAATTCAAGTCATTAAAGCCTAGAAAGTAAGACTTAAATAAAATTGAAATGCCTGAAACGAAAGCAAAACAATTTAAAGAAGAAAGAAAATTATAGGCATCGAATCTAGATCAAGAGATGACTACAAAGAATTGATGAGTTGACTCGTAAAGGCATGGAAGATGCACAAAATTGTGAATCTATAACTCTAAAACCCTAGAAAATTTATGAAATTAAAGCAAAATCATAAAGAAGGAGATGGATTAGAGAAATTGTAGAAAAACTAAAAAGAATAAAAAATTTACAAGATAAAAATTCTTGAAAAGTAAATTTACCTTGAGGTGCCTCTACGCGAACGAGATATACAGAGTGCGAGAGTGGCAGATGCTGAGATGAAGAGTAGCGCCTACATCTGTTCGTTTGAATTTTCTTTTAAATTATTTGTATAAATTAAAATGTCATATTCAGTTTATGGGCTTTGTTTACTACGAAAAGGTTGGGCTTGATTTTAATTGGTTTTGTTACTTTTTTTTCTTTTGAGAAGTGGTTTTGTTACTTTTGTATAAACTAATAATATCTTATTTTTGTTTTATTTATATTTTTTTTATATTTATAGGATTTATTTTAAAAACAAAAGGACTTCGTAAATACAACAAATAAGGTTGTAATCAAGAATTTAAAGATGATTATTTTAGGTATTTAAAAATTTTACTTTAATTTAGTATTATATTTCCTACCAAAAATTCATTATTATCAAGGGCAAGTTACCCTTAAAAAACTTTATCATTTTTTAATGATTTTCCGACAACTCTTTTATGCCCTTGTAAAACGTGTTTACTACCGAGGGTAAATAATGCTCTTGGAAATATTTGGTCGGTCATACAACTTTTTGTTGTAGTGGTTACCCTTGTCACATGATAATTAATGGATAAAGCATTGCTTATTATGTAAAATGAAGATTGATTTTCTAGCATGCCTATTTTTAGCCAAATAATTAAAAGTAGAAATATGAAATAAAAACTAACCATACATATTAGAGAATGTTAAATACAATAGTAATAACCCAATTTAAATAACTTAGTATTTAGAAGATTCCATTAAATAACTTAAGTTTGCTACAAGATTTGTCCATTCCATTTTTCAAGCTTTAAAACTCCACCAAATTAATAAACTAATAAATTATTCTTTAATATAGATTCAAGTAGACACATGAATACTACAATGAAAGTTCAGTATTTACTCAACTCCTTTGGAAATTCAACTTATTTCCAATGAAATGTGCAAAAAGAGAAGCAAGTACAATGGGGAATATTATAGGCACAATACCAACAACACCTAAAAGATCATAATTAAAGCCAAAGTAATCATCTAAGAAAGAAGAAATAGTTTTGGTTTTACCAAATATTGATATTTCTTTGTCTGTGTCTCCATATTGTGAAGATAGTATCCCATTTAGTACCCAAGATGTGGGACACAAGTAATACGCCCGTATCCACCACTTTGAATTTGCTGCGAGTAATACGTCCATATATGAGTACTGATCTGATCCAAGGTTTTAGACTTTATTAAAATTTAGGAAAACTATTAATCCAGATGGTTTAATAGTATAATGGAATTACAATATTGAATCACATGCCTTAATAGTTTTCCCAAACTTTAAGAAAGTCTAAATCTTGGATTAGAACATTCATACCCCCCAAAATCAACCTCAATTAATCGAGAATCTGGATTTTGTAAAATACAGACTTGCTCATTGCTTATAGCAAATTCAACGTTGAATTACTTCAACTCGACATGAGTAATTAGTATGAAGCAAGAATAAATTAAATATTTTATGATTCATGTATCAGAACTGTAATAAGTTTGAGACATCTAGGTCAAAAACATAGTAAATATTTAGTGGTAACAGTAATTTTTAGTAACAATGTGGCAGCTTCATAGCCATAATAAGAGAGTTAGTAGTGAAAGGAGATTTGTATATTTGACAGTGAAAGTGATGTTGGCCATTCTATCACGTGGTGTTGATAAATTTTGAAAAATGACAAAATAATGAACAAATTTCTCATAATGAATGCCGATAAGTCTTTGTTTTTTATAAGGTTTTGTGTCAAAGTTTCAAGAATCTTTTTAATGCATCTAAGCAAGATAAAGGAGCTTACTGGTTTTGTAACGGTGAACCCACAAAATAGATTGAGCATTGAGTAAAAAGAGAAAGTCAAAATAGAAGCCACTTGAACACCTGGTGTCAATGATACAATCAGCATCCCCATGTAGTTAAAGTATAGAAGATTACAGAGCATGCTTTAAAATGACCATAATATTTTATATGCTGACCAATAATAACTGATCATAGGATATGTGATGATCACATAAATAACTGCTTGAATGAACAAGTAGGAAACCTCAACTAGCACCTGCAATTACAAAATCTCAGTAACTTATAGACAAACTAAAAGAGTTATACTACCCTGATAATGTATTTTTGCAAAGTTTATTAGAACATGTGCAAATGAATACGCCGATAGGGAATACATTCCTGAAAATCTTTTATAGTGTAAGACTGTACGCTCTATTGCAAAAAGTGGTATAATTGACGAGCAATTGTTTATGCCAAAAAAGATTGCCATCGAGAACAATGCACTAAGTTATCGATCATATCTTGTTGATTTTTTTTTTTCTAAAAAATCAAGAAATAGATTACCACTTTTTTTTTTCCTTACAAAAGTGCTGAAAGATTTTTTTCTTTTTTTAAAAGAAACTTTCATTCAATCAATAGAAACTAAAACAAGTCAGTACATCAGTTTGAGGGGTTTCTAACCACCTGACAGATTCCGAGCTTTTCAAAGCTCTTTTAGCTAGAGAGTGAGCAAATTTGTTACAACATCTTGGAACATATTGGATTTGAATCGATTGGAACCCTGCCTTGCATTCTTGGATTTCTGAGATAGTCCACAAGATCTCCTTTCTGTTGCTGGTTTCATTATTGGCTAAATTAACTACCCCAATGCAATCTGTTTCCACAATCACATCCATTAGCCTTGCTTCCTTTGCCATTTCCATCCCCAATTTGACAGCCTCAGCCGTTGCAGCTGTAACATCTTCCTGAAATGATGTGCTTCTCACTGCTGCACCTATAACTTGGCCTTTTGAGTTTCTAATAACAGCCCCTAACCTTGTAAGTTGTTGCTCTATATGTACAGCAGCATCTACATTGATTTTGTAATGTCCGCTAGGTGGTGGTCTCCATTGGTCTTGCTTAATGGTTTCATTGCCACTTTTGCTTATCTGTTTCATTCCATGCATTCCTTGATAAGCCTCTATAATTGCGTTGGCCTTGGCGATTATCATCAGAGGGTTCAAAGTTCTTCCTTCAAAGATAAACTTATTCCTAGCATGCCATAGTACCGAGCAATTACAAATTCTACCTCTCTCTTTGGCATTTTCCTCACCAAGCTCAACATAACGCTTAACATATCCTCTCTCCCCACATCCTGCACTATAGCGTTAACATGAGTACATTTCCAGACCTTTTTCACCATTTTACAACCCATGAGAGCATGAAAAACATCCTCGATTCCCATTTTACAGATTAGGCAGACTGGTTCCTCCAGGATTTTCCTCTTCGAAAGATTTTCTAAGGTTGGTAGCAGGTTCTTGGTAGCTCTCCAGGTGAAGATTTTAATTTTCCTTGGGAGGTTGAGATTCCAGATCATAAACCAGCCATGAGAGCCACCTGTTGAGCTTGTTGGAGTTTCCCCAAGCTTCAATCCGAGAGTAACCTGGTAACCACTTCTCACTATGTATTGTCCTTTTTTGTCATGGTGCCATATCAATTCATCATCTTGGGGGTATCTTGGTAATGGAATTTTCTTTATTGCCTCTGCATCTTCCTTGGCAAAATGTTGATCAATCAACCTGAGATTCCAGTGGTGATCTGAATCAATTAAATCCGAGACTTTAGTATTTGGTGGCAATGATGATGTAAAGATTTTGAAGGTCTGGGAATCCAGTTGCTGCCCATGACGAGTGCTTGGTTGCTATTCCCAACTCTCCATTTTGTTCCTTGTTAAAGGATTTTCCTGCCCCATAAAATACTTCTCCATATAAAGCATGGGTTAGAGCCAAGCTTAGCTTCCATAAAATCAGCATGTTTAAAATATCTGGCCTTCAAGATTTTGGCAATTAATGAATTGGGGTTTTGAAGCAATCTCCACCCTTGCTTCACCACCAAGGCTTGGTTGAAGCTTGAGAAATCTTTAAAGCCTAATCCCCCTTTAATTTTTGCATGGCTAATTTTCTCCCATTTTGTCCAGTGTATACCCTTCTTGTCTTCTTTGGAACTCCACCAGAATCTTGCAATTGCTCACTAAATATCATTGCTTACTGCCAGGGGAATTTTAAAAACGCTCATGGCGTATGCTGGTACTACTTGAGCTACAGTTTTGATCAAAACCTCTTTGCCTCCACTAGAAAAGAATTTGTGTTGCCAGCTCGAAATTTTACTCAACACTTTGAGCTTGATGTTGTTGAAAAAGCTTGTTCTTTTTCTCCCCACCATCGAGGGCAGTCTCAAATATCTTTCATGTCTAGACACTACATTCAACTGAAAAATCCTTTTTATTGCCTCTATTTGTCCATCCGAGACATTTCCCCCAAAAAACATTGATGACTTATCATAATTGAAAAGTTGGCCAGAAGCTGAAGTATAACACTCAAAGATTGCTTTCAATTTGTTACAATCTTCGGTTGAGGCTCTTGTAAACACTAAGCTGTCATCCGCAAAGAGTAGATGAGAGATTATAATATTTCTGCTGAACGTCAGGCCATGAATTAAATTCTGTCGTTCTGCTTTCATCAGTAAGTTGGAGAAGACTTCTGCACACATTAAAAACAGATAAGGGGAAAGAGGGAACCCTTGCCTTAGCCCTCTTTGAGGTTGTATCAGCCTCTTAGCAACACTATTTATGATAATAGAAAAGGAAGGGGCGATTATATAGTCTATAAGAAGCCTAATCCATTTATCAAAAAATCCCAGTCTCTCCATTGTATGTTTCAAGAACAGCCACTCTACTCGATCGTATGCTTTGCTAATATCTAGCTTCAAGGCAACTAGCCCTTTCTTTTTACTCTTACTATGCCTAATTTTGTGCAAACATTCATAACCAATAATAATATTATCAGTTATTAATCTGTTTAGTACAAAGGCACTTTGTGTTGGGGATATTATCTCATGAAGTACTTGTTTTAACCTATTAGGAATCACTTTAGCTACTAATCTATAAATTACATTGCATAAGCTAATAAGTCTGAATTCAGTCACTTTCCTAGGCCTCGTCGTCTTAGGAATCAAAGCAATAAATGTGTGATTAAGTGGAGCTATAGTACCTTGTTCATTTAAGACATGAAGGCACGTTGCAAGGACTCCGTCTTTGACTGCCTCCCAGTGCTTTTAAAAGAAAATGACTTGTAATCTATCTGGTCCTGGAGCCTTTGTTGGGCCCATATGATAAAGGGCTGTTGTGATCTCCTCTACTGTGTAGGCCTGTTCCAGGAACGTGTTTATCTCTGTGGTGACTGTTGGGCTTAACTACTGTAATGCTGCATTGATCTGGTCGTTCTCTAGACTTGAGGTAGTGAATAACTTTTGAAAATATTCACAAAACCTCTTTTCAACCTCATCTTCATCTTTTTGCCAAATCCCCGATTTGTCTTCAATGCCTTCGATCTTGTTCTTCCGCTTTCTAGATGATGCTTTGGGATGGAAGAACTTGGTATTCTTGTCCCCTCCCTTTAACCAATCAGCCCTCGATCTTTGTTTCCAGTACATTTCTTCATCCATCAACATTCTCTGAATTTGCTTCTTAGTGTTTATTATGTCATTTTCATTTTCATACTGACAACTGTTTTCTTTTGCATCCTGAAGCTTCTTTATTAGCTCTTTCAACTTTTTGTTCCTGTCCCCGAATTATTCCCTGCTCCACACTTGCAATTGATCGATGGAATTTTTTGCAATTGTTTTGAACATCTGCACAGGGCTGGTTCTTGTGTTTGTATGTCATTTGAGCCATTCATTTTTCACTATGTCCTTAGATGCCTCATAAGAACTCCACATGTCTTCGTAATGAATTCTACGAACATATTTCCTTTCATATCCCAGGCTCTACTCATTTTCTTTAGCTTCAATCATGACCGGGCAATGATCGGATTCCCAATTGACCAAATTTGTAGCGAGATCATCATAAAATTCAACTCTCCACTCTTGATTACAGAGGAATCTATCTAACTTTTCTTCTATGAGATGTGGTCCAAATTGTCGATTATACCAAGTGAAGGGGTGCCCTCTACTTCCTAAGTCAATCAATTTACATTCTTTAACAGCATCCCTAAAATCAGCTATCACTCTCGCATTTCTTTAAACACCTCCCGTTTTCTGATTCAAGTTCAAAATCTCATTAAAGTCCCCAAAACATAGCAATGGGAGGGAAAACAAACCTGCCAACCTTTTCAGTAGAGTCCAAGTGTGCTTTTTCTGCTTAGTTTCTGGGTGCCCATAAATCCCCGTGCACCTCCACAGCTTTCCATCTGCTTTTCGCACTTGCATGTCTATATGATGTCTACTGTAAGATGTGATTCTAACATCAATGTCCTAGCTCCATATTAGAGCTAGGCCACCACGTTTCCCAATTCTATCCACTGCAAAAGAATTATCAAGCTTCAACCTTCTACACACTTCTTTAATCTGCACTGACATTAATTTTGTCTCGCATAAGAACAACAGTTGAGGTTTGTGCAGGTGGCGAACTTTTTTCAGAGCTAGGAGCGTTCGGGGATTCCCCAAACCCCGAACGTTCCAACTTATAATCCTCATGGTTGTCGGCGGGGCTGGCTGCCAGCCTCCGCTGCTGCATTTTTTGTGGTTGTCTCCTTGCCATGCTCTGTACTTCTTGCTTCTTCCTCCACCTGCTCTTTAACTAAGAAATATGAAGACCAGGTAGTTCCCTCAACATTTGTCAGACTTTCATTCTTTTACATTTCGGGCTTCTTCTTTCTTGTGTTTCCATGGGCTTTTTAAGTAATATTAGCCCACGGTTCCGGCTCTCTGCAATTATTTTTCCCCTTGCCTGTGATTTCCATTTTTTTATTTTCCTAACTTTGCCCCCTACAGACACTTCTATTCCTTTATTCTTGGTTGTTTAGCCCATGTCATTTTTCATTTCTTTGCGGCCCACTAAGCCCATTTTTCCAGTTTCATTTTCCGTCCCATTTTCCCACCTTTCCTGCTTGTTGTTTACCGCTACAGTGCTCATTTCTCTAGACAATCTCTCTCCATCTGTTATCTCTGCTACTCTATTACCACCTATAGCTAGTTGTCCCTCACCCTTCCCAGTGTGCATTAATGATCCTTCCTATAACCCTTCCACGTGGTTGCTAGGACCTGTAAGAGATCGGGTTAACCCAGATCCTCCTTCCAAACCTTGCTTCCCCATACCCGTTTCTGTTTGCCTCTGTTCTTGCTGTTCTTGTGGTTCATGACTTGTTGTTGTCTATTGTGATTTTTGCTTAGCATTCCAATAATCTTGGGTTGTTTTCTACTTGACTCGTTCCATCTTTGTTAACGCCTTCATCCAAGCTCCATATGGTAGTTCATCATTTAGCTGCCCTTTGTACTCAAGACACTCCTTATATTGATGCCCAAGGAGCCCACAACAGAAGCAAAAATCTGGTAACTTTTTATATGCCACCCTTAGTGAGATTCTCTCACCATCTTCTAACCTTATCAACAGCCTCTTTTTTAGTGGCTGTGTTATGTCTATCCTTATTCTTATTCGAGCAAAAGAGTTTATGCACTCTCCTATTTCATATGTTTCCACCTCATCCACTTTGCCGATCTTCCCCCTCTCTCCTGCATTATGTCCTTGTCCATACGCATAATAGGCGCATTATGGATTTGCACCCAAAATGATGTATGAGTGAAGGCTTGCTGCTTGATATTCCCAACACTAGTTGGCTCTACAAGCACCATTAATGAATTGTTAAAATGCCATGGTCCCCCATGTAGTATTCTTCTATTTTCTTCCTATGAAGCAAATTTGAAAATAAAAATATTTTCCCCTAAGCTCTCCACTTTCTAAAAGTGCTGAAAGATTAACTTAGTTAAATCAACGTCATTTTCTCCTATTACTAGTGTTAAAATGTATTGACTCACATTTTTTCTCTTGCTACCAAAAGAGTGTACCAAACAGCAGAAACATAACACAAGTAAAAACAATGGGTATCAAGTTCTAGGAAGGATTTCTCCAATAAGATAAGTCGTACTTCCATAGGCGTGCTTTAAAATGCCCCCAACCATTTTGAGGCAAATGGCTAGGAAAATGCAGGTCCTTTAAACCTAGAGATGGTGAACTCAATTGCTTTATCAATTCCTTTCTCTCTATAGTAATAAAGGTAAGCGTAACTTACAAAACAAATACTGGAATCTAATTATTCAAAGGGCATTAGAAGATTTTTATTCGCAAGTACAAGGTTGATTTCCTATAGATTTGTGCAAAATCAACACCAGGTTGAGTCTCTACAGAGTTAGAAGAAATCCATAATTTTGTGAATGTCCATGTAGCTTGGAAGAAAGAAAAACTTCTACAAAATTATACAAGCTTGAATTTTAGACACAAAACTATAGTAGATCATCGATGATTATTACACACTCTCTATTCACTCATATTATCCTGATTCCCTGTTTTAGTTTTGTTCAGGGATAGCCAATTTATGGAACATGCTACTTTTTCATCGACTTTTGAGCTGGATGATATCATGATGCCATTTGCATGTGAAATGAGTGATGTGAAAATACCACATTGGGATGTTTTAAGTTTTATTCTTTCATATATAAATTTTTATTTTTTTTATGGGTAGCATTTCAGCTAAACGGATTCGGAAAATCCTACATTAACGGGGTTAGATTAGTGCCCATTTAAGTAAAATGGAGTTTTCGAATCCATTTAGATTTAGGATTCTGCTTAAGCATTTATTGTATATAAGACGACCTTTGGACTTTTTCAGCAATTCACACAACAACCACACGGATATC
This sequence comes from Citrus x clementina, assembly GCF_000493195.1. NCBI lineage: Eukaryota > Viridiplantae > Streptophyta > Magnoliopsida > Sapindales > Rutaceae > Citrus > Citrus x clementina. The sequence continues at coordinate 11,566,465 of NW_006262339.1, read as the reverse complement.
AACTATTCAAAGTTCTATCGGAAGTAATGCCATCAGAAACCGGAACCACGACCACCTACATTATCGAACTGTGGTTTGATGAAGCCTTGAACACTAAGATCTTCAACATGCTTAGGAGTAAGAGTATCTTAGAACCAGTGGAAACCAGATTGACTCTTGGGGTCGCACATGTAGAGGCACAAACATGTTCATCAGCACTCTCCATCCTGGAGAATGTCCTCTGTCGATATGTCACAATCCAGGAGCGGTTTCCAGTTCGATTGAATGGAGTGGAATTAAATCACCCAGTAATAGAACCATGAAACATTCTGAAACTAAGTCCAGTCTCCTCGTTCATGTACCTTTTGCAATGCCATGGCAACTTCCACAATGCTCTCATAATGGAAGATCCCAATCATCAGCGTCAAATTTCCCAGAATTACATGGCCCCAAATCGTTGGGATCAATTTTGCCAAAATTACCCTTTTTAATTCCAGAGATCAACTTTTTAAAGCCATTCGAGATCTGTGGCCAATTTTTGATAGCGAGTTTCCTCTTATTGGCTTCGCCTATCAAGTTGCTTTGGTGGAATTATCACCTAATCCCAGAGACTTATCAATCCTTCCTCTCCGGGAACGGGCTGCTTCTAACTTGGTGGACGCATAAGAAGATGACAAGGCTATAAAACAAACAATGTTAACTTTGCTCTACTATGAACATGGAAATATTGGCTGAAAAATAGATCGCTAATCTCACATTGGTAGTGCTATCTTTCCTCTGTAGTTGGTTCTTACCATATGAAATTTCTTGCCCATGGAATACTCTAATTAACTACTATCAATTTTTTTCTATCCACAAGGCATCTTGGAAACTGCAATCAAATCCCCTTATATTGCACTCTTTCTTAATTTGGTTGTCCAATGCAAAATTATTGAGTGTTGGCAGCCTCGATCACAAAGGTCCTTGTGAGTCAAAAGAAACTTCACCCTCTAAACTATGTAGCAATTATTAATTGTTCACTTCTCATTAGTTTAAACGAGAATCAATAACAATCGATAATGTCTTGAATGTGATTAAATGAACAAAATTGTCCTCTTATAGAAATTTATCTTTTTGAGAGAAACAACAGATTATAAGCCCAGCTTGCACTGTCATGCCCTAGCCACGGGCCTAAATTTCTTATGCCTATAGTGAATGGCCTGGTTAAGGACTTATAGAAAAGTCCAGGTTAAGTCTAGGATTTAAATTTTATAAATTAAAAAATCAAATCAAATGAAATAATTAAAAAAAACGCAAATTGCAAAGTGAAAACATATTTCACAAAGGAAATTATCGTTATACAACTTCAATTTTGATTTCACAAAAAAAAAACGCATGGGTTACAAACATACATTTTGATTTTAATTTGCAAGATAAAATCTCTCATCAATTTTGTGCTTCGTAAATTAAAATTAAGGAAATTATCGTTATACAACTTCAGTTTTGTGTAATAAGGATTCAAACTCGACCCATTGCTTAGGATTACCGATTACTAAATTCTTGTGTAACAAGGAAAAGGCAAATAAATATTGAATCAGGAATAGATTATATTAAAGCCATTTAGGAAATTAATGAACAATTTTACTTCTTCCATATACACACAAACATTTACTTGAAATCTTTTTGTCATCACCAACTTCTCTCACAAAAAACCTTGAATCTGCAAAAAAATACAATTACACAGTAGCAGCATGATGACGACCAACTTATAGACAACACCCCGAAAGATGTAAAACTAGCTATCAAAGGTCTGCAACAACTTAGCTTAGTAGACTCTAGGGCCACAAGATCATCATCATCATCATCAAAGAAAACTCATCTGGTACTTGTACTATTAAAAAAAATATGCATTCAAGAAAATATGGTTGACTTGCTAATGAAGAAATTGATGAATGCCCAAAGCATGGAGGATGCAAAAGCATGTGCTGTGGGCGTGGTGCAAGGTTTTTACAATGAAATCACAGCCAATGAGAAGGAAAAAGCTGAAGAGAGGTTGATACAAGAAAATTGGATTTTGAAACATTAACTACGTCAGAAAGAGAAGCAAGAGTCTAAGAAATTGCTTAAATCTCTTCAACTCAAGATTTACGCTTTGACGTTGCATTTTAAATAGGCCCAAACCTTTCCTTTATTACCAGTAGGATCTTTTCATCCTCCCCATGTCCTCTAATTGATTAGTTTTTCAACCTGCTATGCACATATGTTTTTTATTCATTAATTGATTGACTGATTGATCATGTGTTTTATGTACAATTTTATGAAAGATACTACATGGCAACTAATGAATAAAGCATTATTTGTTACGTGAAATGTGAAAGAGTCATTGTTTGGGTGTTACTTAGTCTTCTTTCTGTTTCAATAAATCCTAGTCTTTGGGGATGTTGTTATTTGACTTATTCCTTTGTTAAACACGTAGCTAAGATATGGCTAACGTGTTCTATTTGTATGCTTTCTGTTAGAGTTGAAAATGGCTATTAAAAGCCAAGTTGAGTTTCAATAAAAAAATGTCATTCAATCCACTTTATTAAGCTCTCGTTACTGCAATCAATTAATTCTAACAAATTGGTATCAGACCTAGGCTAGTCACTTGTAAACATAGGAGAGTTTAAACACATGAGAGTTTGAGAGATGTCAAGTGCAAGTGAAAGTTCTTTCATCCAACCAGCCATTCCATGTTTTGATCGTCATTACGACCATTGGAGTATGCTCATGGAGAACTTATTAAGGTCCAAGGAATGTTGGAGTTTGGTCGAGACAAGATATGAGACTTATAAGCAAGTGCAACTATGACAGAAGCGCAGTAGAAGAAACTTGAAGAGATGAAGCTAAAGGATATGAAAGTCAAGAATTACTTGTTTCAGGCAATAAACAGAACAATTCTTGAGACTATCGTACAGAAGGACACATCGAAACAAATCTGGGATTCGATGAAAATGAAGTACGAAAGAAATGCTAGAGTGAAGCGTTCAATCCTTCAAGCTCTGAGGAGGGAATTTGAGACTCGAAATGAAGCCTGGTGAAAATGTTACTGAATATTTTGGTAGAGTTATGATAGTAAATAACAAAATGAGATTTCATGGGGAGGAAATGAGTTATGTTGCCATTGTTGAGAAAATTCTTAGGTCCTTGACAGACAAATTTAACTATATTATTTACTCTATCGAGGAATCTAAGGACATTAATATGCTCACTATAGATGAATTATAGAGTTCATTGATTGTGCATGAGCAGAAGTTTCATAAGGAAAATGGAGAGGAGGAAAATCTAAAAGTAACCACAGATGAGAGAGGTGGAGCAAGAGGACGTGGCAGAAATAACTATAGAGGAAGGGGAAGAGGCAAAGGGCGTCAAGCCTTCGATAAAGCCACAGTGGAATGTTATCACTGTCATCAACTCAGCCATTACCATTATGAATGTCCTACATGGGACAAGGAGGCTAGTTATGTTGAATCGGATATGCATGAGGAAATGTTATTGATGGTTTAAGTAGAAGAGCCTGAAGAAAAGCGTGATAATGTATGGTTTCTAGACTCGGACTATTCAAATAATATGTGTGGAAATGCTCTCGTGTTCAATGAATTAGATGAAAGTTTCAGGCAACAAGTAAAACTCGGGAATAACTCCAGGTTGACAGTGAAAGGAAGATGAAATGTCATATTATAGTTGAATGACGTTAATCATGTCATCACAGAAGTCTTCTACATGCCAGAGTTGAAAAATAATCTTCTTAGTATTGGACAGTTGTAGGAGAAATGGCTAGCTATTCTAATTCATGGCAGAATGTGTAAGATCTACCATCCAAATAGAGGTTTAATCATTAAAGCTACTATGTAAACAAATAGAATATTCATCTTGCAAGCCAATACACAAGACAAGAAGAAGGCATGTTTTCACATAAGTGTACATGATCTCTCTCACTTATGGCATCGCAGATATGGCCATTTAAGCTATAAATGTCTCAATACTTTGCAAACTAAGAATATGGTACGTGGGTTACCTCATTTTCCTCCTACTATTATAGTGTGTACTGATTGTTTGAACGAGAAGCAACACCGAGACCCTATTCCTAAGAAGAGTACCTGAAAGGCAACACAAAAACTATAGCTCATACATACAGACATCTGCGATCCAGTGACTCCCACATCAAATGGCAATAAGAGGTATGCCTTATGCTTTATTGATGATTTTAGTAGAAAAGCATGGGTTTACTTTTTAGTTGAAAATCAAAAGCTTTGAATTCATTTAAATGCTTTAAGACACTAGTTGAGAATGAGACAGACATGTATATCAACTATTTACACACTAATAGAAGAGGTAGGTTCAACTCAGAAGAGTTCAGTGAGTTATGTAGACATTATAATATAAAAAACCAGCTTACAAATTTACATACCCCACAACAGAATGACATGGTTGAATATGGTTCGTTCAATGCTCTCAGAAAAAAAAATCCCTAAAACTCTTTGGCCTAAGGCAATAAATTGGACTATATATGTGTTAAACAGAAGTCCTATAGTGTCTATCAAGAATGTCACTCCTGAAGAAGCATGGTCTGGTGTGAAACCTTCAATAGAACATTTTAGAGTCTTCGAGTGTGTGGCACATGTTCACGTCCCAGACGCCAGGAGAATTAAACTAGATAACAAGAGTTTTGAATGTGTGCTTTTCGAATTTAGTGAAGAGACAAAAGGCTACAGGCTATATGATCCCATGGCTAAAAAGATGGTGACTAGTAGAGATGTAGTATTTGAGGAAGATAGACAATGAGAGTGAGACGCTAGCTATAAGGAACAAGTGTTGGTAGATCTTGAGTGGGGTGATGACAAGAATAACACAAATGATGAGCATGAGGCAGAAGATGATGAAAATCTTAAAATTGCTAGTGAAGGCAATGAAGCTGTAGGAGATGAAAATCATGCAGCCGAGAATATTGTACCTAATTCGGTGAATACAGAAAGGTTTGAGGTTAGAGAAAAAAGAGTCAAACAGACTCCTAGTTGGATGAAAGATTATGACAGCAGTAAAGGACTATCCAAGGAAGAAATTGAGCTAAATATAGCTCTTATTGCTTTTACAGATCTTATCAACTATAAAGAGGCAGTGAAGAGTTCAAAATGGAGATCGACAATTGATTCGGAGATTCACTCCATTGAAAAGAATTAGACATGAGACTTATTGACTTTCCAATTAGTGCCAAAACCATTGGAGTAAAATGGGTTTATAAAACAAAGTTGAACGAACTTGGAGAGGTAGACAAGTACAAGGCTCGGTTGGTAGCAAAGAGGTATTCTCAACAACAAGGGGTAGACTTCACTAAAGTGTTTGCTCCAGTGGCTCATATGGATACAGTGAGGATGATAGTGGCACTTGCGGTGCAGAGAGGTTGGAAGATTTACCAATTGGATGTAAAATCAATGTTTCTCTTGTGAACTCAGTATGTAAAGCAACCAAAAGGTTATAAATAAATAAAAAAAAGGAGTGAGCATAAGGTGTATAAGTTACATAAAGCTTTGTACGGTCTAAAACAAGCTCCACGAGCTTGGTTTAGCCGTATTGAAGCTTATTTTGTTAGTAATGGCTTCCAGAAGTGCTCGAATGAGCAGACTTTATTCACCAAGATGAGCAATGAAAGTAAAATATTGATAGTAAGTATTTATGTGGATGATCTTATTTACACTGGTGATGATGAGAATATGATGTCTGATTTTAAGAATTCTATGATGAAAGTTTTTTATATGACTGATTTGGGGATGATGAGATTCTTCCTTGGCATTGAGGTGTTACAGAGGTCGGATGACATTTTTATTTGTCAAAAGAGGTATGCCATTGAAGTGTTGAAATGTTTTGAGATGTTTGAAAGCAAGTCACTAAACAGCCCACTTGTGCCAGGTTTTAAAATGAGTAGAGATGATCATGGAGTCACAATGGATGAGACTTATTTCAAATAAATGGTGGGCAGTTTGATGTATCTCACAACAACTCGTCCAGCTATAATGTTCAGTATCAGTTTGATCAGCAGGTACATGGCTAAACCACTGAGCTTCATTTACAAGCTGCCAAAAGGATTTTGAGATACTTAAAGGCACAACAAACTATGGGATTTTGTATAAGAAGGGAGGGGAAGAAGAAAAGCTAATTGCTTTCATGGATAGTGACTATGCAGGCGACATAGATGATCGTAAAAGCACGTCTAGTTATGTGTTTCTTTTAAGCTCAGGTGCAGTATCATGGCTGTCAAAAAAGCAACCCATAGTTACGATGTCAACCACTGAAACGGAATTCGTGGCTGCTGCTGCGTGTGCTTGTCAGACAATATGGATGAGGAAAGTGTTAAAGCAGTTGGGACATGAACAGAAGGGTTGCACCACTATCATGTGTGACAATAGTTCAACGGCTAAGCTTTCAAGAAATCCAGTTATGCATGGAAGGAGCAAGCACATTGATGTAGGGTTTCATTTCTTGAGAGATCTTACAAAAGATGGTGTTGTTAAATTAATTCATTGCGGAACTCAAGAGCAAATGGCTGATTTGATGACAAAGCCATTAAAGTTAGAAGCATTTCAGAAACTCAGGAATATGATGGGGGTGTGTGAAGTCGTTGGTATAAACTAATGCAGTTTGCAGTTAGTTTAAGGGAGGGTATGAAAGAGTCGTTATTTGGGTTTTACTTAATCTGCTTTTTATTTCAATAAATCCTAGTCTTTGGGGATGTTGTTATTTGACTTATTACTTTGTTAAACACGTAGCTAAGATATGACTAACGTGTCCTTTTTTTATGCTTTCTGTTAAAGTTGAAAATGGCTATTAAAAGCCAAGTTGAGTTTCAATAAAAAAAAAAAATGTCATTTAGTCCACTTTATTAAGCTCTGGTTACTACAGTCAATTGATTCTAACAAAATGAAGATTGATTTTCTTTGTCTGATTTTTTTTTTCCCTCATACTTAATATACGAACTTTTTGTATCTAAAAATTTCTGGTTTTGTTTACATGTCTTCTAGTGTAGACAAAAGGTTCCTAAATGGGCCCACTAGCATACTTCTAAAAAGTGGATACTCAAATATACATATTTTCGAATGTCAAAATTGATTTTAGTTACTATATTAAAAATTAAAAATAACATTGCATATAGAAATTTGTTATTTTATATTAATACTAGAAATCTAAAAGCTTTCATTTTAAAGAACATATAAAATAATTTTATGAAATTTGTTACCAAGTCTATTTTCATCCAAGTAATTAGATACGTCCATGATTAAGGCAACAAACTAAACTTATTACCAAGATATACTACAAGAATTCAGGCCTTTAGTGGCAAAGTTTTAAGCGACAAAATTATTTTTCGTCGCCTTAGGTATGTTTTAATGATGAAAAACTCATTTCTTTGCCAGGTATATAAAAAAAATGCAAACTTTCCTCGCCAAATACATATTTACCGACAAAATTTTAAGTTCATTGCTAAAAATATTCATTTAAATTTTGATATAAAGTCAAAATTCTAGACCTTTAGCAATCATACTTAAATTTCATCGTTAAATGTGTATTTTTAGCGACAAAAATTAAGTTTCATAGCTAAAGATGTAATTTTAGCAACGAAACTTAAGTTTCATCGCTAAAGGTGTATTTTGGCGACAAATTAGAGATTTCATCGCTAAATGTGTATTTTCGGTGACAAAATTGTAGTTTGCCCACTAATAATATTCGTTTAAAGGCTTAAAAACCGCCAAAATTTTAGACATTTAAATATACACATTTAGCAACAAAATTATAAGTTCCTCACTGAAAACATTCCTTTAAAATTTTGAAATAACGTCAAAATTCTAGAACTTTAAATTTCGTTACTAAAGGCGTATTTTTAACAATAAAATTTAGATTTCTTATATAATGTGTATTTTCAATGACGAAGATATAGTTTCGTCGCTAAAAATATTCGTTTAAAGACTTCAAAATTGCAAAAACTTTCGACCTTTTTCGCCACTAAATGGGTATTTGTAGCGACAAAAATATAATTTTGTCTCTGAAATATTTGGGTTAGATCTTAGATTAATGCCAAAATTTTAGACCATTTGTGGGAAATTTAAATTTCATTGCTAAATGTGTATTTTTAGCCACGAAATTTAGATTTTGTTGCTACATATGTATTTTCAATAATGAATTTATGATTTCATCGTTAAAATTATTCATTTAAAGACCAAAAGAACCACCAAAATTTTAGATCTTTTCGCGACGAAGTTTAAATTTCGTCGCTGAAAATGTTTGTTTAAAAATTTAAAGCGGTTAATTTTCCATAAAAATTTTATGCCTTTAGCAACAAAATTTTGGATTTCATCGCTAAATGTATACTTTAGCAACGAATTTTATTCCACAATTTTTATTTCGTTGCTAAACAACGTGAAAATTTGAAAATTAAAGACGGATTATTCTCTTCAAAATTTAAGTTTTAACAACGAACTTTATATTCCGTCGTTATAAACTCCAATTCTCTATCATTTACTTCCTTTTTTCATTATTTCTCATTCACTCATTCTCTTACTTTTATTCTCACATCTTTAATATATAATTCTCATTGTTTAATTCAATCTCTACTTTTTTTTCTCTCATCTCTAATATACAATTCTCATTCTTTAATTCAATCTCTACTCATTTTCTCTTTTATTTTTAACGTAGTGGATTTTTTTTTTTTACTTATCTTATTTATTACAACTTGCATTACAATTATATTAACTAATTTTGTGTCCATTTGTAGGAAATATTGAAGATCATTACACCAAGATGAAGAAAATCAAGAAATTTATATTCATTTGTAAAAATTTTCATTCAAAAAATAGATACTAAATTTTGTAATTATTTTTATATTTTTCATCAATAATAATAATTCTTTTTAAATTAAATTAGTGTATAGCATTAATAATTAAATGTTAGAAAAATTACATTTTTAGCGATGAAATAATATTCGTCATCAACATTTTTAGCGACTAAATATCATATTCATAGTGTAAAATACTCCTTTTGCTATAAATTTAGTGACAAGATTTTGTCGCTTTTAACATTTTTTCTAACGAAACTAATTTTGTCACTAAAACATTCAGTGATGAAATTTGAAAATTCATGGCCAAAAACCAAAGGCAACAAAAATTTTCATCACTATAACTTTTAGGGACGAAAATTGAATATTTTAGCGACAATTGTATTTGTCCTAAAGCTCTTTTCTATTATACTGATGTATATTGACAATTTAACAATGTTTGCAAGAAATTTTGGATGTTAATGAGTAATGCATAATAACTCATATTCAGAAGATACTTTTTAATATAAAAAAAAATGCTTGATAAGAAGCAAGCATAAAAGTAAAAACACGAAGTAAAAACTAACCATACATATTAGAGGTGCTAATTATAATAGTAATAACTCATAAATTTAAGTCACTTAGTATTTAGAAGGATCCATTATATAACTTAAATTTTCTACAAGATTTGTCCATTCTATTTCTTCAAGCTTTAAAACTGCACTAAATTAATCTTCAGATTGTAAACAAGTAGACACATGAATACTACAATGAAAGTTCAAGATTCATCATCTCCTTTGGAAGTTCAGCTCTCCAATGAAGTATGCAAAAAGAGAAGCAAATAAAATGGGGAAGATTATAAGCACAATACCAACAACACCTAAAAAATCATGATCAAATCCAAAGTAATCATCTAAGAAAGCAGAAACAGTTTTGGCTTTACCAAATGCTGATATTTCTTTGTCTATGTCTCCATATTGTGAGGATAGCATCCCTTTTAGTACCCACGATGTGGGACACAAGTAATAAGCCCATGTCCACCACTTTGGAATTTGCTGCAAGTAATATGCTTATATTTGAGTACTGATCTTTAATAGTATAATGTCATTTATGCTATTAAACTATATGACTTAATCCTGGACCTTAACAAAGTTCAGAACCTGAATCGGATATATATATAGCCTTAATTAATCGAGCATCTATATTTTGCAAAATACAGACTTGCTCATAGCTTATAGCAACTTAAACATTGAATTACTTCTAACTTGAAGCAAGAAGAAACGGAATATTTTATGATTCACATATTAGAATTTCAAGTTTGAGACATCTCGGTCGCAACAGTAGTAAACATTTGGTGGTAACAGTAATTATTAGTAATAATATGGCAGCTTTATAGCCAGAACAAGAGAGTTAGTGATCAGAAAAGATTTGAACATTTGACAATGAAAGCAAGGTCCAAGTTGGCCATTCTGTCACGATGTGTCTGTAAATTTTGACAGAATGAAAAAAAAAGAATGTTGTCATGGCTCAGAAGACAAATGGATAGATTTTTTATAATGAATGTTGATAACTCTTTTTTTTTTCCTATCAAAGTTTTAAAAATCATTTTGATGCATTTCAACAAGATGTAGGAGCTTACTGGTTTTGGAATGGTGAACCCGCAAAATAGATTGAGCATTGAGTAGAAAGAGGAAGCCAAAATAGAAGCCACTTGAATATTTGGTGTCAATGATACAATCAGCATGCCCATGTAGTTGAAGTATAGGAGGTTACAGAACATGCCGTAAAACGACCAGAATATCTTATATCCTGACCAATGATAACCGATCATAGGATATGTGATGATCACATAAATAACTGCTTGAATGAACAAATAAGGAACTTCAACTAGCACCTGCAATTACAAAATCTCAGTTACTTGAAGAAATAGTGAAAGAGTTATACTACCTTGATAATGGATTTTTGCAAAGTATATTAGAACCTGTGCAAATGAATACGCCCATGGGGAGTACATTCCTGCAAATCTTTCTCTGTATAGGACTGTCCGCTCTGTTGTAACAAGTGGTATAACTAACGAGCAATTAACTATGCCAAAAAATACTGCTGCCGAGAACAGTGCACCCAAGATATTAAATACGTCTTGCTGGTTTTTTCTGAGAAAGAAAAAGAAAAAGGTTACCATTTCAAAGTTTTTGTTCTTTTTTGAGCCTGCAAAAGGGCAATAGGACTCGACTACTACTAATGTTAAATTTATGCCTTTAGATTTCAAGGTAATGAGAGAACATTAGTGAGATTGTATTGGCTCACATTTTCTTTCCTTTCTGCCAAAACAGTATACCAAACAACAGAGACATAGCACACGTGAAAACAATGCGTATTAAGTTGTAGGAAGGATTCCTCCAATAAGATAAGTTGTGTTTCCACATGCATGCTTTGAACTGCTCCCAACCATTTTGAGGAAAATGGGTAGGAAAATGCAAGTCCTTTGAACCAAGAGATGGTGAACTCAATTGTTTTACCAGTTCCTTATTCTCTCTGCAGTCAAAAAAGTAAGAGTAATTTATAAGATAAACACTGGAATCTGATTATTTAAAAGGTATCGTGAGAATTTTTACTCACTGGTACAAGGTTGATTCTCTATAGATTTGTGCAAAATCAACACCAAGTTGAGTCTCCATAGAGTTAGAGGAAACCTCTAGCATCCATGTTGCTGGATTATAATTGTCCTTAATCTTCAATACCCCAGGAATACACTATTGCAAGAGTTAAAAACAAGCAGAATCAAGATCAATGTTGAACTTTAGCTGTAAAATTTGTACAATAAAACTAACCTCAAAGTACTCGATGACTTTACATGAATGTTGACCTAGTGGCCCAAAATAGATGATGCGTCCTCCATTCTTCATTAAAACTAACTGCAATGAGATCACGATGCATTAGAATTAACATTGAATGATATAAAAGTACGATCACATACATGTCGTTCGGTTTATGATTTTACATCATCAAATGCTTCGAAGATATCGATGCTTGGTTGGTGGATGGTGCAAACAACTGTTCTTCCAGTTTCAACAACATTCTTCACTGCTCTCATAACAGTTGCAGCTGCTCTAGCGTCTAAACCTGAAGTGGGTTCATCCATAAAGATGATAGAAGGGTTGGCAACAAGCTCCACAGCGATAGTTAGCCTCTTGCGTTGCTCAGTTGATAAACCATTAACTCCTGGCAAACCCACCAATGAATCTTTAATCCCATCAAGCTCGATAGTTTGAAGGACTTCATTCACAAATTCCTGAGGGAAGGTCAATAAAAAAATTTAGTGTATTTACTCTCAATCAACAATCACTCTATGACAAAAAATTTAGTTAGACTCTGTTTGGGATTGAGATGCTTAGCTTTTAAACTATAGTTATTATAAAAAAAAAAAATTATGGTTATTACATCAAAATTAATATTATGTAGTAAATAAAATTTTTAAATATTAATTTTGATAAAATTGATAAAGATGTAATATATTTTTCATCATACAAATGTAAAAAAAAATTAATTTAATTTTTAAATTATAGTAATTAATGTTTATCAAATATTTTAAGTTACAATTGTCGAACTTCAATCCCAAACAGGCCTTTAAACCCAAAAAAGGAACCATACAGCTTTAGTCTTTGAATCAATCTGAGTTGAAAGTCGTAACCAAGCAGAAAATACTATTGATTCTTCAACAGTAATATTGGGAGAATGTATGTCGTTTTGCTCGCAGTAACCTGATATCCTAGCAAATGTGTGTTGAACCTTGGGGTACCCCCCAATTCTTATATCTCCTTCAATAATACCACCAGTTTTTCTTCCAGAGAGAACATCCATTAGAGTTGTTTTCCCAGCTCCACTGACACCCATCAATGCTGTAAGAATGCCGGGCCTGAATGTACCAGAAATATCAGATAGAAGCTGAAGCCTTGTTTGATTGAAACCATTTTTTCTCATTGCCTGTGATGAAAATAACAATATAATTAATTAACCAATCATATCATCAGCCATATTTGTTTCTTAAAATTCAGGATTACTTATATGATTACCGAAGGGATGTCTACGTAGTATCGCAAATCCTCAAATGTTACAGTTAGTGGCTCAAAAGGTAAAATCATCTTTCCTGAAAGATCCATAAGTGACAGTACTATTGAGAAAATGTACAAAGATTGTACTATTAAGAAAATGTGCAAACAGACGGAAAATAGAGAGAAACTGTGAGCTAATGGTCGCTCACCCCTTTTTGGTTCTGTAGCAGCTTTTAAAGGAGCATCAGTAGGGCTCCTATCTCTATCAGAGCCAACACAATCTTTCTGATCTTGTAGTTCTAAGTATTTTTCGTAAGAAATCAAAGTACGGGACTTCCCTGGAGCTGAATATTGATCAATGTATCAGTTATCAACTTAACATTACGAGAAATCATTCTCAAGGGCAGAGTAAGCAGTGGAAAGAAAAACTCACGCTTCAAGAATGTCAAAGCCAAGATAAAAACAGCATTGAAGAGTATTGTGAAACCAATCAGAGCACCAATTGATATCCAGTAGAAAGAACTATCAAAGTTTAATCCACGACTTTCCAGTGTCTGCATTCCAGCAGTTGTGTTTCCAGATATTACCTGTGAATTAATCAACTTCCCATTTTTGTTAGATAACACTGGCAGACAGATTTTATGTGCGTATATGTTCAGTAATCAGTAGTCAAATATTACCTTTTCCCACCGAGGAGCAAGAAATTCGTTGACAGTCAAGCCTATCTCCCCATATGTTAGAGGACAGACCCAAAATCCCCATTCAAGCCACGAAGGCATGGATTCTGCATCATAGACCAATAAGTGCAATTGTTGTATGATTATTCATTGACATAAAATACTGATAGGGCATTAAGAAATCTTACTTTTGGGGATAATAAAGCCTCCAAATAACAAAAGCATTAATATAGCCATAGTCCCAATCGCAAAAGATACAGCCACAGTTCGGAAGATTGAGGCAATAGCACGAAACAAGGATATTGATGTTAGGTGCACAGCAAAAAAGAGCAGGAATTGGCGAATGAACCTGAGAAATGTAACATTGTTATGGTTGTTAGAGAATCAAAATATGCACACAAGGGCAAATTTTTATACGTGCTCAACAATAAGCAAAATTTTGGTACTTCTCAGTTGAAGTTCCAGAACGTCAGTAACTATTTTTGAAGCCTAAGCTTCTTGTTGTTCTTGTTCCCAAAAAGTTTTAAATATAGTTTGTAGATGAGACTCACCTTCCAACCTCAGGGCTAAAACCAATAATATAGTATGTCAGGGAGGTCCAAACAAATGATTCTAGAAGTGAAAGTGGAACTTTCAGAATAGAAGCCGGAATGGCATAAGCCCAGGCAGGATAAAAGCACAAGTCTCTATGTTTGTAGAAAACTGCAAGTCTTGAGATTGTCATGTTCATTTCTGGAAACCCATCTACGATAAGTATAACCAGTGCATAGAATAGAGCACCCAGGTAAGCATTTGCATGGATGATATCAACAGCCAATTCTGAGCGCAGAAAAACAGTCATCGTTACTGAAGCTATGATGACCAGCTGCAGCAACAAAAGAATCCAAATACATTTACATGAGAAGTTCAAATTGATGTCATGTGAATCGAACCATTTAAACATAAAGGAAGCTACCTGTGTGGATTTGAACACGTATAGGGAAGAATTTCTCTTCATTAAAAGGAATTCCCTTGTTGCGCAAGTTTTAAGTAGTTCCCATTTTGTTAACGAGTACTTTTTGAAAGATATAGCATTTTTGTGACGTTCGGACTTATTAAATGAACGTGCAAGCTCTTCATCTTGCATCAGGCCCAGATGACAAGCTTTAAACTTTGTAATGAACTGATCAACAGAAACGTAACTGTAAGGATGGTCTTGGCAGTGCCAATATTGTGCTTGATCTTTTCGAGATATAACCTGCGGTAACTAAGTTAGCAAAACAATTTTCATTCATAGAATTGTACAAATGAGAAAAATATGAAATGTTTAAACCTACTTCCTGAAGGAAGTCAGCAACTCCTTTTCTATCCGGGCACCTAAAACCACAGCCCTCAAAGAATTTGCAACTATAAGATAGTGGCCCATGATACACAATCTTGCCTTCTGCCATTAGGATAACATCATCAAAGAGATCAAAGGTCTCTGGTGCTGGCTGAAGTAGTGAAATCAATGCAGTTGCGTCAGTAATATGCACCAAATGCTTCAGAAAGGAGACAATCTGGAAAGTTGTGGAACTGTCTAAGCCATTTGAAATCTCATCCATGAATAGAGCTCTTGTTGGCCCCACAATCAGCTCCCCTGCATAAAACGACCAGGGAAAGAACTGATAGATTTTTAACCCAATACAGTCTGTATAACAAGATTCATCAACCCACATTGGTACATTACCTGTAGTTAACCGTTTCTTTTGACCTCCTGAGACGCCTCTTCTCATGGGATCTCCAACCATTGTGTCAGCACAGATATCAAGGCCAAGAATCTACCAAAAATATTACAATGCAAACTATATCTCAACAAGTTGCAAAGAAGAGGCAAAGATTTAGTCATGTGGAAGAGGTTTGGTGAAGTACCTTAAGAATGTAGTCTGTTTGAAGGCTGTTTTCCAGTCCTTCAGCTGATATTGCCTGTCAAAAACAATATCAGTCTGAGTTATCCACTGCCATACAGTCAGTTTTTCAATACCTGGAATGATATATACATATAGACATGCTGCAAAAGTGCTTTACTTTCTAAAGGAATTAGATTGAGCGGCATGGTGAAGAAATAATGTAATTCAGAAATGTTATATGTGTACCTTCATGTATGCATCTACATCAGGATCTGGGAAAATCCCTGCCAGCTTCTCTAGTTTAATGACTTCCATCAGGATATCTTTAAATTAAAAAAAAAAAAAAATTACTCCATTTGTAACAATTTGAGAGGATGGTATGGCAAGCAATGCAGGGACGGCTCACTCATATTTTAAACCTTAGACAAATTGTTTTAATTAGACCTTCCAAAAAATTTGAGTTAAACTGTATGTATTAATTTTATTAAAATTTTATTTATTTAAAACCAATTTCTCTAGCTTTTGAGATGAAAAATAATTAATCAAATTTTTATATTCTAATTTTCTTAATATATTGTTCTCAATAGACAATATAGTTAACATATTTAATTTTTCCTATGACATAATTGATCTTAAATAAATTTTTATCAATGGCTCCTTTTTTAGATTAAACTAACTTTTCTGTTCTTCTCTTGTTTTTGAAGTTTTTTGTATCCTGATGCAGATTTTTTTTAGTAGACATTTTTTTTCTAGTGAAACAAGAGTAATTAAGTAAACAATTATGTTAGATAATTATTTATAAAAAAAAACCTATGAACACAATAATATTTTAAAAAAGAAATAAATAATAAAATTAATTAATAAGCAAATGGAAAGATAGAACCTGGAAATTTGACAACTTTAAGTTTGATGGATTGAAGCTTTGAGTAGTAGTGATCAATGGAAAGTAAAATAATTAATTTTTTTTTAAGTGAAAAGCAGGGTAGAGAAAGTAGTTTTTTCACCAAAGCAATGAAGGTTTCATGTATTTTTTGTTATTGGAAAAAGATATTAATGGATAATAATTTAAAAAAATATGTGGCTTATACAGAGTTTTAGATGAAATAAATGGTATTAAAATTGTTAATTATAAAGTTAAAAGGGGACTTTGTAAGGATTTAATAGTTTGTTTATGGAAAATATAATTATAAAATAATAATAAACATATATCAATAATTATAATTTAAGAATAAAATTAGGGGCCTTCATCTATAGTGGGGCTCTAGGCAACCGCCTAAGTTGCCTAAGGGAAGAGCCGCATGTGAAGCAATATATAGAAAATTCCCCATTGCTTTGTGACCAGAGTGGGCTTACCAGCTCGATGTCCCGTACCCTGACAGCGTGCAGAGAAATCAATTGTTTCCCTCACTGTCATCTCTGCAATATGCAGATCATATTGGCTTATATAAGCTGATGTTTTCTGCGGAACAAATTCATCTAGTCTGTATCCGTTGTAAGACACTTCCCCTGAAACCTGTAAGAGAAGAACAAAAAAATTTAGGAGGGGAATTTTTTTTTTTTTAAAAAAAAAAAGGAATCTTAAGATGCAAGCAAATCCGAGAAATTAAAAATGATGCGCAAAATTAACTAAATCATGAAACCTTGAGAGAATGACTTAATTTTCCAGAGAGTGCCGATAGCAATGTGGTTTTCCCACACCCTGGAGGACCAAGCAGTAAGGTCATCCTACGATGAGCAAGAGCAAAACTAAGTTAACAAATAACTCACAAAAAATTTAGAGAAGCGAAAGATGTTAAAAGTCTTAGAACTTTTAAGAAACTACCTTCCAGGCTTAATGATGCCATTGACATCTTTTAAAATTTTCATCTTCGCCTCTTGTTTTAAACCAAATAGATTGGTGAAACCCTGCCACAAACATAAATAACTTGAAAGTCAAGCTACCGTTTACAAGCAACGCGATAAGTCAAGGAAGTTGATGAACACATAGATATTTACAGTGAGCATGCTCTTGGTCGCGTTCCAAAGAGTGGGGAGAGGCTTCCCGCGAACTACTTCACATTCTGCTTCAACGCCAAGATTCTTAAATCTCACTTCCACAGTGGGAAACTGTACACCGACTCTGTAAAACACAATATAAACAACAAATCAGTGTAATGACCTACATGTATAGGTTTTCGGTGAGATTATTGCACAAGATTAGAGAGAGCCTTGACAGGTACATGCATAGAAGTAGAAACAAAAAAAGGTTAAATATATTATATATATACCTTTCAACTCTCCTTTTAATCTGGTGCAGCAATCTCAGGTTATCATTTTCAATGTGTCTGATGAGCTTCTCTATGAACATATGCCGCTCCTCAGCTCCTAGTTTGGTGATATCAACAAGTCGTTTGCCATCTTTGTCATCAAACAAAGCTGTAGTAACCCTTTCAAAAGATGGCAACCTGTCAACAGCTGCCCATTGCGGGTCACGTTCTTCATGATCATGATCGTTATCATCTTCAACGTTGTCATGTATAACGCCACAAAAACTTGCCGCGGAATTTCCAAATGAGGATCTCATGCTTCTGCCAATCTCAGCTAACTCAATTCTCAGCATCCCAGTTTCATCGTCACCTGCCAATTGGGCCATTATCAATAACTTTGTCTATTTGTATTCTATACGTGCATATAAATAAAAAGATGAAGATGCGTATGTTCGGCTCATTTCACATTATTTGTAGAACCAAAACATCGAAATTTTTGGAACATAACAACTAACAAACAGCAAGATCAGCATCATTGGAGTTGGTATGTCATGTCATTGCAAGAATGAAAAGCTTTGTCAAAGTCAAACATGCTGGTTCATAAGCATAAACTGTATTAAATTAAAATGGAAAATATTTAGTTGCTCCGCAATTACATGTTTAATATTACTTCTCACATTATTAAAAATGTAAATTGAGGCAGCGTATTCGTTCTAACAACAAAACCAAGAAGTCATTCCATTGACTTCCTTAAACAAGAGTATAAATTGCGTGAGTTTGTTTCTCAACTGCGCAAGTGTCTGACCGATCTTTTAGTATTGCAAATCCGATTATATTGTTTCAAGGTTGTGATAGGCAAAATCGGTTGTTAAGCTAATTATTTCAAGTTATCTTGATTATATATAATCTTAAGGAAACACCACAACCTTGAATTGCTTTGCATAATGACATTTAATGTTACTATGAAACCTAAGCTAACACTTAATGACATCTAAACTAACACTTAATGACATTTAATGTTTCTATGAAAACTAAACTAACACTAGGGATGTCAAAGTTGCCAGTCTGACCAGAACCTGGGCAATGTGGGCTAAGTAATATCAGTATAGAGATGAGGTCGGGCTAATTTTTGGTATCGCCTGATAAGTTCGGAGTCTGGCTCGGAACCTAAATTTTATAAAAAAATTATAAAACATATATTATTTTAAATAATCACATTTTATTTTTTAAATATTCAAAGTTCAAATTTTCATGCCCAATTTTATTAAAATAAAATTAGGAATTATAAATTTATAAAATAAATTAGGAAATATACATATATAATATTATAAAATATAAAATCCAAACTTTTTAAGTCGGATAAAAAGAACCCAGCCTATTTGTGGGCTTCTTAAGCCCAACCTAGGTGTCTAAAAAATGCATCTGGGCTAGATTTGGGCATTGCTATACTTGAAACCAAACTCAAGTTTTGTCATCTCCACTATCGCCCCCAATATCTTATTCATCAATGCACAAGTAACGGTCACAAAAGTTGTAGGCCCTATTTGGTATTGAAGTATTGTGAAAAAATATTATAATTATAAAATGAAAGCTGATGATGTGTGGTAAATATAATTTTTAAACAATAATTTTGACAAAGATAATAAAAATATTAGCATTGTGTTCTAATAAAGGATTTGTACTTTAACTAAAGTATTGGCACCATGGGATTTGAATCCAATGGCCTATTGTTTTTTTATTTTAAAATCTTCACATGGTTGGGCCAACAATGTGCAAGTTTTAGGAGTCATTATATTAAATCACCTTATATTTGAATCCATAACAACAAGTGTTTACAAAACATTTTATGGTGCATTTATTGATTTGTAATCAGAATGGATTTGAATCAAAATGGACGATATCAGAATAGGCTAGAATGCGAATGAAAATAAGAATTAGAATAAGTTGTTTACGTAAACTGTAGTATTCAAAATCAGAATGAATTGTATTCTTATTGATGTGTTACATTGTCTAAGAATTGAATGGATTGTTTTAAGTTACAAAAATGCTACTAGTTAACTATTGTCATTTTTATTATTATAATTGTGTTCTCTATTATTTAAAAATTATTGTTAAAATATTGTTGTTGTTGTTGTTTTCATTATTATTATTACTACTACTACTATTATTATTATTAACAACAATTACAAGAATAATAATAATAAAATAATAATTTATAAAAGTGAAGAAATTTGGGTAGGGTAAAATAAGGAGATTAAGGAATTGAAACTTGATTCTTGACTTATTTCCCAAAGAATTGCGAATCATGTTCTTATTTCTTAATATAAAAAATGAGTGTCTCACACATTTCATTCTCATTTTCATTCTATTTTAACAAGTAAATACCATCAATTATTCTTATTTCAAATCTGATTCACCAATCTCACAAGTAAACACTTTATTAGTACTTTAACCCAACCTTAGTGCTAAATAAGGCCTAAGAATTTGTTTATTAAAGGTCTAACGTTTGAAATTTTATTTATTTTAAAATTTTTTAATTTACTATTTATTTTGTAACTTATGTCTAATTTTTAAATATTTTTATGTGAATAAAAAGTGAGGTTTTGTTACTTTTATATAAATAGAAAAATACCTAAATGCGAGTATATATTGTCTCAAAAATATTAAATCTTATTTATGCAGCACAAAATATATTCAGATTTTTAACATAACGTTGAGGTTTTTGGACAAAAAAAAAAAGCGCAGCAACCTAAAGGAAAAACACGTGTGAAAGCGAGCCGCACGAGTAACCAAAATAAATTAATGGTGCGTTTACAAACTTTAAATGCTTTTGATTAAAATGTTGGAGCTATCCATTAATAAACGAAAGTCTTATAACCATTCCAATTATATTCATAAAAGTTGGATAACTATTAAATTTCAAATTGGAAAATAATTCTCTGCAATATCTGGCTAAAACTGTGATTCTAGAAATAAACGGTGAACCATTTTCCTTTAAACGGTTAACCGATTAAAACCATAGAGTAAAAAATTACTTAAGCTCTAACCTGTTAAGAAAAACGAAAAACACAAAATGCTTGGAAGGCTACTGGAATTAAACGGCAAACCGTTTATTGAAACGGTTACCTGATAAAATCCAGAATGGAAGATTGTATTCACCTGGCACTATTTAATAGAAACGGATAAGGCTAATTTGTTTTGCAAGTTACTGGAAATAAACGGTGAACCGTTAATGTCAAACAGCTAACTGATAAATTCCAGAAAAGTCATTTCATGCAAATCTTTAACCGTTTAGTGTAAACGGATAGCTGAAGTTTATCTTGCAGGTCTCTAGAATTTAACGAGGAAAGGGTAAGCCTAAATAGCAAACCATTTATTTGAAATTTGGCTCAACGGTAACTTTGACCAGCTTAAACGGTTAACCGTTAATGGTTAATGGCGAACCGTTTTCAGGCAGACAATCTGTAACAGCTAGTTTTTCAACTCCACTATAAATAAACTCATTCAAATTCAAAAAAGGTTGATCACAACACTACCATTGAGCTTATATTCGAGAATAAAAAATCTCATAGAGCTTTAAATACATTCTTTCTTCATCTATTCACACATTGAGCATTGATTTGTAATCTTAAATATTGTGTGAGAGAAAAATAATTTGTAATCTTTTACTTTGAGTGATTATAAGTGTTATGATACACTTGAGTTAAGAGATTGGGGATAATCTCTTATTGTAAAGGTTCATTGACACCTTAAAAGTCAAGTGTAAGCTTTTGAAGCCTTGGAGGCTTGCTTAGTGAAATCCTCAAGCCCAGAAAGCTTGGAGGCGTGGACGTAGGCAAAGTTGGCCGAACCACGTAAAAATCTTCATGTTTAAATCTCTCTTCCTTTATGTTTTTATATTGTGATTGATTTAACTATTATTGCTTTAAATTCGTTTTAAATTTGCATGGTATTTTGTTTTAGAATTGAATAATTTTTAGAATCCTAATTCACCCCCTTCTTGGGTTGCATAACTAGAATTTCATTTGGTATCAGAGCTTGGTTCTCTTGTTAGGACTTAACCGTCTAGAGTAAAAGATCCATGGCAACCCAAAATGACTCAACCTTTAGGGAAGGACAATCCATAACTAGACCACCGTTCTTTGACGGAAATGACTACCCATATTGGAAAACTATGATGAGAATTTATTTACAAGCACTAGATTATGAAATTTGAGAAGTTGTATGCGATGGTTCGTTTATGCCCTTAACTAAAAATGAGGCCAGGGAAGATACTCCAAAACCTTCACGGGAATGGAATGAATTGAAAAAGAGAAAAGCTTCTCTAAATTCCAAAGCTATGAATGCCTTGTTTTGTACACTTGATAAGAAAGAATTTTATCGAGTATCTAGTTGTGAAAGTATCAATGAAATTTGGCACAAACTTGAAGTTGTCTATGAAGGCGCAAATCAAGTAAAAGAATCGAAAATTAGTATGTACACTCGACAATATGAGTTAAATTCGATGTTATTGCTTTAAATTCGTTTTAAATTTGCATGGTATTTCTTTTTAGAATTGAATAATTTTTAGAATCTCAATTCACCCCCCTCTTGGGCAAATGAGTTGCAAGAAATATCAAACCTAGCGCTTATGGCAATAGGAGATGATGATGATCTTAATGAGGTAAGTGATCCTACCTATGATTAATTGTATGATGCTTTAAAGAATTGCATAATAAGTTGATGAAGATTGGTAAAAAAGAATGTATGTCTTAAAAAGGAAACGATAAAGCTTAAAAATGAAAATGAATCTCTAAATTCAAAAATTACATGCCTAGAAATAGAGAACAATTGAATTATCAAATGAGAAATCTAGCACCTCACATGAGCATTTAGAATCACACATAGATGATTCGAAAAATGAAAATAAAACGATTAAGAAAAAGAGCAATGAGTTAAATGAGATTGTTTTGACATTTACAAATGGGCAAAAGATGTTTGACAACATGCTCAATTCACAAAAATGTGTGTTTGACAAAGGAGGTATTGGTTATAAGCCAAACTTGAAACAAAAATATTATAAGAACTACTTTGTGAAGAGTACATCTAGTAGCAATCAAGTTGTATGTCATTTTTGTAATCAAAGTGGTCATATGAAAAATATGTGTCCAGTAAAAAGAAATGCATATTATGGTATAAAATGTATTTGGGTTCCAAAATGAACCATTACTAACTCTCAAGGACCCAAAAAGTTTTAGGTACCTAAAACTTGAGATTTTTTCTGCAGGGCTTGAAGAAGAAGAAAAATAAATAGTACTTGGACAATGGTTGTTCAAGGCACATGACCGGAAACTATGCATGGTTCTTAAGCTTCATCAAAATTAAAAATGGTGGAGATGTATCTTTTGGAGACAACTCAAAAGGAGAATTTTCATCATGTATGAATAATGAATTTGAAATGAGTATGATGGGAGAGTTGAAGTACTTCCTCGGGCTGCAAATAAAACAAAATGATGAAGGAATTTTCATAAATCAAGCCAAGTATGTGAAAGATTTACTCAAGAGATTCGGCATTAATGACTTAAAAACCAAAAATACTCTGATGAGCACAACAACCAAGCTTGACAAAGATGAAAAAGGCAAAGAAGTGGATATCAAAATGTATCGAGATATGATCGGATCTTTACTTTATTTAACTGTAAGTAGACCCGATATCATGCTTAGTGTATGTTTGTGTGCAAGATTTCAATCATGTCCCAAGGAATCCTATTTACTTGCTGTAAAATGAATTTTCCATTATTTAAGTGGAACTATAGATCTTGGCCCTTGGTATTCTAGAGGAACTCATATAGATTTAACATACTATTCAGATGCGGATTTTTCCGGAAAAGCACTAGTGGAACTTGCCATATTTTAGGTCACTCACTTGTTTTATGATTTAGCAAGAAACAACATTCTGTTGCACTTTCAACTACCGAGGCTGAATATATAGTTGCTGGAAGTTGTTGTGCACAACCTCTTTGGATGAAACAAACACTTAGAGACTATGTCATTAACCTTGAACAAATTCTTATTAAGTGTAATAATACTAGTGCTATAATCTTTCAAAGAATCACATTCAACACTCTAGAACCAAACATATAGAAACAAGACATCATTTCTTGAGAGATCATGTTCAAAAGGGAGATATTGCATAAGAGTTTATTTCTACGGAAAACAACCTGCCGATATTTTTACCAAACCTCTTAGCGAAGAACAATTTTCAAAAATTCGACATTAACTTAAAATGATGAAATTTTTGCATTAGCTTTTCTATTCGTGTTATTGAGTGCATTGAATTGATTATTGATAATTTGATGTTTGAATACATGTTCATGAATCATGCATTAAAATGGCTCATAAAATATTTTTAGATCAATTAAATGATCTTGGAATGTATTATTTGCTAGGCGAAAATTAAATCAAATGTGTGAAATCATAAATAAAATAAACGGATAACCGTTTCTCAATAAACGGTGTACCGTTTAATTTCAGAAACTAGAATATGATGTCTGTCTTTTACCCTTTTACCGTTTAATGCAATCAGTAAACCGTTTAAAAACAGAGAGCTCACTGGAAGTTACTCCTTAACCGTTAAAAGAATAACCTTTCACCGTTAAAAGAATAACCTTTCACCGTTTCCTATTAATTGCTTTCTGGAAGTTACTCCCTAACCATTTAAATAAATGGTTAGCCATTTTCGTGAAGTATAAAACTGTTCCAAGGGTTTCTTCTTCTCCCTCACTTACCCTCTTACCGTTTCAACTATCGTTGCGCAACCGAAGCTTTCTCAATCCTTAAACCTTCATTTCTCTTGATTTTCTTACCAAATCACACATATAAAATCTTTTCCCATCATCATTAGATCACTTTCACTGATTCAAATCTTCAAATCGAGCCTGAAATTGAAAAATCTCAAATCAAAACCCTAAGTGTAGCTGGTCAGGTTTCGTTATTTTTTACTTGATTCTTTTCCTCTTTCAACCACATTGAGTCTCAAAATTATATCCTCTACCCATCCTTAACCAAATAATCGCTTTATTTTCTTCCACTCACATCTCCCGCAAATTTTTCAAATTTTCTTATTCTTCACTATGGCTGAGTCATCTCGGAGAACTTGAAGGAGGAAAGATACGCCTCAAAGGAATCCGATACCACCACGGCAGTCTCTGAATTCGAAAGAATTCATTTCCCCATACCCTCATTGGCCAAGCGTTTCGAGGACCGCTTCAATGGTAGAATAGTACTGGATTCTTTCTATATTGACATAGAAGATTTTAGAACCTTAATTGTGTATGGTAGAAGTGTTAGAAATATACTTCAACCATGGGAATCCGCTATTGATTTTGATGACCGAGTGTATCCTAACTTAGTGCCAGTTTTCTATTCAAACATGAAAATTTCCGCAATTCCCCTAGATAGGATAGTTACTCAGGTTGGAGGTGTACATGTTGAATTTGATGATGAGGGGCTTAATAGCTTTCTAGGTATCTCTAGTGATGGTTATAAAATTTATATCTCTAGGAAAGCTCTTTCCTTTGTTGGTTTCACTCATGATGATGGAGTTCGTAATATTTGTCGGCGTCGAGACCTTAGTGATGACATTTGTACATTACCTTTTTGGTCTCAACTCTTATCTCTTCAAGTTCGCATCCTTCACACTATTTTACAACATATCATTACACCTAGGAAGGGTCACTCGGATGAGGCCATGAGGTTAGACGTTGGTTTATTAGATAACCTTATTTCAGGATGACCCATTAACCTCGACTATGTTATTATGAGGCACATGCTGAGTACTCTCACAGTTAACCATCGCTTGCTTCCGTATGACAGTATCATTACTAAGATACTACGATGCTTTGAGGTGCCTATTCTAAATACAGGTTATACAGAGACCAGACGGATTGGTCCAGAGGCCATGACTAGTATTAGTTTTTCTAAAAAGAATGGGCAATGGATCAAGACTAAAAACTCTAAAAATCGGGATACCTTCATTGCTCCAGAGGACGATCAGATGCTCAATAATGTTTATTCTCTCGATCAACTTCTAGATTTTAGACTCGGAGCTCATCTTCCACCTCCTCGTCGCTGCTCTATTCCCTAGCCTTCAGCTAATTCCGATATAGAGGAGCGCGCGAATGATACTGACCAGCCCTCCGCTTCTGAGCCACCTCCTACTCCCATGCAGCCCTCCACTTTTAAGCCCCCTCCAGCTCCCGAGCAGCCTCCTGCTTCAGTTCAGCCACCAACTTCAGACACTTTCCTGCAGATAGTTGCTGATGTTCGCAAGATTTCTGAGAGGCAGCAGCTGATTTTAGACCGATTAGACACTCTCTCTCGCGACCAGTAGCAGCTCCGTTCTGACTTTCAGACCTTCCAGCAGCAGAGTATCGATCAGCACCTTGAGCTTATAGCTGGACAACGCACTCTTCTTTGCTATTTCGGTTATAATCCGGGGAGCACATCTTCACCACCTTTTTAGTTTCTGAATCTCATATTCACACATACATTTCATATTATGTTTCTTAGTGTGTTGTTATTTATATTTTAGTATAAATTACTACTTCTCTGTGATTTTGATGATGGATTATTTTTGTGATGTTCTTGATGTTGGATGATTATGTGTTGGATGATGGAGTTGTTGGTATATGGATACTTGTTAATATATTTGAAAGTGTTTTAATCTCATTTTGTATTAGCAGATTTGTTCCAATTTAAGGGGAAACTCTGTCAAACTTTTTGCTCGCCTAATCTAGCTAATTTCTTTCTCCCTTCTATGTTTTACGTTTTTCTTTTTCTCTCTTTTCTTTTTTATGATGAAGGGGGAGAGATTATGTTAATGCTCTTGTATATTGATAAAGGGGGAGATAGTGATTAATAAGAATGAAATTCACTTTTGAAATGAATTTTTTTAAAAAATGTTTCCTTAAGCAAAAATATGTTTATTGGACATATTTTTAAATTGGTCATACATTTAGGGAGAACATATATTAAGGGGGAGCAAAATATTGAATGAAGTTTGTCATCATAAAAAAGGAAGAGAATGTTAACATAAATATGTTTATAATATTGATTTGGTGATAACAAACTTTAAATATTTTTTATTAAAATGTTGGAGCTATCCATTAATAAACGAAAGTCTTATAATCATTCCAATTATATTAATAAAAGTTGGATAACTGTTAAATTTCAAATTGGAAAATGATTCTTTGCAATATCTTGCTAAAACTGTGGTTTTTGAAATAAACAGTGAATCGTTTTCCTTTAAACGGTGAACAGTGTTAAAAAACACAAAAAACACAAAATGCTTGGAAGGCTACTGGAATTAAAAGGCAAACCGTTTATTAAAATGGTTAACTAATAAAATCCAGAATGGAAGACTGTATTCACCTAGCACCATTTAACAGAAACGGATAAAGCTAATTTGTTTTGTAGGTTACTGGAAACAAACAGTGAATCGTTAATGTCAAACGGCTAACCGATAAATTTTAGAAAAGTCATTTCATGCAAACCTTTAACCGTTTAGTGTAAACGGATAGCTGAAGTTTATCTTGCAAGTCTTTGGAATTTAACGGCGAAAGGGTAAGTCTAAACATCAAACTG